>NC_090650.1:364953280-365290780 GCF_040937935.1 Hyperolius riggenbachi
CTCCATAATTCGCCCCAGAAAGTCCTCCCGCCCAGGGCATACTGCGCATATGTGGCCTAGCTCCTCACGAGATGAAGGAGCATGCATGGCCGGACTGCACCTGCTCCAACTGGCCCCAACTATAGGATTTTCCGGGGCAAATTGTGGAGGATCCAGGCGGCGCAGCAGGATGGCAAACAAGCAATCAGCCTGGAAGGGGCTGGAGGAAACCCCAGGTATGTATGATTTTTTTTCTTTTCCACCATTTCTGATACACTTTAAAGAGACTCCGTAACAAAAATTGCATCCTGTTTTTTATCATCCTACAAGTTCCAAAAGCTATTCTAATGTGTTCTGGCTAACTGCAGCACGTTCTACTATCTTGTCAGACTTGTCAGCCTGTGTCTGGAAGGCTGCCAAGTTCTTCAGTTTTGTGGTTCTGTGATGCATCTCCCCCCTCCTGGCCCCTCTATGCACACTGCCTGTGTGTTATTTAAATTAGGGCAGCTTCTCTCTTCTCTCTTATCTTTTACAAGCTGGATAAATCCTCCTCTGAGCTGGCTGGGCTTTTACATACTGAGGAATTACATACAGGCAGAGCTGTCTGCACTCTGCAGGAAGAAACAGCCTGACACTTCAGTGGAAGATAGCTGCAGGGGGAAAGAAACACACAAATGATCTCTTGAGATTCAAAAGGAAGGGTGTATACAGCCTGCTTGTGTATGAATGTATTTTCTATGTGTGGACATACTGTACATCAACCTACTTCCTGTTTTGGTGGCCATTTTGTTTGTTTATAAACAAACTTTTTAAAACTGTTTTAAACACTTTTAATGCGGCGAGGAGCGGCGAAATTGTGACAGAGGGTAATAGGAGATGTCCCCTAACGCACTGGCATGTTTACTTTTGTGCGATTTTAACAATACAGATTCTCTTTAAAGAAGCCCTGTAGAGACCTATGGTATGATTAAATAAATATTTGTTCATTTTGGTGCCAATCCTACTTTGGTTTGTTCTCTTTTAATATTTTCATTGCAAGGGTTAACACACCAGTGCTTTATCTGGGGCAGTCAGAGCAGTTGGATTGCAATGGAAGCTGTTGTGAAAGATCACTGGAAAACATCAAATCTCTCTGCATCTCTCTGCATCTGTGCAAACACAAATAATAGCAAGACAGTTAAAAAAAAATCCAAAAGGTCATCATTTCTCAATCTCAGTCATACTCGAATAATGAATAATAAGAGGCCATAAAACTTCTTTTTGGCTGTGCAAACACTTATGATAGCAGAGTAGTGATAAAAAGTTCAGTTCAGTAGGGCATCTCTCTGTGGGGGTGGATCAAACAGCAGCCATGTCACAGAGACATTCTTTGTTGTGATTTGAGGCCAAATTTGGAAGCGATTCAGGGCCCCAAAAATTGGGCGCCACTATGTTAAATTACAGAATCAGCTGCTACAGTTAATAATTTAGGCACCAGATGTGCCCTTGAACATTACCTGTGATGTTTCTAGCTGAACTCTTTAGCAACAGCACTAGAGCACAATAGAAGAGGTGCAGTTCCACTACATCATTGTAGTGGAACTCTGTAGTGGGAGAGACTGTGTGTGCATGTGTGTGGGCAGCAATGGAGTTTTGCTACATGTCAAGCCAATGCTCGTAGTGGTGGGGATAATGACGAATGTAGCGATGGAAACACTTTTTAGCAGTGGAGTTAAAGTTAGGTGTAGGTGGAGGGGAGGGGGGGGGGGGACTTTGGAAACTTGTAATTTGTAGACAGACAATATTACTTGTGTAAAAAAGCAAATATGATAACTGTATGGCCTGGTGCACACCAAAAACCGCTAGCAGAGCCGGAAAATGCTAGCAGATTTTGAAACGCGTTTTCTTCTTTTTCTGTAGCGTTTCAGCTAGCATTTTGCGGTTTTGTGAACAGCTACTGTAACAAAAAACGCCTGGCAAACCGCTCTGAAGTGCTGTTTTTCAGAGCGGTTTGCATTTTTCCTATACTTAACATTGAGGCAGAAACGCATCCGCAATCCAAAATCTGCAGCAGCCCGGGAGTATGCGTTTCTGCAAAACGCCTCCCGCTCTGGTGTGCACCAGCCCATTGAAATACATTACCCTAGCGGATCCGCACCCGCAAGCGGATCGCAAACCGCAGCCGAAACGCTCTGGTGTGCACTAGGCCTTTGAGTAATCAAAAGTAGGAAAACACATATTTATTGAATGTTATGTCAGAGTTTCAGACCACTTTAAGATAGGCTGATAGTAGAATATCGGTAAAACTATCAATATTCTACTATCGATAGCAGGTCATAGTAAAGTTAGTAAATTACCGATATTCTACTACGTATCGGCAACACCCTGCATCTATTTTACCTCACAGCATTTTTAAATGTATGCATTACACATGGTTTAAGCTTCAAACCTAAATTGTCAACCCCTAAAATTAAAAATACAGATTTCCAAGAAAGTGCAATTACAATCCAGTAATAATAATAATAAAAAAAATAGAAAACGTAAGGTATCAATCTCTGTTGAGGAAAGCCTCAGGGTAGTCCAGAGGTAGTCCAGAGGCTTCCTGACTCAAAATTCCACCTTTCCTGTGCAAGGTCCCTCTGAACATTTCCATCAAGAGCTTGTGGTATATGCTCCTGTGGCCATGCTATAATATAATCCGTGGATGAGCGCAGCCGTATTGCGCATGCACGAGTATGGTTCACACAGTAGCACAAAGACATTTGTGCACTTTTTTTTCCCTCCAGGCAGGGGCATCTTTGTGCTACTACCATACACATATGAAGCATGGTACCCAGATGGGAGTGCATCTGGCAGCACGCTAGGGACAAGGAGGACATGGGATCATCCAGTGATTTCTCACTACTGGTGAGTATCACTTTTACTTTTTTTTTCTCCCTTCAGTTTTGCTTTAATACTCTTGTACACTCAATTTTTAGCAGACTCATATATTCTCTATGATTGCAGGCCCTGCCTCCCTTTTCAGTCACCATCAAGGTCCCATTTTCCTGTCATTACTAACATCTGCTATTCATGTTATATAAACAGAGATCCCAAGAGTAAACCTGTTGAAAAAGTAGAGTGCCTAGGTCACAAATTCTGACTGGTTGCTCTGAGCAACTGCCCCATCTTTATACCCGTTTTCTCCACGTTCCCTTACACTGGTTTTGATACAGCTGCCTTTGTACGTCAAATAGTGTGTAGTTATAAAACCATTTCACTGTTTGAAAGTTCCCTCATTCCTAAAGAGTAAGGAAGAGCTTTGAAAGAGTTGGGAGGTCTTGTTTTAAGTCTAGAACTTTTGTGAATTCACTGATTGCTATTTATCTGATCTGGCAGGTGTCTTACTATCCATCAAAGTGTGCCTGATCTCATGAATTGCAAAATAAAACATGCCACAGCGGGCAAATAGCTAGAAGATTGAATTTTACACTGTTGTTTCCACAATAATGATGTGAAGGGAAGCTTTTGATTTGTTTTGTATTGGTTTAATCGCCCTACACAAATTTGATTGGCTTTGCTTTACTTTTGCTTTATTTATTTATTAGCTTTCTAGGTACAAACTATTTTTGAACCAACTGGTCACTGAGACGGGAGAGAGCCCGTGGGAAAAGCTCTGAACTTGTTTTAAACAGTTAAGCATGTGAGTTCAATTGTTTTATATATATATATATATATATATATGTTACGGCCAGAACCCGAAGTTTGGCCAGAACTAGAAGTGGCCGGCCACTTCGGGTTCTGGCCGGCCAATGTGCGAACTGGCCGCTGCGCTGCGGCCAATGTGAGAAATGCAACAATTCCTGTAAGGTTAATGGGATGTTGTGGCCGCAGCGCAGCGGGCAAAATGTATCACACATCTTTACTTTATTCAATGGCATTAAGCCGCCCGGCTTTTTCTCTGCCTCTCTCCTCCCCCCCCCCCCGCCTCTCTCTCCTCCCCCCCCCCGCCTCTCTCTCTTCTTCTCTTATGGGCAGCCGGGCGGGGGACACGCGTGTCCCTCCGGAGTCGTTCGTCGCGGCAGGGGAATCCTGCCGTTCTTGCAGAGCGGGTGCTGGCAGAAGCGATGTCTGCAGCCTCCCCGCTCTGCTCTCCTGCCGCGACGAACGACTCTCCTGGACACGCGTGTCCCCCGCCCGGCTGCCCATAAGAGAAGGAAGAGAGAGAGGCGAGGGGAGGAGAGAGAGGCGAGGGGAAGAGAGAAAGCGGGGAAAAAGCCGGTCGGCTTAATGTCATTGAATAAAGTAAAGATGTGTGATACATTTGCCCGCTGCGCTGCGGCCACAACATCCCATTAACTTTACAGGAATTGTTGCATTTCTCACATTGGCCGCAGCGCAGCGGCCAGTTCGCACATTGGCCGGCCAGAACCCGAAGTGGCCGGCCACTTCTAGTTCTGGCCAAACTTCGGGTTCTGGCCGTAACATATATATATATATATATATATATATATATATATATATATATATATATATATATATATATATATATATATATATATATTTATATACACTAAAGTTTCAAAAGTATTGCACTATGGGAGGTTTTTTTATTTGAGGTCTAAACAAGAACTGGTGGTCTCATCATTCGGTGAGTGAAGCTCACCTGGGTGTGGTGAAGGTGTTTTAACACTGAATGCTGAAAGATAAAGCAATGTGAGAGTGTCACCTGTACTGAACAAAACAAACCAAAAACTAGAAGAACCCGGAAGAGGAGCCTGGCGGGTGGTGGAGAAGTAATGTATTAAGGCAGGTGCACGATGCCAATTGCCAGAAGATTTCATGTTGAAATCGGTCTGGAATCGGCCAAAAGTTTATGGCGGCCAACAGATCTCTCTCCGCTCAGTTTCGATCAGAGAGAAATCTGTCTATTGGTTGATTTCCCACCAAAATCACTAGATGTATTGGCAACCTTTAATCCTTCAGGAAACTACTGTGCAACAAAGGGTGTTATATACAGTTAAGTTTCTTTTTGGACACTACAAGTCTACTGACACTGTTGCAGTAATATAACTTAAAAGTGAATGTGAAACGAAGCAAAAAATAAAATTTGTTTGATACTTGCCTAAAAAGAGGGAAGACTTGGGATTACATAGAGCCTTCCCAGTTTTCTCCCTATCTCATAGTTCCAGCACCAGGACCTGGTGAAGTAAGTTATTTGACCAGCTTAGTTGAATATGTCTTCGGTCCTCCTCAGGTAGTCTTTGAAAGTACTCATGGCCCTCAGTACTTCCGAAGAAGAGCTGATCTGTACTGCACACCCACAAGTACAGGCTCGCACATGTACAGTACAGATGCACCCATCTTCTGAAGTACTCGGGAAGATTACTACTTCCGATGATTGCCAAGAGTAGGAATGGTTGGAAAATTCTGATTTCTGATTCCGACGGGTTTCCATTTTCCGATAAACGTCTTTCCGATTTCTGAGCAATACTGGGAAAATCTTAATTCCCCCGTACCGATTTCTGATTACTGCAGAATGTCATTTTTTGGTTATTTTGTGAATAAGGTTAGTTAAATGTACAAATCCGCTATATTTTGCTGATGTATTTTGCAGATGTTGAACTCTGGTTCCCTACCTTTTGTGTCCCCACCTCTCCCTCTCTAGATTGTAAGCCTTCAGGCAGGATGCTCCTCCTTATGTCTCCTACCTGTTTACGCACCTACATCCCCGTACACCCATCCTATGGATCTGAGTGAACTCTTAAGTGAACTTGACTTACCTAATCTTCATGCTCCCATCCAGTGACTGACTAAGCATTACCTTGTACTCATACTGTGCTGCATGATCTGTTTTTTCTCGTATTCCGGTATTGTCTTATCACTGTATGTCACCCCTAAATATTGTGTCTGTAACTTTAACTAATGTCCAGCGCTGCGTAATGTGTCGGCACTTTATAAATACAATAATGTGCTCTATTATGCGGAGTGCGCATTTCCGATTGTCAACTGCAGATAACTTTTGCATTGGCCCAATGTACGCAATTTTGCCTAATACTTCTGAATTTTCTGATTTCTGCGGTAATCCGATTTCCACGGTACAATTCTGCATTCTCTGAATGGTCGAATTCTTCCAAATTTTGTGACCGGCCTAAAATTTTCTAGTTGGAGTAATTCAATTGTAACGATCGGTGTCACCACACAGAGAGAATCTGATTATTGGTGATCTGCAGTATCACCAAGAATACAGATATATACCTGATTATTGATGATCTGCAGAATCACCAATAATACAAGTATAACTAACCTCTGGACACCTGACAAAGTGTAAGTGTTTGGTGCAACAGTATATGAGCCTGGACCACCTGAGGAGCAGGTGACCCTAGACAGTATAACGAGTATCTCCTAGTCAGGGTTGGAGATAACCAGAGAGCCAGCGATTCCCTGAACTGCTAGGAGTCAGACTCTACTGCAGTCAAAGGACTCCTATGAGATAGAGTCCCTGACTGGATTGCAGAGAGGTCCCTCTGAGAGACAGGGAGTCCCTGCAGCTACTGGACACCCCACCGGGAGGGTGGCACAGGTAGAAGGGTCGGCTAGGCCGGGTCGGCAACACACGAGCAGATAAGGTACAGAGACAGAAGGCTGATTCGGTAACCAGGGACAGGCAGGGTTGGCAACAGGTAATCAGATATGCGTAGGTACTGAATCAGAGAGCAGGAGAAGGGTCAAGAGAGCAATAGGTCATAACAGATATCAAGCAGAGGCCTAGTCTAGAGTGTGAGGTCCGTGGTCTGAACACCCAGGAACTGGTCTAAAGAATAACACAGCAATGACTTAGTATCCCTAATCTTGGGTGTGAGGTCCGTGGTCTCAACACCCTAGAACTGGTCTAAAGTATAACACAGTAATAACACAGTATCCCTAAGCTTCGGCGTGAGGTCCGTGGTCTCAACACCCTGGAACTGGTCTAAAGTATAACACAGTAATAACACAGTAATCTGGCTAAGTGTGAATTCCCAGGTCCACCTGGTTCTAACACACTATGAGATCTGACTATGGTCTGAGTGCTAACACATAAGCATTCGCAACGGCAGACAACCAGCAACTGACAGGCAAGATGTATATATAGCAGAGCGCTCCTCAGCGCCGCCCAGTCCCATTCAGCCAATCACCTACTGCGCTGGAAGCCTGCCTGTTAGCACACGCGCGCGTAGCTCTCCATCTGTGTGCACTACTAGGCTCAGACAAACCAGACGCATGCTGCTGTGGAGAAACCGCCGGTCTGAACGCTGGACCAGCCGCCTCGCTGTCAGACCACGTGGCGGTGTCTCCGCAATCCATTACATCAACATTTCCAAGGAATTCCGATTCCCACATACTGATATGCGCATTGTCAATTTCCGATCAGAAGCTCAGAAATTGAAAATACCTGGAAATTGGTAGCTCATCCCTAACTACATACAGTGGCTTGCAAAAGTATTCAGCCTCCTTGAAGTTTTCCACATTTTGTCATATTACTGCCACAAACATGAATCAATTTTATTGGAATTCCACATGAAAGACCAACACAAAGTGGTGTACACATGAGAAGTGGAACGAAAATCATACATGGTTCCGAACATTTTTTACAAATAAATAACTGCAAAGTGGTGTGTGCATAATTATTCGGCCCCCTTTAATCTGAGTGCAGTCAGTTGCCTATAGACATTGCCTGATGAGTGCTAATGACTAAATAGAGTGCACCTGTGTGTAATCTAATGTCAGTACAAATACAGATGCTCTGTGAAGACCTCAGAGGTTGTCTAAGAGAATATTGGGAGCAACAACACCGTGAAGTCCAAAGAACACACAAGACAGGTCAGGGATCAAGTTATTGAGAAATTTATAGCAGGCTTAGGCTACAAAAAGATTTTCAAAGCCTTGAACATCCCACGGAGCACTGTTCAAGCGATCATTCAGAAATGGAAGGAGTATGGCACAACTGTACACCTACCTAGACAAGGCCATCTACCAAAACTCACAGGCCGAACAAGGAGAGCGCTGATCAGAAATGCAGTCAAGAGGCCCATGGTGACTCTTGGACGA
Organism: Hyperolius riggenbachi; assembly: GCF_040937935.1. NCBI lineage: Eukaryota > Metazoa > Chordata > Amphibia > Anura > Hyperoliidae > Hyperolius > Hyperolius riggenbachi. Next base: position 364,961,306 of record NC_090650.1, read on the forward strand.
GCTGCAGAGATCTACAGCTCAGGTGGGAGACTCTGTTCATAGGACAACTATAAGTCATGCACTGTACAAAGTTGGCCTTTATGGAAGAGTGGCAAGAAGAAAGGCATTGTTAACAGAAAGCATAAGAAGTCCCGTTTGCAGTTTGCCACAAGCCATGTCGGGGACACAGCAACCATGTGGAAGAAGGTGCTCTGGTCAGATGAGGCCAAAATGGAACTTTTTGGCCAAAATGCAAAACGCTATGTGTGGCGGAAAACTAACACTGCACATCACTCTGAACACACCATCTCCACTGTCAAATATGGTGATGGCAGCACCATGCTCGTGGGGTGCATCTCTTCAGCAGGGACAGGGAAGCTGGTCAGAGTTGATGGGAAGATGGATGGAGCCAAATACAGGGCAATCTTGGAAGAAAACCTCTTGGAGACTGCATAAGACTTGAGACTGGGGCAGAGGTTCACCTTCCAGCAGGACAACGACTCTAAACATAAAGCCAGGGCAACAATGGAATGGTTTAAAACAAAACATATCTATGTGTTAGAATGGCCCAGTCAAAGTCCAGATCTAAATTCAATTGAGAATCTGTGGCAAGATCTGAAAACTGCTGTTCACAAACGCTGTCCATCTAATCTGACTGAGCTGGAGCTGTTTTGCAAAGAATAATGGGCAAGGATTTCAGTCTCTAGATGTGCAAAGCTGGTAGAGACATACCCTAAAAGACTGGCAGCTGTAATTGCAGCAAAAGGTGGTTCTACAAAGTATTGACTCAGGGGAGCTGAATAATTACGCACACCCCACTTTGCAGTTATTTATTTGTAAAAAATGTTTGGAATCATGTATGATTTTCGTTCCACTTCTCACATGTACACCACTTTGTGTTGGTCTTTCACGTGTAATTCCAATAAAATTGATGCATGTTTGTGGCAGTAATGTGACAAAAAGCTGGAAAAATTCAATGGGGCCCGAATACTTTTGCAACCCACTGTATATATATATATATATATATATATATATATATATATATATATATATATATCTGTCCCATCCCAAGCCTTATTAAACTTAAAGGTTGGAAGCCTAGGAAAGTGTGGGGCTCCACCTCCAGTGCTGATTTTCTTTTTTTGATGTAGTTATGCTTGTTATGATGCAGTTATAATTGTTACCATTTTCTTTGGCTTTTTTTGTCAGTGAAATCTTTGTATATCATCCCTGTATGTTTTGACATATACAGTAGATGATGCAGTATTGACATCTATTTAGCTGACAATCACTGCAGCTATCGCTGGGAGTGCAATGGTGGCTGAAAACGATAAAGCATTGTAAATCCCCCCTCTGCCATTGGAGCTGCAACCTCCCTTGCATTCTAACATATGTGCCACCTGTTTTGGTTGGTTAATATGCGATCCTGAATATATCCTGGTTGTGTATTAGTGTGATCATGATAAATCAGGCATAATCTATAAATATTTTATCAAAATCCTGATAAATAAGGCTGTGCATTTAAATGACAATACTTATTTAGATAAAAATAGGTACTCAAAGTATGTGTAAAACATTTAAAATATGTAAAAAAGCACTGCATGTGTTGGCTTACCTCCTTCAAGAGATTACAGCTCAGCTACATGATCTATGGTGTCTTGATGGGGGGGGGGAGGGACCCAACAATTACAGACTGAACACACTAAAGGATTTCAGTTCACTCTTGTGCATTTTTCAGCAATGAATATAAGTTTGTAACATCAGAATCAGATAATCAGAATGTCTTTATTTTGCCAAGCATAACTGGGTAGAGATGGCCGCAGCTGGTAGCAAACAGATAGGGCGGTTCGGACCGCCTCCTATACCTTGTCATTGGGCTAAACTTTGATCCCCTACATCACAGTCAGCAGACACATGGCAGACAATCAGGCTGCACTCAACCACGCCCCCCTCTATAAAAATGCAGCAGTGCCAGCCATGTTCTCAGTCTGGTGCGGCTACTGTAGTCAGTGGAAGGGAGAGACATTGCTGCAGAGGCAGGGACAGTTAGCTAGGCGCTTCTGTTTATTGCTGAAAGCACCCCAAATCAAAAGCCCTTTTGAGGGCTCATATTGTTCTCTTTGGTTTTTTTTGTGTGAGACACTGGTCACACTGCATACAGGCAAGCCACAGTCATTGCTGGGCTGTGTAGTTCTACTATACGCTTCTAATTATATTGCAAGCAAGCCAGCACACTGTCTATCATAAGCTGTGCTTAGCTTGCTACTGTATCTGTTATTGATATCTGTCTGTGTGGATTACATTTACACTGCATACAAGCCACAGTCAGTTGCTGGGCTTTGTAGTTCAACTTCTACTATACTCTTCTATCTATATTCCAAGCAAGTCAGTACACTGTCTACCATAAGCTGTGCTTAGCTTGCTAATGTATCTGTTATTAATATCTGTGTGGGTTACACACTGCATACAGGCCACAGTTGCCATGACTACACAAACCTTTCCGTCGAGAGTAGTGTTGGGCGAACAGTGTTCGCCACTGTTCGGGTTCTGCAGAACATCACCCTGTTTGGGTGATGTTCGAGTTCGGCCGAACACCTGATGGTGTTCGGCCAAACTGTTCGGCCATATGGCCGAACTAAGAGCGCATGGCCGAACGTTACCCGAACGTTCGGCTAGCGCTGTGATTGGCCGAACGGGTCACGTGTAGTGTTGGGCGAACATCTAGATGTTCGGGTTCGGGCCGAACATGGCCGCGATGTTCGGGTGTTCGAGCCGAACTCCGAACATAATGGAAGTCAATGGGGACCTGAACTTTCATGCTTTGTAAAGCCTCCTTATATGCTACATACCCCAAATATACAGGGTATGTGCACCTTGGGAGTGGGTACAAGAGGAAAAAAAATTAGCAAAAAGAGCTTATAGTTTTTGAGAAAATCGATTTTAAAGTTTCAAAGGGAAAACTGTCTTTTAAATGCGGGAAATGTCTGTTTTCTTTGCACAGGTAACATGCTTTTTGTTGGCATGCAGTCATAAATGTAATACATATAAGAGGTTCCAGGAAAAGGGACCGGTAACTCTAACCCAGCAGCAGCACACGTGATGGAACAGGAGGAGGGTGGCGCAGGAGGAGAAGGCCACGCTTTGAGACACAACAACCCAGGCCTTGCATGAGGACAAGAAGCGTGCGGATAGCAATTTGCGTTTTGTCGCCATGCAGTCATAAATGTAATACAGATGAGAGGTTCAATAAACAGGGACCGGAAACGCTAACCCATCACAGATGTTCATTGTTCATGTTACTTGGTTGGGGTCCGGGAGTGTTGCGTAGTCGTTTCCAATCCAGGATTGATTCATTTTAATTTGAGTCAGACGGTCTGCATTTTCTGTGGAGAGGCGGATACGCCGATCTGTGACGATGCCTCCGGCAGCACTGAAACAGCGTTCCGACATAACGCTGGCTGCCGGGCAAGCCAGCACCTCTATTGCGTACATTGCCAGTTTGTGCCAGGTGTCTAGCTTCGATACCCAATAGTTGAAGGGTGCAGATGGATTGTTCAACACAGCTATGCCATCTGACATGTAGTCCTTGACCATCTTCTCCAGGCGATCGGTGTTGGAGGTGGATCTGCACGCTTGCTGTTCTGTGTGCTGCTGCATGGGTGTCAGAAAATTTTCCCACTCCAAGGACACTGCCGATACCATTCCCTTTTGGGCACTAGCTGCGGCTTGTGTTGTTTGCTGCCCTCCTGGTCGTCCTTGGTTTGCGGAAGTCAGTCTGTCGGCGTACAACTGGCTAGAGGAGGGGGAGGATGTCAATCTCCTCTTTAAAGTCTCCACAAGGGCCTGCTGGTATTCTTCCATTTTGACCTGTCGGACTCTTTCTTCAAGCAGTTTTGGAACATTGTGTTTGTACCGTGGATCCAGAAGGGTATAAACCCAGTAATTGGTGTTGTCCAGAATGCGCACAATGCGTGGGTCGCATTAAATGCAGTCCTAGGCCGAAGAGGTCATAGCCTAGGGTCACAAAAACCTGTTTATTTGGGCTATTTCAATGGTAGTGATGGTGACGTACATAAATCTCAGCTATGGCCGTTAGCAACGTCTGAATTTCACGAAATGTCTCATGCAGGTAGAAGACATATTGTTAGACTTGGATTCCAAAGATGGGGTCCCTACATCTCTGCAAACCAGAGTTACAGGGCTCCAAAATTGGTAAAATCCCCATAGACTTTCATTGCCTCCCTATTTCACTTTCCAAAATCTCACATCTTTTCAAAGGGCAATGGCTCAGCAGTACCAAATTTTCTAGCATTGTAGGGACCCTTAGGGGGAACATGACTGGTGAGTTTCGGGCCCCTAGGCCGAAGAGGTCATAGCCTAGGGTCACAAAAACCTTTTTATTTGGGCTATTTCAATGGTAGTGATGGTGACGTACATAAATCTCAGCCATGGCCGTTAGCAACGTCTGAATTTCACGAAATGTCTCATGCAGGTAGAAGACATATTGTTAGACTTGGATTCCAAAGATGGGGTCCCTACATCTCTGCAAACCAGAGTTACAGGGCTCCAAAATTGGTAAAATCCCCCATAGGCTTTCATTGGGCTTACTATTTACCGTTCCAAAATCTCACACCATTTCAAAGGGCAATGGCTCAGCAGTGGCAAAACTCACCAGTCATGTTCCCCCTAAGGGTCCCTACAATGCTAGAAAATTTGGTACTGCTGAGCCATTGCCCTTTGAAAAGATGTGAGATTTTGGAAAGTGAAATAGGGAGGCAATGAAAGCCTATGGGGGATTTTACCAATTTTGGACCCCTGTAACTCTGGTTTGCAGAGATGTAGGGACCCCATCTTTGGAATCCAAGTCTAACAATATGTCTTCTACCTGCATGAGACATTTCGTGAAATTCAGACGTTGCTAACGGCCATGGCTGAGATTTATGTACGTCACCATCACTACCATTGAAATAGCCCAAATAAACAGGTTTTTGTGACCCTAGGCTTTGACCTCTTCGGCCTAGGGGCCCGAAACTCACCAGTCATGTTCCCCCTAAGGGTCCCTACAATGCTAGAAAATTTGCCACTGCTGATCATTTGCCCTTTGAAAAGATGTGAGATTTTGGAACTGTAAATAGGAGGCCCAATGAAAGCCTATGGGGATTTTACCAATTTTGGACACCTGTAACTCTGGTTTGCAGAGATGTAGGGACCCTATCTTTGGAACCCAAGTCTAACAATATGTCTTCTACCTGCATGAGACATTTCGTGAAATTCAGACGTTGCTAACGGCCATGGCTGAGATTTATGTACGTCACCATCACTACCATTGAAATAGCCCAAATAAACAGGTTTTTGTGACCCTAGGCTATGACCTCTTCGGCCTAGGACTGCATTTAATGCGACCCACGCATTGTGCGCATTCTGGACAACACCAATTACTGGGTTTATACCCTTCTGGATCCACGGTACAAACACAATGTTCCAAAACTGCTTGAAGAAAGAGTCCGACAGGTCAAAATGGAAGAATACCAGCAGGCCCTTGTGGAGACTTTAAAGAGGAGATTGACATCCTCCCCCTCCTCTAGCCAGTTGTACGCCGACAGACTGACTTCCGCAAACCCAGGACGACCAGGAGGGCAGCAAACAACACAAGCCGCAGCTAGTGCCCAAAAGGGAATTGTATCGGCAGTGTCCTTGGAGTGGGAAAATTTTCTGACACCCATGCAGCAGCACACAGAACAGCAAGCGTGCAGATCCACCTCCAACACCGATCGCCTGGAGAAAATGGTCAAGGACTACATGTCAGATGGCATAGCTGTGTTGAACAATCCATCTGCACCCTTCAACTATTGGGTATCGAAGCTAGACACCTGGCACAAACTGGCAATGTACGCAATAGAGGTGCTGGCTTGCCCGGCAGCCAGCGTTATGTCGGAACGCTGTTTCAGTGCTGCCGGAGGCATCGTCACAGATCGGCGTATCCGCCTCTCCACAGAAAATGCAGACCGTCTGACTCAAATTAAAATGAATCAATCCTGTATTGGAAACGACTACGCAACACTCCCGGACCCCAACCAAGTAACATGAACAATGAATATCTGTGATGGGTTAGCGTTTCCGGTCCCTGTTTATTGAACCTCTCATCTGTATTAAATTTATGACTGCATGGCGACAAAACGCAAATTGCTATCCGCACGCTTCTTGTCCTCATGCAAGGCCTGGGTTGTTGTGTCTCAAAGCGTGGCCTTCTCCTCCTGCGCCACCCTCCTCCTGTTCCATCACGTGTGCTGCTGCTGGGATAGCGTTACCGGTCCCTTTTCCTGGAACCTCTTATATGTATTACATTTATGACTGCATGCCGACAAAAAGCATGTTACCTGTGCAAAGAAAACAGACATTTCCCGCATTTAAAAGACAGTTTTCCCTTTGAAACTTTAAAATCGATTTTCTCAAAAACTATAAGCTCTTTTTGCTAAAAAATTTTTCCCTCTTGTACCCACTCCCAAGGTGCACATACCCTGCAAATTTGGGGTATGTAGCATGTAAGGAAGCTTTACAAAGCACGAAAGTTCGGGTCCCCATTGACTTCCATTATGTTCGGAGTTCGGGTCGAACACCCGAACATCGCGGCGATGTTCGGCGAACGTTCGCGAACCCGAACATCTAGGTGTTCGCCCAACACTACGACTGACATTTTATGTCCTGAGAGTGTCAACAAATGACAACCCTTTGTGGCTGTTTGCAGTGGTGCGTTAAACAGTGAGTTTGGTCTGTCAGTGTGAAGCAGTACACTACTTACACTACCTGATTGATGTATACACATGCTAGATGTTTGAAAGCACTTTATGCCTCCAATTTAGAAATGCATTGTAATTTCTGCCCTTTAGGGATTATAACCCTACTCTGCATCAAATACGTAATTTTCCGAGGGACTTTTGGCATGTATTCCACTCCGGCATGCCCCCCTCCAGGTATTAGACCCCTTGAAAAAACTTTTGCATCACTTTTGCCTACCCATTGAACTCTATGGTGGTTCATCCGTTTCACGTGAACACAAACTTTTGAGGAAGTTCGCGTTCGCAATTCGCGAACCCAAAATTTGATGTTCGGGCCATCTCTATAACTGGGTTATGCCCAAATTTGGATTTAACTACACTACTTTCAGAAAGTAATACAGACCCAGCAGATTAGCACCATATACAATATAACGGGGTTTTAAATGAACAGTCAACGTTTTATTCTTCAGTATTCAATTTTCTTCTAGATTGCGAACAGGTAACCACAAGAACCACATACAGGACTCCACATCAAAACAAAGGACTGCCTGACACATGTTTCACGGTCAAAGACCGCTTCCTCAGAGGCACAAAGTGCATACACATATCAAATGTTGGTTCGCAGGTAATATCACATCGCAATCTGTAAAACCAGTGAATCCGCTATCCTGAACGAAGCCCTGGATGCTAGGATGCATCCATGGAAGATAAGTGATAAGATTAGCACCATATACAATAAGCATATATACAGCAGTAACAGTGAAAACCTAAGGGGGGGGGGGAGACATGGAGAGAGTTCAGGAGGTTTACAGCCGATGGGAAGAAACTGTCACAGTACATTCACCCATTCCTCTCCTGGGTGCTTGCTTCACACTGAAGGGGCTAAAGAAGTGGTGACCTGGATGTGAGGGATCACTTGCAATCTTCAGCGCTCTCGAGCACAGTCTGGAGTTGTAGATCAGGTCCAGAGGGGAGAGGGGTTTCCTGATTATCCTTTCTGCTGATCTCTGCTGATGACCCTCTGTAGTCTGTTGCTGGTGATGAAGCCAGCATACCAGACCAGGATGGAGGAGCAGAGGACAGATTTAATAGTGGAAGAGTAAAACTTGACAGAAACTCCTGGGCCATGCCAATTTTGTTTCAGTTATTAAAGAAAGAATAGTCTCTGCTGTGCATTCTGTTGGGTGGTGGTAGTGCTGGCCTTCCAACTCAGGTAATTTGTTACAGTTGTGCCCAGGAGGCGGACGGATGGTACTCTGACGAGTGATGACTTCCATGCCATCGATGAAGATTGGTGGTGGGGTGGGGGCATGCTTCCTAAAGTCAATAATCATCTCAACTGGTGATGTCCAGGATTAGACTGTTTAATCTGTACCAGTGGCATATTCTGTCAACTTGTTGACGGTAAGCTTGCTCGTCATTTTTGGTAATGAGGTCAACTATGGTGGTGTTGTCAGTGAATTAGCTGACTTTGACAGAGTCTGCCATGGATCTGCAGTTGTTTGTACAGAGGGAGAACAGGACTGGTGATAGGACGCAGCCTTGTGGAGCCCCTGTGTTGGTGACCCTTGGTTGAGATGGCACCTAACTTGATGACTTGGGATCTATTGGTGAGGAAGTCCATGATCCACAGGCATGGGACAGGGTGAACATCGAGTGCTGTAAGGTTTTCCTGTAGTATGCAGGGGCTGATGGTGTTGAAGGCCAAGCTGAAATTAAAGAGGAGGATCCTAACATGTAAGTCTGGTCTGCCCAGGTGATCGCTGATGAGCTCCAGGCAATATTGATGTGTTCCTGAAATTAGCACAGAAGTGGACAGAAGTGTGTTCAGGCCCTTACACATCTGTTTAAGGTGCACATTAATAGTACAATTTTTAGTGAATTATTGTATTTTCAATCAGATTATTCAAATCAAATTGTCTGAAAAAAGAGAAGATGGTGGGCCAAACCAATCTTGAATGGTTATCGATAATTTCCTTAAAGGACTGATACATTTGTTTTGATGTTGAGAACAGTGTGGATTCTTTGATGTTGTGGATCAATACAGTATGATCTTTTCTTTTGATATATGGGTTTGGAAGGTTCTGCCTACTCAGTATTCTGTTAACTATATCTGTTATTGTTTCCCCACCTCTTAAAGGACTGTTAGGGCTGTTGTATTAGATTCTCAGTATCTCCTTTATTTTTTAGAAAAGCACTACCTGGAAAGTATTTAAAGGAAGATATTAACCAGCCCCCTACTCCCTTGCACACTATTTTGGCAGTTGCAATGATCAAGTTCAATTAAAGTAATCCTCCAGACTAAAAATCTACTCAGCAGAACTGAAAAGGCTTGGTGTTTCTTTAACAGTTTCACAGCATCATAACTTTGTTTTTCTTACCAAAGCATCATTTTAGCTGCATTTTTAGCTAAGCTCCACCCATCAAAGAAAACTGCCCGGGCTTTTTTTCCCCTGATTCTGTGCAAAGCATGATGGGATTTCCTATGTTATTATTCATGTTGCCTAGCAACTGTGAGGGGTGATCAGCACACAGGGCAGTTGGAACTGTGTCACATGCTCCCTGTCACCTCCTTTCAAACAAAAAGATGGCTGCCCTCATGAAATCAAACATTTGCCTGTTCTTTTAAAACAGGGTGGGTAAGAGAGTATATTACCTATCTATTTTAATTAACATAACTAATGTAACTTAATGACAGTATGTTTGTTTAGGCTGAAGTTCCTCTTTAAGTACAGTAAGTGCATTTGAAAATAAACAAAACTCTGTGAGTCCCCTATGAGAAGATGGACTATTCCAAAACCTGTCATCTTTTTACAACCTATGGTAAGTGAAAGCAATATAGAAAAAAAATTACACTGCATATTATTCTGGAACAAATGTACATTGTATTCATATGTATACATTTTAAAAGTAATACAATGTTTTGTGATCTTAATCCTTTCAATTAAAGTTTAGGTAGGTGAAAAAGTCTCCATGTCTTCATATTATAATTATGTAAGTAGACAAGACAAATAACATTTATATTGCGCTTTTCTCCTGGCGGACTCAAAGCACCAGAGCTGCAGCCACTAGGGTGCACTGTATAGGCAGTAGCAGTGTTAGGGAGACTTTCCTAAGGTCTCCTACTGAATAGGTGCTGGCTTATTGAACAGGCAGAGCCGAGATTGGAACACTGGTCTCCTGCGTCAGAGGCAGAGCCCTTAACCATTACACCATCCACCATCTACATACATGTGATTATGTTTACATATTAATCCATTATTTCCAAAGCTGTCAATAGTATTTTAGGGTGTTATAAATATGGCAACAGTTATAATGGAAGAAACAACATAATGGGATTGGTTAAAATAGGGGAAAAGAAGAGTGAACTGCCAATAGGAAAATATTTATTTCTTACTGGTTGTTCTGGGTAACCAGTCTTCTTCTGCTCCAGCTTGTATTGCATTATCCTTGATAAATTAGCCTCATTTGGTCCTCTAATCTTCTCATTAAGATGAAGCTTAAGCTCAGTCCGAAATACTATTTTTGGCATGTGAAGATAAATATCTATTGGTGGATGTGTTGCCTATCATTATTTCACCAGCACTCTTACTTGTAAAACGTGAAGCAGCCTGTGTCTTTCCCACTGAATGCGACCCATGTAAAGGCAAACCGGCAGCACCGAGGCAACTGTCCTATGTTTAAATACACTCAGGCAGAAGCCAGGGGATAATGCTCAGTAATGGGTTAATCAATACTTATTATAGTTTTATTGGTTCACTAAAGAGAGAACAGAACCTAGTGAGCAGAGAGTCGAAAAAGAAAATCACTGCATCTGATCAAGATAACATCCAGCTTCCCCCAAGGGATTTCCCTATTCAAGAATCCAATTTACCATGCCTGATTGACAAGTATTAGATCCTAGGGAATCACATAACTCCTTTTAGGATCCAATAAAAGTGTAATGGATTAGTAGCACTGGCCAGGGGATTTCTGCCACTTCTAAGGTTACGACAGTTGCACCTCTTGCTACAATTATCCATTGTTGTCTGTTGGTTCTATCTGTTCTGCACACCTGGATTCAGTTCTACACAGCACAGAACAGAGGCATAGCACACACCACAAAAAGCATGGAGAATGGTTACTGTGAATATTATAGGGCATATTTAACACCGTGCATTAAAGTGGTATAAAACTCTGACATAACATTTAATACAAATGAATTTCCCTACTTTTTATTACACATTCAGTTAACATATTTGCTTTTGTGCACAAGTAATATTGTGTGTTTACAAATTACAAGTTCCCAAAGTACAGTTTATCTGCTCTGAAAGCTGCCATTGCATTTTATTCATAGATTGTAATGTATAAATACAGCAGCTATCTAGTGATAATTTCTCATATGTCTTTGATTGTCAGCTCAGTACAGTTCCATTTCACTATGTGGCTGGCTGCAACTAATTGTAGTAGCAGAGGAATGTAAACAAAAGATAATGTTAAGACCTCTTCGGATGTGAGTCAAAAGCTGAAGGAGCTTTCCACTGTAGAACAAAGCACTGTGTTTGGCTGTTTGAATGCTTTTCTGCTACAAGCTTTGGGTCCTATAGAGCCTTCCCGCTCCTCTCTTGGTCCCCTTGTTGCAGTGCTGGCTCCCCTTTTTGAATTCTCCACAGGAGGAGGCTTCAGGAGTCTTCTGGATCTGAGTGCTTATGAGGACGGGTCGCTTTGTACTGCGCATGCGTGAGCACGTGAGAGAGCATGGAGGCGCAGTACGGAGCCACCCGTCTTCAGGAGCACCCGCGCACCCAGAAAACAGTATTTGACCAAATGGTTGAATACTGCTGTTGGGGAGCCAGCGCTGGAAGAAGGGAGAGGAGCGGGAAGGCTCTATAGGATCCAGAGCCTTCCCTCTCTTTAGGTAAGCATCTGTCTGAGTTTTCTTTTTTACAGGTTCCCATTGACTTAAGGCTGTAAATAATCTTTAAAGCGGTATCGTCACCATAAAAATCAAATTTCAACAGCAACCGGTCTGAGTGTATTAAGTGATAAAGATTCTAATCCTGCATTCAAAACTTTCAAAAACTTTTTCTGCTGTTATGATTTGGAGTTATCACATACTTGAGGAACACTGGCCCTTTAGTAGTCGTGCCAAAGAATTGCATGCTGGGTTTTTTTTTATCTATAATCTATTCCTCCTCTTCCCTTTATTTCCCTGCCAGCTTCTTATCTGAAACCTAATCCCCTACTCACTTGTGCTTACAAGCAAGGCTGAGGTGACTCAGCGATTGGAGGAGACAAGAAAAAAAGTAAAGGGCAGAAATGACATCACGAGTTAGCCTTAACTGTGGGCAAAAGACATGGCCCCCACCCCTAACAGAATTCTTGTAATTTACTATATAACATTCACTGAAATAAAAACGTGGACCGTATAATACATGTGTTATGTAAGTAGATCAAGTATTTATCTACTTATATATGTGTTTTTTCCCTGCCATAGTATGGCTGATCCTACCGCTTTAAGAACAAAGAGGAAATGACCACTTTAAATATGCATCTAAGTAGATAGCTTCCTTTTTCAGCATTTTACAGATGAAGCTTGCTTCCATGACAAAGGCTCTTTCCAACATTTCCTCTGTAGTCTGCTTCCATGTTCAAGAATATGATAATATCAGGGTTGTGTATGACTGCCTAGCAACAAAGCCTCCCCTTCTCCCTCAGAGCCCTTGTCCATTCTATGGACAAGGGGCTCTTACCCACCTCTAGTGCCCTAGGAGGAGGTGGGGGTCGAGGACGCCCTGGGTTAGGTTCATGGTGGCATCTTGGAGTCCCCTTTAACAAGGTAACCCCCAGATGCCAGCCTCCTCCCCAGGAAAAATGACCAATTTCCATAAAGAGTTAGATGAAATAAAAACACCACAACAAAAAAGTCTTTTAATGTTTTTAAGTAACAATGAATACTTTCCTTTAAAAAAAAGTTCCCTCACCAATATCCTTGGAAATGTCCCACAACAATATCCTCTAATTTTACGACCTTGCTTGAAGATCTCTGCCGTGCACCCTAATATCAGGATGATGTAGGTGCTTCAGGGTGACGGTGTGTGGGTGGGTGCTATAGGTGCGGTGGGTGGGGGGGGGGGCAGGAGCCACGCAGATGGGAGTTCGGAGCGGAGCTCAAACTATATTAAGTATAGCTAGAGCCAAAAACATCTCTAAATTTGACTGCATGGCTCCCCATTGGTCTATTAACAGACCAATGGTAATCCCCATTGGTCTGTTAATAGACCAATGGGGGGCCTTGAAGCCAAATTGAAAGATGCTATTGCTCAAGCTATACTTAGTATAGCTAGAGCTGCAGCGAGTACTGTGTGCATGGCGGCAGGTGCTCGGCAGAGATTATTTTGTTCCCACTGTCCTCCTTTACGAACCCTGCAAATTTGGTGTTTCTAGCACATATGGGCACTTTGCTAATAACTGCTAATTATGTACTGTATATGTTACGACCAAAACCAAAAATCGGCCAATTCTAGAATTGGCCGGCTGGTTTCTAGAACTGGCCGATTTGACGTCGGTCAAAGTCCAAAATGCTGGGAATTTTTGACATTAGCCGGCCAGTTCTAGAAACGGCCAAAGTCAGTCGGCCAAAGTCCAAAACGCACAAATCCCAGAACATCCCAAGTCCTGTCCAGCACCATGAATGGCACTCGGAACTTCCTCTCTGCTCTGAAAGATACAGCATAATAATGTTTTTATAGAAAAGCATTTCTTTGTTTCACCTGATACAAATCCTGCAATAAATGTGCAGTGTGGCTGCTTCCTGCATTCATTTTGAATTAGCTTATCTGCCGTGGCAGTCAGGTGACACAGGGAAGAGATCAAATTACAACTTTGATTAGTCACCGATGAGAAGGCATTAGACAGGCTAAACTCGCTAAATACATACAGGGGGCATTTCTCTATGTTTTCCTTCTGTACCGTGCAAAGGTTCAGGTCCACTTAAGGGCTTTTGTGCCTCCACTGTGAATGTCATAGCTGGTATTTTCTGCATCTGTTGTTAGATCATGGCACTTTTAAGAAAAAGCAATGCATCTTGACTTCTAAAACCTTTGCCTGGGGCTTCTTCAGTGCACCCATAAACTCCACAGCTGGCTCAGCTTTACTTCCTCCCTCCACGTTGGCGCTATGCCCCCGATCAAAGCTCTTGCTCCACTTTAATGAGGCGAAACCTCACAGACCTGTGCAGGAAAAGCGTTGCAGCCATCAGTATGAAAGGCAGCCCTAGGTCCTGAGAAATTGAAGAGAAAACAGAACGTGGAGACGGAAGGTGACGGGGAGAAGACTGAGAGAAGACAGAAGGCGGAGGAGGAAGCCGGCAGGAAGAAGATGGAGAGAAGGAGTGAAGGTGGAGAATAAAGGCAGTGGGGAAAGAGCTCCAGTCAGTGCTCTTTTGACCGGCAGCAGGAAAGGCATTCCTGGGTCCTGAGAAACAAGACGAAAGGCGGCGGGGAGCGGTGATGTACTTGCGGAGCAGACAGAAGGCGGAATTGAATGAACGGGGAATTGGACGGGCAGACGGGAGACGAGCAGGGAATTGAAAAGCGGGGGACAGCGGCACAACTTGCAGTAAACGGGGAGCGGGACAGCAGTTCCTAAGAGGTGAGCTTCGGGACTTGGCTGGCCACATTTAGTCAGAACGCGTTCTGGCCGGCCAAAGTCTGAAATTCTGCAGCATTTCTTATATTGGCCGCATTAGGCGCCCACTTCCCGTTGTGACCGGCCAGAACCCAAAGTGGCCAGACTTCGGGTTCTGGCCGTAACATATATAATGACAGCCATAATTACGACTCATAATTCTGAATACAAAGCGTATTTTTGACTCGTATCGGAAATAACATTTCCAGTCGTAATTAAAATTACGGTCGAAACTAAAGTGCATTAGGTCGTAATCGAAACCACTCAAAGTCGAAATGAGGCCCTTATGAGCACCACTAGTAGTAGGACATGTAAGCCTCCAAACCAGTTGCAACCACACTTACTCATTTAGGGGACATACTGGTAATTGGGAAGTAATTGTAAGCACTCACAAGCCTGGGAGTCTGAGATCTCTTTTTTGTAAGGAAATGTCTAGTGGAGCAGTAATAGAGGCAAGGATAACCCTACAGGGGTACAGCAACTGTCAGATGCGGGACAGTTTCTGTAGTTGTGTAGTTAGGCGTTAGGAAGGGGGGTTAGTGTAATGGGTGCTGGGAAAGTGTATAGTAAAATATCGAAAATTTAAATGATGAATATCTTTACTAGCAGCACCACCCGGTGTCCAAGTCATGTGGCGGTAACGCAACACGTACTCAAAACATGTTTCATAACTGACCAGTTCCTGAGCTAATCTTCTGCCACTAATACTTTCTGAATCACTAACCCTGATCAGTTTGCATGTCATCAAGACATCCAGGTAACTGACATATAAAATAAATCTAATACATCTACATCTAATAAAAATGGCAGCCTCCATGTATCCCTTGGTTCAGGCCTCCTTTAAGAGTGTTTTCCATTCATCTATATCTTTACTTACATTTCAAAAAGGTGTTGTCAGTACATTTGGTTTTTTGCTAAAACGTATTATTGCATGTATTAATATTATGCCATATTAAATAGCGTGTTTGTTGTTTTTTTTTTTTTTTTTTTTTTTTTTTTTTTTATGCTGAGAATAATGAAACAATACTCACTACAAATAAATAATAATTTAAAGCACCCTTATCATGTTTTATATCATACCACCGCCATACCTAAACTCCGTCGTTGACCACTGTTTTCCAGTGGTTAACAAATTTTAGGAGGAAAATAGGTCCTGGTGACAACATACATTTTCTGACTGCAAATAGAGCTATTCAATAAAGGAACTCAGTAGGGCCTTTCACATTTACTTGATTGTCTTGGTGTCTCTTGTGTGTTTATGTCTTTGTTTTCCACATAATTGTTTATTGCCAATTAAAAGATTAGAATGGCATTATCTGCTTTCAATGCTTTTCACGACTAATGACTCTTGTCAATCAGCAGGCATAGCATTGATCCTGAATGGAAAGGCCAGTTATTGGTATCTGCATTCTCTATTTTAAGCACAGGTGCTCCAGATCCAGCTAATTACGCCGGTAATTAAAGTTATTACCTTACCTGTTTGTACAAGAGCACAAGGACATCTAATGGGAACAAATCAAGATATAGAGGTAGGCTGTCAATTGGCCCCATAGACTTGGAGAGGTAATGAAGGGAGGTAGGGGTTGAGTTACACATAGGTACAATAACAAAAATAGTACATCAGCACTTCTAACATTTCTTGGCACCCATCCAACAGTTTAGCAGAAGAAAGACAAGAAGATTACCCTAGTAATATGATCTTGAAAGTACCTCGGAATAATGGAGTGTTCCTTTAGTTTACTTCGAGGTTGATTCTGCTCCTCACAAAGGATGGCGCAGCTACAATTATAAGCCTATCAGTCCTAAAAAAACAACTCCTCTCTTTAGCTTCTCGTCACGGATTCTGTCAGTACAGCGTAAGGCTGAATCAGAGCTCTGTAATGTGATACCGCTAAGGGCAGATTTAATTTAAATTAAAATGACCTCTTTATTGTAAGTCCTGTTAGTGAAAATGTTCTCATTAGCATAAAAGGAAGAGAGCAACGTCTCAGATGACAAGGGAACGCTTCAGAATAAAGCAAAATTCAAATGATAAATTTTATTTACATTTTACGTTAGGTGCATCAGTGTGGGAAATCTGGGAAGGGACTTGAAGCTTTTACTTTGCATTAATTCCTAGAGAAAAAAAAATATTTAATTCAGTTTTGAAAACAAAGTAATCAAAGGCAGCGTGTTTTTCTTATCTTATTTTATTTATTTTCGCTTTGTAAAAATTACATTTTGATATCATAATCTATCGGACTTTCATAGACATGTCCAAGATAACTTTTTTTGAAAGGGAAATGGTCCCAGAGGCTTTTCAAGACTAGATACGCCTAAGGAAAAAAATGTATGTAGCGTTATCATCATAGAACTTCGCTTCCTTCTGCCAACAGTATAATTGATTGGACTGGGATATCGGAAAACACAATGGTGCTCTTGACCAATACAATCCCGTGGGTGATCGATTGCCTGATTTGATCATTATAACTGATAGGAAAGAATCGATTGTCCCCACTAACAAACATTTGCTTACCAATTCAATCAGATTGATGGGATCAATTGTATCAACCGGATCAATCTGATCTAATTGGCTAGCAGTTTTTCATCAGTTAGTGGGCACAACCAGTTGTTCAGATCAATCATAACGATCGAATCAGATGATCAATCATCCGTGGGATTGTATCATTAATGGGCACCTTAAGTTTTCCTGCAAATTTGGATTGGACTAATCTGTTGCCAGATAGCACAACATTCTAATATTACCCAGGTGAGTAGTGTACACTCTTGCCACCTAGTACCAGGCTATTTGTAATAAATTCAGTCCAGGTTTTCTGCATCTTCAAAGCATTCCAATGTTTCCTAGCTCAGGCAAATTTTAGAATGATCATATATTCCAAAGACAGGGAGCGCCCATCCTATGATTGCCCACCAATACAAACCGCTGAGCCCAGGTCTCCCTGTATTGCCCCGCTGTGTGGTCCTCTGGTCCTCCCCAACCCAGTCTCCACTGCTCCCCATGCGTAAAAACAATTAGTAGCAGCATGGCTCACTTAATCTATCAATTCCAGTGGTGAGAGCAGACCTCTCATCTCTTGCATGGTTCCCCTAGTTTTTGGCTTCTGCTGATGACGCGATCAGCAGAAGTTGGCACTAGAACAGCAGCACCGGAGATGAGAGGTCTGTGCTCGCTGCGGGAACCACTGGATGAGGTGACACAGTGTTGCTAATTGCTTTTTCACATAGAGAGAGGCGGAGATTGGGGGGGAGGCGTCTTATATGCCGAAAAATATAGTAACTGATCAATCAATCTGATTGATTGGCTTTTATTCAGTTCTGTGCAATTTAATGATCGAAAGCCTTATCGGACATCTTGGAGAATTTCTGTTTGAGGGGGCCATGGCGGTTTGACGGCCCATGGAATCGCACTACGCGGAACAGTAAAACCCTTGTGGTTTGGTCAGTACTTGATAGTTTTTTGTTGAAATCTATTGAAATTGAGTTTGCCCTGCAGGCTAAGAATTTATTAGTTATCCTACCAAATTCCAATAGAATAGGGTTTGGTCGGCTTGGCATGTCGGACCATAATTGACTTGTGTATGGCTAACTGAAGTAAATGAGACCGTCCCCTTACTGCTTAATTAATTGTGATGGATGCACCTTGGTTATTTGGCCAGACTTCCTGATCCTAGAAATCCTCAGACCCCCATTAATCATTTTGAAGTTTCTGCAGCAGAGTAGTTTAGTGGATAGCAGTCTCAGCCATGATATTTCTGTATGGAGTTTGTATAGTCTACCCATGTTCATGTGGTTTTCCTCAAACACCCCAAAAACATACTGATAAGATAACTGTGTAACCCTGAAATTGGCCGTAGTCTATGGTAGTGAATAGGGATGAAGCTGTGATTCTCTAGGGGACAGTAGGTAACATGATTGTGTGCACTGTAAAGCACTGGGTAGACATAAATGAATAATAATCCATACATGCATAATAATTAGATATATCTATGAACGCACTTTACTAAAACAATATGCTAGCACACTGGCAGGAACAAACAATAGTGATGCTATCTCCTGTCTACAATGACAAACTAAATAGCATGGTCAGGACTTCTGTCATTCAGGGTAGTGCTTCCAACATCACAGCCATAGACTGCAACTGACCAGTCACCTGAATAGCAATAGGCTTGCCTCCTGTCTACTGCCTGGCTTATTCAAGCAGGCAGGAAATTACACCATTATTTATTATTATTATTGTTATTATTATTTAAAACCACTAATGCCAATTGTAGGAGCACTAGCCCAAAGTGGACAAACTGGGTCAGTGTCTGGACCATCTGTGTATGGAATGTATGAACCATAGGGACGTAGCTTGGGATTTGTTGAACTGATTTATGACACCCTTGTCAACCTACCCTAATATTCTTTTTAGTTCCATATTTCAGCCAGATTAAGATTTTTTTCATTGCAAGGACAGCAAGAGATTGTGAGTCCAGTCTTGGTATATTTGGTCATCCTGGCTGGGACTTATAGTTCCATAGATTGACAGACTATTTCCCCCCTAGGCTAGGCTTATAATAGGCTTATCACCTGGGTTGATATGACAAGATGGTGCTAAGCCTGTGTTCTGCTAATGTCTGTTTAACTTGGCAAATGCCAAATGAAATCTGAAATGTAGGCCATCATGTTGCTACTATGATGGCTAACCAGGTCATTAAACATACACTTCTCAGTACTCAGTAGGTGCTTAGGTATCTGTTTTTTTTAATGACTCAGAGAGCATCAACTCTGCCCAGCTCTGTTTTGAACAGTGTCTTGGTTAATGACTCACTGCAATATAAAGGTACATACACACATTTTTTCCAAGAAATCTGATAATGACGTCTTCAGCTGACGATCGTTCATGCAACTAGTGCATGTACTGCTCCTTACATGATATAAAGATCAACCATGTCCAATCCTTAACAACCCTCAATGCTCAAACACAACTGATCACAATCCTACTTTCTCTCCCCCCGCCCACTCTGTCATGCCCGAATCATTATCCCTCTGCCCCCTTCATAGAAACAGAAGGCTAGCGATGCATTTGTTCAGCACCGTGCCCTAATTTGTAGCTTACAGGATCATTCCCTGATCCCCGATTGGTGATAATAATTATATGTGTGTACATAGCGTGAGTTTCTTATGAGGTCCTGTGAAGGAGATTACATGCAGTGTGTGGCTGCCTGCTGTTTATTTGAAAATGTCCTTATTTTCTGTAAAGAGTTGAAGAAGATCTGCGGAGACTTTTGAAAGAAAGTAGTATAAAGCATGCTTCATTATTTAGCTGTGTGTGTATATATCCAGAAGTTAAAGTAGCAGTCTAACTTGCAGCAGTGTGTGCATGTGTATGGAAACACATGTACAGTGGAGGAAATAATTATTTGACCCCTCACTGATTTTGTAAGTTTGTCCAATGACAAAGAAATGAAAAGTCTCAGAACAGTATCATTTCAATGGTAGGTTTATTTTAACAGTGGCAGATAGCACATCAAAAGGAAAATCGAAAAAATAACCTTAAATAAAAGATAGCAACTAATTTGCATTTCATTGAGTGAAATAAGTTTTTGAACCCTCTAACAATAAAAGGCTTAATACTTAGTGGGAAAACCCTTGTTTGCAAGCATAGAGGTCAAATGTTTCTTGTAATTGATGACCAAGTTTGCACACATTTTAGGAGGAATGTTGGTCCACTCCTCTTTGCAGATCATCTCTAAATCCCTAAGGTTTCGAGGCTGTCTCTGTGCAACTCTGAGCTTGAGCTCCCTCCATAGGTTTTCTATTGGATTAAGGTCCGGAGACTGACTAGGCCACTCCATGACCTTAATGTGCTTCTTCTTGAGCCACTCCTTTGTTGCCTTTGCTGTATGTTTTGGGTTATTGTCGTGCTGGAACACCCATCCACGACCCATTTTCAGTTTCCTGGCAGAGGGAAGGAGGTTGTCGTTCAGGATTTCACGATACATGGCTCCGTCCATTTTCCCGTTAATGCGATTAAGTTGTCCTGTGCCCTTAGCAGAAAAACACCCCCAAAGCAAAATGTTTCCATCCCCATGCTTGACGGTGGGGACGGTGTTTTGGGGGTCATAGGCAGCATTTTTCTTCCTCCAAACACAGTGAGTTGAGTTAATGCCAAAGAGCTCTATTTTGGTCTCATCAGACCACAGCACCTTCTCCCAGTCACTCACAGAATCATTCAGGTGTTCATTGGCAAACTTCAGACGGGCCTGCACATGTGCCTTCTTGAGCAGAGGGGCCTTGCGAGCCCTGCAGGATTTTAATCCATTGCGGTGTAATGTGTTTCCAATGGTTTTCTTGGTGACTGTGGTCCCTGCTAATTTGAGGTCATTCACAAACTCCTCCCGTGTAGTTCTAGGATGCTTTTTCACCTTTCTCAGAACCATTGACACCCCACGAGGTGAGATCTTGCGTGGAGCCCCAGAGCGAGGTCGATTGATAGTCATTTTGTGCTCCTTCCATTTTCGAACAATCGCACCACCAGTTGTCACCTTCTCTCCCAGCTTCTTGATAATGGTTTTGTAGCCCATTCCAGCCTTGTGCAGGTCTACAATTTTGTCTCTGACATCCTTGGACAGCTCTTTGGTCTTTCCCATGTTGGAGAGTTTGGAGTCTGCTTGATTGATGGATTCTGTGGACAGGTGTCTTTTATACAGGTGACTATTTAAGACAGGTGTCCTTAATGAGGGTGACTAATTGAGTAGAAGTGTCTAACCACTCTGTGGGAGCCAGAACTCTTAATGGTTGGTAGGGGTTCAAAAACTTATTTCACTCAATGAAATGCAAATTAGTTGCTATCTTTTATTTAAGGTTATTTTTTCGACTTTCCTTTTGATGTGCTATCTGCCACTGTTAAAATAAACCTACCATTGAAATTATATTGTTCTGAGACTTTTTATTTCTTTGTCATTGGACAAACTTACAAAATCAGTGAGGGGGTCAAATAATTATTTCCTCCACTGTATGTGTGTACATGTCCCCAGCATCGGTCAGCCGTGAACTTCAAAAACTGCAAAGTATGCAGCTCCATTGAAATTAATGGGAGAAGAGAGTTGAATTAATCCTGCAATGGTTTCAAATGTTTAAAAATATGTACATTGTAGTTTTATTGTAACAAGTGCAGCCGCGGCGGACTGCATCGCCACCGCGGCTGCCTCTGGGCCCCTGTCCGTCTAGGACGCCGGGAACGGAACTATCTTTCCCCTGCAAGGTCGCTGTCTCACGCGGGCGCGCGCATAGACAGGACCTTTATTCGAGGAGAGGGCTTGTCAGCTGACCTGCTAGTCAGTTGACATCAGAAGAGACTCACGGCGCCCCGGATTGGCTGCAGCAGGGGGTGTGCCAGTGAGGTCTCCTCTGCTTCTTAAGCCTTCAGGCTTCAGTCTAGCGCTGTCTGCTGTCGTGTATACTTGTGTGTCAGCGCTCCGATCTTAGATTAGTTCCGGTGTGTTTTGATCTGGGAGGAAACCAGGGATTTCACACAAGGCTAGGAACTCTGTTTATTGTAGTGAGGTTCCAGTTGACGATAGATGTATATGCAGTGTTTGCAATATACATCTATCTATAGTTAGTTCTTCATTGCATTATTCTGTATTGACTCTGGCTAAACTTTGACCCTGATCTTGTTCTCTGACCCTGTACTTCTGCCTATCTGCCTTACTAGTTGCTGAACCTCTGCCTGATTTCCGATTACTCTTGTCTCACGATTCTGTACCGTTACTTACCTCTCTGTTGCCAAACCTTGCCTGCCAGATTACTCTACTCACCAGTGGGCCCTCGCCACTGGTGAGGTGCCAGCTTCACCAGCACCTCTGGTGAAGTTATTCTTAGTGCAGTCCTGGTGGTGTCTCACCCACTCCTGGGGTGATTACTCGGCTGCAGTACAGTCTGACTCACATGCCCCTAGGCTGCAGTACAGTCTGTCTCACCCACTCCTAGGGTGATTACTCGGCTGCAGTACAGTCTGACTCACATGCCCCTAGGCTGCAGTACGATCTGAACCGCCTACTCCTTAGGCGACCATTAGTTACAGTATTGTTTGTGCCTCCTGCTCCTGGGCTGCAGTACAGTCTTAATTACCCGCCCCTTGGGAGATTCTATCTCAGTTTCAGTTTCCCCAGCTCACTGGGGTTTGTACTTTTTATATGGACGGCCTATGTATTTTTAGTACCTTGCCAGCACCTCTGGCGAGGTCTTGCTACACTTTACTGTTACAATATCTGTTAGTATGTTCTTGGAGCCTCCAGGAGTTCTGGCCATATTTAGCAGTGCTGTGTAGCTGGTCCCAGCCAGCACCCCTGTAGAGGTCTAGCCTTTATTAGTTTCATCTAGTGCCAGCCTGCATCTAATTTAGGGGCCTAGTCTGTGTGGTTTCTGAAGCTCATCAGCTCCACTGAGGAGCACTGCTTATTTATTTATTATCCTCACCTGCTCCACTGGTGAGGTATAAGCTTAGTGATTACTAGTACCTTCTCAGCTCCTCTGGAAGGTTTAGTTAAAGCTGTCTGAGTCACTTGTGTCACCTTTCCAGCTCCACTGGAAAGGTCTGGGTAAGCTTCTTGCTGCCAGTTAAGCTAGTTCCTTGCCGGCTCCTCTGATAGGACTAGCCGTTCTACTTCTGAAGGCTACTTGGTAGACCTTCAAGGCTATCTGGTAAACGTCTGTTTTTATCTGTCTGATTGGTTCTGGTCTCTCGCCGGTATCCCTGGCAGGGACCAGCCAAACTATCTCTGTATTCTCTGTCTGTATCATTCCCAGCCCCACTGGGGAGCATTTTGTCTAAATCTGTCTTGTTTGTGTCCAGATTGTACCTTACCCATTCCTCTGGTAAGGTCTTCTAAAACCATTAAAGTTACAGTTGCACCAAACACTACACACTCTACTCTTGGTCTTGCTATACTGGTATTATTGGTGATTCTGCGGATCACACATAATCAGGTATAGCGTCTGCATTATTGGTGATTCAGCAGATCACCAAATAATCAGACATCTGAGTAGTGGCACTAAACCGTCACATATATTTAGTAGTCCTGGGAAACTCATTTGAATCATCCAGAGTTCTTCATTAACCCATTAGCAACTTCAATAGAGTTATCTCATTTGAGATAAGTGCACTGCTTTTGACCTCAGCTGGCAGGAAACGTTGTGCTGTAAATTCTTGGAATGCTTTGATGTCTCTCTGCTAGCAGGAAATATAGAAACTGTAAGCAGAAATCCTCTGTTATTGTCTCACACTGCCCCTAGTGACAATTGGCCATAAATACATTTTACAGAAGGGAAATGTAACAAATACGAAATAAAAAAGTGCTAAAATAAATTAGCCTGGATTACTTGCAAGCTTCTAAATTAATTGGCTGCTTAACCATTTTAGCCTTTTGGATGTGACTTTCACGTCCAAAAGTGCTCCGTGCTCCCGTGCGCCACACACGCCGCCTCCCATTAGCCCGGAGATCAATGAATGAGAACATTGTTCCCATTCATTGATCTAAGTCCCCAGTAAAAAAAAAATGTTGGCTTCTTTTCAGAGGCTGCAGTCTTTCTGAAAAAAAGAATCACATCCTCCTTGTAGTTCCTGTGAGTGAGCATGCTCATTCACAGGATAGAAAAGCGAAAAAATCTCACTGTGGCCATCTTGTGGTCAAATAGTAAAACTACATGCACATACATTTTTACATTTTTATTACAAAAAGTCACAATTAATTACATTTAAAATTAACTGTTTACCTTCCACACTCAAAAAATACCCAAATAAAATGTTTAACTAAAAAAAAAATTAAAACATTACAATAAAAAACATAAATAGTTACCTAAGGGTCTGAACTTTTTTAATATGCATGTGAAGAGGGTATACTAATAATAAACTAATATTTTTTAAAATTATAATCTTGTAAATAGTGATGGACGCAAAACAAAAAAAATGCACCTTTATTTCCAAATAAAATATTGGCACTATACATTGTTATACATTGTGACATAATTTAAATGGTGCAATAACCGGTAAAAATGGGCAAATAAAATACATAGATTTGAATTATGGTAGCTAATGGCCGAAAACTGAGAAATACTTTTTTTCCATTTTTTTCTTAATATTTCTGTTAAAATGCATTTAGAAAATAATAATTTTTTGCAAAATGTACCACCCAAAGAAAGCCTAATTGGTGGTGGAAAAAAACAAGCTATAGATCAATTCATTGTGTTAATTAGTGATAAAGTTTTTGGCGAATGAATGGGAGGTGAAAATTTCTCGGCTGCATAAGGCGAAAAACGACTGAAGGCTGAAGTGGTTAAGGGTTAAGTCTGATTAAAACAAAGAAAGGTAGAAGTTCAATGTTTTACTGTGTCGAGCCAAATTTTATTTTTTTCAAGTAGTTTCCAAATCTATCTTAAATTTTCTTTTTTTTTCTTCTTTTTTTTCAAATCCAAATAACAGAGTACTTTATGAAAATAAATTAACACTAAATTGTTCTTTGGCTTATGAACCGCATTTTTATTTTAAATCTTTATGCATACTGACTGTGTAAACCTGAACATAACCTCGGAAATATAAAAAAAGACCCATTAACTTGCTTGTGAATAAATGAAGATAATATGAAGATAAAGAAACAAGCCATCAGTGTCATCAAGCAGAGGATAAACTCTTTGTCTCAAGCCAGATGCAGTATCTAAAGACTATCTGAAGGTATTCATAGCAGATTATACCAAATTCTCTTTCGATTTGATATATCACCTGCTGTGTGGATTCAATTTGTTACAGTTAAGATTTTAAATTCTTCATCTCATCCTATGGATTACAAACTCTAGTGGACTTTAAATTCTTTAACCCACTCTCTAGAGCGTAATTGCTTCGATTGACTCTGGGGATTGAAATCTACCCGGTACACAGCAACTTTCGAGGAATGCCTCCTACGGCTTAATGGACTATGTACATCACTCCTTAATGGTCTATTTGCATGAACTGAGTAATAGAGAATTTGCATCGCAGTAGAAAATGGAACATTCTAAAAGCACACTTTGCAACAACACGCTTATTTCCATAACATTTCATTATCATAAAGAAATGATGCTTAAACTTAAAGACATATCTCAGTAAAGACAGTGAAGTGTGAAATATGACTGTCATGAAAACACTTGTGCGGGAGGCTCATAAGTGGTGCAAGTTTAATATACAGTTAGTTGTGACTGGCTCGCCAAAGAAGAGTGCAAGGACAATTATTGTAGCTCTAAGCATTAGCTTCAGTTGGCATAATAAATTGTGGAGATATAATTGACTTAGAACATTAACCAGGCAAAATCCCTCTGTGGAGAAAGTTGAATGACTAGTGGATAATCAGTTTCTATGGCACAAACCATCATGTCTGAGTGGCAAAACATCTTCATATATGTACTACACCATTATGCTACATGTGGAGACTTTTATTTCAGGCCCTTAAGAGGAACTTTAGTGAAAAGGAGGAAAAAAGAAATGAATACATTGTAAAGTGAGTCGTTAAAAAATAGAAGAGAGATCAAGAAATTATTGATATTTGCCATGTAATTTGTTTATATTGTTTAATCCACAATCAGCCTGCACTTAATCATCTTTACTACTAGCTGACATGAAAAAAACAGAAAGCAACAACTGCCATTATCTTTAACCACACCCCCTAGCAATACGATAGGTGAAAAGTTTTTAGTTTTTTTTTTATAGATATACATATGCACAGAGGTAGATACCAGTTGCTTGGCAGTTAGAAACAGCTGTTATTTCCCACAAGGCATCAAGGCTCACAGACAGGAAACTGTCAGGATTTAGGACTTGACATCACACTGTGGGAGGGGTTTCACCACAATATCAGCCATACAGATCTCCCCTAATGGTCTATTCGAAAAAAGGTAACGTTTTCTCATGGAAAAGGGCATATCAGCTACTTATTGGGATGAAGTTTGATCCTTCGTTACAGTTCCTCTTAAGCCCTATTTATCTGCGCCATCGAAAGAAATGCAGTGATGCAAATTACTGAGACTATATTTTTCCTGTGACTGTTTTCCGTTCTGGTCAGCACTGCAGCAGATGACAGACACCATGCACTATGCACATACAAATGATTTCTATACTGTGCTAGCAGGTGCAGAAGCAACACTCACTTAAAACATTTCATTAGTGTAGGCTACATATCCATGAAAATACTTCCTGATGAAGGGAAAAAATATGTGGCAGATTTGGAAATGGCATGAAATCCGTGATAGGCAAAAACTGACAATCATGCATTTACGTCTCTTCTCCACTGAAAACTGCAATCGCAATTGCAACCCATATTCAATCCCAGCGCCTTTGTGATAAATTAAAACTGAATTTGAAACAGGTACAGTGGAAATGGCGCTTACAGGACACCCGAGGTGAGAGGGATATGGAGGCTGCCATATTTATTTCCTTGCAAACAATGCCGGTTTCCTGGCAGCCCTGTTGATCTTCTGGCAAAAGTAGTGTCCAAGTCAAAACCCTGGAACAGGCATATGGCTAATCCAGTAAAACCTGAGTCAGCTGAGCCGGAGTACCTGATCTGCATATGCTTATTCAGGGTCTATGTCTAAAAGGATTAGAGATCAGGAGGCAACTGCCTGGCAACTGGTATTGTTTAACCACTTCAGGACCTCAGGCTTATACCCCCATAGTGACCAGGCCATTTATTTAACATAGGGCTGTACAGCTTTGTTGGCGTGCTGCACAGCCCTACAAATCAGCACATGAATGAATTTAACCTCCTTTTAGCGTCCTTAATAGGACACGATGTAGAAGGTATCTGATCACTGCTGCAATCCTTTTTTTTTTTTTTTAATAGACAGAAGCAGGGGCGTAGCATTAGGTATAGCCACCATAGCGTTGCTATGGGGCCCCGCAGTATCCCTACGCCACAGGGGCCCGTGCTGATTCAGGGTACTTTTTTTTTTTTTTTTAAACATATATTGATGCCGCCTGCCCCTCCCCCCCCCCCGGGCCCCCCCATAATTTTAAAACAGCGGCGCATCGCTCTCCCGGGCCCCCCTCCTCTGATAAGGTGGCTGGTGAGGAGGGGGACCACGTAGCGGCGCATTGATTCTCCCTGGCAGCCAGGCCCGACACTTACTGTATAGTTCCGGCCAGCCAGGGAGGGAGAAGGAGGAGGAGACAGCAGCAGAAGAGTGACTCTCTCGAGTCTCTCTCTCATACGTGCGACCAGGAGCAGGAGGGAGAGCGGACCGGCTGCTGCTGCAAGGAGGAGAGCGGGAGAACACCGAGCCGACCCGACCCCACGCAAGCTGGCAAGGCAGCTGCAGCCTGTAAGTTTGCCTCGGCTCAGTGCCTGGTGCTGCTGCTGCCTGCAGTGGATTGAGGTGGGTGGGTGTTAATGGGCTGCCACCCATACCTGGCCAGCGGCCATGATGCAACCTGATGCTGGCTGCTGGTGGGGGGGGGGGTATTGGGCAGGGGGTGACTGCTCCCCACATAGCGATTGTTTTCTGGTGACTGCTCCCCACATAGCGACTGTTTTCTGGTGACTGCTCCCCACATAGCGATTGTTTTCTGGTGACTGCTCCCCACATAGCGACTTTTTTCTGGTGACTGCTCCCCACATAGCGACTCTTTTCTGGTGACTGCTCCCCACATAGCGACTGTTTTCTGGTGACTGCTCCCCACATAGCGACTGTTTTCTGGTGACTGCTCCCCACATAGCGATTGTTTTCTGGTGACTGCTCCCCACATAGCGACTGTTTTCTGGTGACTGCTCTCCACATAGTGATTGTTTTCTGGTGACTGCTCCCCACATAGCGATTGTTTTCTGGTGACCGCTCCCCACATAGCGATTGTTTTCTGGTGACCGCTCCCCACATAGCAATTGTTTTCTGGTGACCGCTCCCCACATAGCAATTGTTTTCTGGTGACTGCTCCCCACATAGCGATTGTTTTCTGGTGACTGCTCCCCACATAGCGATTGTTTTCTGGTGACTGCTCCCCACATAGCGACTGTTTTCTGGTGACTGCTCCCCACATAGCGACTGTTTTCTGGTGACTGCTCCCCACATAGCGATTGTTTTCTGGTGACTGCGCCCCACATAGCGATTGTTTTCTGGTGACTGCTTCCCACATAGCGACGGTTTTCTGGTGACTGCTCCCCACATAGCGACGGTTTTCTGGTGACTGCTCCCCACATAGCGATTGTTTTCTGGTGACTGCTCCCCACATAGCGATTGTTTTCTGGTGACTGCTCCCCACATAGCGATTGTTTTCTGGTGTCTGCTCCCCACATAGTGATTGTTTTCTGGTGACTGCTCCCCACATAGCGTTTGTTTTCTGGTGACTGCTCCCCACATAGCGTTTGTTTTCTGGTGACTGCTCCCCACATAGCGACTGTTTTCTGGTGACTGCTCTCCACATAGCGACTGTTTTCTGGTGACTGCTCCCCACGTAGCGACTGTTTTCTGGTGACTGCTCCCCACGTAGCGACTGTTTTATGGTGACTGCTCCCCACGTAGCGACTGTTTTCTGGTGACTGCTCCCCACGTAGCGACTGTCCGCTCCCTACGTAGCGATTGTCTTCTGGTGACCGCTCCCCACGTAGCGATTGTTTTCTGGTGACCGCTCCCCACATAGCGACTGTTTTCTGGTGACTGCTCCCCACATAGCGACTGGTTTCTGGTGACTGCTCCCCACATAGCGACTGGTTTCTGGTGACTGCTCCCCACATAGCGAGTGGTTTCTGGTGACTGCTCCCCACATAGCGACGGTTTTCTGGTGACTGCTCCCCACATAGCGATTGTTTTCTGGTGACTTATCCCCACATAGCGATTGTTTTCTGGTGACTGCTCCCCACATAGCGATTGTTTTCTGGTGTCTGCTCCCCACATAGCGATTGTTTTCTGGTGACTGCTCCCCACATAGCGTTTGTTTTCTGGTGACTGCTCCCCACATAGCGTTTGTTTTCTGGTGACTGCTCCCCACATAGCGACTGTTTTCTGGTGACTGCTCCCCACATAGCGACTGTTTTCTGGTGACTGCTCCCCACATAGCGACTGTTTTCTGGTGACTGCTCCCCACGTAGCGACTATTTTCTGGTGACTGCTCCCCACATAGCGACTGTTTTCTTGTGACTGCTCCCACGTAGCGACTGTCCGCTCCCTACGTAGCGATTGTTTTCTGGTGACCGCTCCCCACATATCGATTGTTTTCTGGTGACAGCTCCCCACATAGCGATTGTTTTCTGGTGACCGCTCCCCACATAGCGATTGTTTTCTGGTGACAGCTCCCCACATAGCGATTGTTTTCTGGTGACCGCTCCCCACATAGCGATTGTTTTCTGGTGACCGCTCCCCATGTAGCGATTGTTTTCTGGTGACCGCTCCCCACGTAGCGACTGTTTTCTAGTGACTGCTCCCCACGTAGCGACTGTTTTCTGGTGACTGCTCCCCACATAGCGACTGGTTTCTGGTGACTGCTCCCCACATAGCGACTGGTTTCTGGTGACTGCTCCCCACATAGCGACTGGTTTCTGGTGACTGCTCCCCACATAGCGATTGGTTTCTGGTGACTGCTCCCCACATAGCGACTGTTTTCTGGTGACTGCTCTCCACATAGCGACTGTTTTCTGGTGACTGCTCCCCACATAGCGACTGTTTTCTGATGACTGCTCCCCACATAGCGATTGTTTTCTGGTGACTGCTCCCCACATAGCGATTGTTTTCTGGTGACTGCTCCCCACATAGCGATTGTTTTCTGGTGACTGCTCCCCACATAGCGATTGTTTTCTGGTGACTGCTCCCCACATAGCGATTGTTTTCTGGTGACTGCTCCCCACATAGCGATTGTTTTCTGGTGACCGCTCCCCACATAGCGACTGTTTTCTGGTGACTGCTCCCCACATAGCGATTGTTTTCTGGTGACCGCTCCCCACATAGCGATTGTTTTCTGGTGACTGCTCCCCACATAGCGATTGTTTTCTGGTGACTGCTCCCCACATAGCGATTGTTTTCTGGTGACTGCTCCCCACATAGCGATTATTTTCTGGTGACTGCTCCCCACATAGCGATTGTTTTCTGGAGACTGCTCCCCACATAGCGATTGTTTTCTGGTGACCGCTCCCCACATAGCAATTGTTTTCTGGTGACTGCTCCCCACATAACGATGATTTTCTGGTGATTGCTCCCCACATAATGATGTTTTTTGGGTGAATGCTCCCAGTGTGGGAGGTCCGAGAGGTGCGTTGGGTTGGTAGGTCGTTTGGGGGGGGGGGGCGGCGGCTGTGGGGAGGGGGGCCCCATACAAAAAATTTGCTATGGGGCCCAGTCATTTCTAGCTACGCCCCTGGACAGAAGGGAGGTTTTTCCCTCCCTCCGAGAAAATACTCAGAATAACTCTTTAAAGCACTTATTTACCTACTTTTTGGTACGTTTCCAATTGCAAAGTGCAAAGAAAGTTATGTTAAACAGGAGATAAAACATGATCTCCTAGGAGAAAAAGTTAGAGGACAGTGTATTGAATAAGGGTCTTTGTACCTTTGAATGTGTTGATAAGCCTTTCCTGCAACCAATATAAGTCAGGTGCTGCTATTGCTACAAGTCATGTGCTGCTTGGTCTGAGCACTTACCCACCCTTTCTCTCCCCATCCACATTCTTGCGTATGACTCATGATGGCAGTTCAATGAATCAAAAAGTGATTCCCAGCCAGTCATCTCTTACCTGCAATGATTGCAGTGCCTACATGCCATATATCTGGCAAGACTGCTACAAGGGCATATTCAATACAAGGAAGGGCTTTCCATTCATATTTTTCCCTTCCCCTGTTAGTATTTTATCCCACATGCAGGATAGTATTGTCCAGAAAGGCAGAACAAACAGGTATAGGGCTGTGCTTTCTTTAATATTAACCGTTATGCCTCTTTCTTTGGGCATGTGCATGGTTTCTCATGATTAAGGGCTTTTGCCTTTTTTTTTTCTGCGGAGAGAATTGTATGTGTCTGTGTGTCTGTGCGTGTGTTTGTGTGTGTGGGAGGGGGGGGGGGGGTTACTGAGCCAGATCAACCAAAAAGTGATCCTAGCCCCCACCAAATCTTACAAAAAATGCTAAATGACCTTCAGCGAGGGCAAAACTGCTATTTTTTTAGGGCCACATTTCATCTAAATTAATTTCTGTGTGTATGTGTGTGCGTACGTGTGTGTATATGTGTGTGTGGGGAGGGGGGGGGCGACTGTAAATGACTGTGTATTCTTTCTTTGGCAGGTGACACATTGATTTTTGAATCTGGGGTCTGCATGCACAGCGTGGGGGAATTGTGCACCATAACATTGCACCAATCTCCTGCCCATATAAACTCTCCTCCTCGCCACGCTTATGCCTAATCGTGCCTTTTAGGTCTGCGTTGTGCCTATTGATCCTGACAATCTTGATTACATGTTGCGACCCAGCCTGCTTGACTGCTCTTGATCCATTGTTTCTATACCTGTACCAAAAAGGTATTGTATTGTAAAAGGTATTACTTTTACAAGACTTTGTTTTTTCTACCTACATATACCTGTACCAGCGTGTCTGAGTCTGACCACCCCTGCACTTCCACTCCTCTTGGGTCCTGGGGTTGTTATCTGAACTTTGCCTGCTATTCACCAGCCTTAACCACTTCACCACTGAGGGGTTTTACCCCTTGAACACCAGAGCAATTTTCACCTTTCAGCGCTCCTTCCATTAATTCGTCTATAACGTTATTATTACTTATCCCAATGAAATGAACTATATCTTGTTTTTTTCGCCACCAATTAGGCTTTCTTTAGGTGGGACATTATGCCAATAATTATTTTATTCTAAATGTGTTTTAATGGGAAGATAGGAAAAAATGTGGGAAAAAATTATTACTTTTCAGTTTTCGGCCATTATAGTTTTTAAATAAAGCATGCTACTGTAATTAAAACCCATGAAATGTTTTTAACCATTTGTCCCGGTTATAAAACCATTTAAATTATGTCCCTATCACAATGTTTGGCGACAATATTTTATTTGGAAATAAAGGTGCATTTTTTTCAGTTTTGCATCCATCCCTAATTACAAGCCCATAGTTTATAAAGTAACAGTGTTATACCCTCTTGACATAAATATTTAAAAAGTTCAGTCCCTAAGGTAACTATTTATGTTTTTTTTTTTATTGTATTTTTTTTTTTAATTACAAAAAAAAAAATTAAAAAATTGGGGAGTGTGGGAGGTAATGAGTTAATTTATTGTGTAAATGTAATGTTGGTTTATGTAAAATGCTTTTAGGGTGTAGTTTACTATTTGGCCACAAGATCGCCACAGTGTGTTTGTTTACATGCGACCTGTAAGCGTCCTTCCGGACGCTTACAGGAAGCAGTAAGAGGCTGGGAAGATCACAATGATCGCGCTGTTTCTAATAGAAGCAGCACGATCATTGCGGGGGCTTAGATCAATGAACGGGAATGGATTTTCCCGTTCATTGATCTCCGTGCGAGCAGGCGGCTGCGTGCACGAGCGGCGGGTGCGCGCGCACGAGCGGCGGGAGCGCGGACAGCGGCGGTAGCGCGGAAGGTACGGATTTCTCCGTCCCTGGTTTTTTAGGGGGGAAAAAAGGGACGGAGAAATTCGTACCGCGGGGGTTTAAGTGGTTAATATCGGTCTCTGACATCTACCTAGACTCTTCCAGCTCTGACTTCTGCCTGAAATCTACTATGCCTGTGCTGGGGAGTGAAGAGCCATTTTCACTCATGATTTTCCAGAAAATATCACCACATTGCAGTGCCCTCTGTTTTCCTGTCTTCCCTGCCAATACCTAACACTAACCTCTCACCATTTATGCATAACATGAACCTACCCCCACCTATTGCCTAACACTAACCTCCCCCAATCTATGCTTCACACTAACCTAGCCTCTGCCTACACCTAACAGTACCAAACCCCCTACCTACACCTAACACTAACCTCCCACCATCTATGCCCAACATTCAGCTACCCCCTACCTATGCCTAACACTGATCTCTCTCCATCTATGCCTAACATGAACCTACCTCCTACCTATGCCTAACCCTCATCTATCTCCTTCTATGCCTAACATGAAAATACCCCCCACCTATGCCTAACCTTGACCTTCCACCTAAAATTAACCTATCCCCTACCTATAACTAACACTAACCATCCACCATTTATAGTCACTCACCTCCTTGAAAACATTAAACTCCAAGGATACATTAAACTTTTAACATTGCATAGGGATGCATTAAACATGATAGTTAAAGTATGCATACAGTGTGTGTGTTTTTTATGTATGATCTACAGCCAGAGTAAAGCATAATCTAGGCTACTTGAAAAATTAATAAACATGGAGTTCATGACATTTTCCATGAAAAACACTAGCATAATTAACCAGATCTGAGTGATGACCCCACTGATAAGGTGAAAGGAAATGAACATTTGTAAAACATAAATGACTAAAACCTTTTGTTTACAAAAATACAGCCATTGTGGAAATTCAAAATAATTCAGGAGTTTCCACAATGGCTTTACTGAAATCAGAAGTAAACTGGACAGTGTTGATTAAAGTAGAAAATTAGGCTGTTCAAAGCTTATGTACAATAGGTTGTGTCATTAGCATGCAGTGCATTATCACATTGATGTACAAATGACAGGAAATCTGGCCTGGCATTAGACATTGATGGTCTATTTTGTTCTTTCTAAATCATCAACTGATATATAGTAAATACGGTGTGTCTCTGTTTACCCCTTTTCTATCAAACATCTAAGGGCTTCACAACTGTCTCAGAGGAGAGCAAGGAATAGGAAAGTGATGCAAATGAACTTGATACAGTCTGGATTCCAGTACGCAGGTGGTGTAAATTTTGCTGAAACAATTCAATTCCAGCAATTCAATTTATATGGAAAGGCATGGTGTGATAAATGAAAGATGATAGTAAAAAGCAGCAATGAAAATGCATGCAAAAAAGGCTACCTTGCCTTGGAAGGAAAATAAAATACATGCCTTTTGATATGCCCATCAATACCTAAAATATTTTATAAAAACTTTAAGCCAAAAAGAAAAATCTTAATTATTTTTGGAATAGCAGATATGCTGATGTGCAGGTTTAGTTTTAATCTTATCCTATTGCACACTATATTATTTCATAAAATGGAATTTGATATCATATAACCTTTTTGACCATCGTTATTAATAATAATGAAAATATATATCTGAAGTTTGACAGAACCTTTTTTTTCGCAGGGATGAAGGGAATTTTCTTCATCCTATTCTTTATAAAGTGCAATACTACCTAGAGTGCAATTCTATGGAGCATTTTATAAAAGTTTTTTTGGAAGCTATAATAGTTAATACAATTAAGTATTTTCGTAGTTGTAATCTGCTTTGGAAGATCATTAAAACAGCTTGTTCTGCTTGTGGCATCAGATGAATGACCTTTTTACCTCCGGATATAGTATATCATCCCTATAGTCTTTATTAACATTGGTCTAATATTAGGATTCATACATTTTATATGTGAACTTATTTGGCCAAGGAGTAGTTTTGGTTTTATCATTTTTATTGCATCTTGCAGCTACTTTCCTTAAAAGGAATCTGTAATTAAAAATCATCCCCTGGGGTATACTTACCTCAGGAAGGGGAAGCCTCTGGATCCTAATGAGGATTCCCCAGTTCTCTTCAGCCTCCTGAATCCCACGCTGAAAGCCCCTGAACTTCACGTGCAGCAATATTTACCTTTTGGGTGGAGGTGCAATAGAAGCTTTCCGATCGGGCTCCGGCTGAAATAGTAATGCCCCATTGGTTCCGCTCTACTGCGCAGGGGCAGGCGACTTGCACCTGTGCAGTAGAGTGGATCCAATGGGGCTTTGCTCTCTGAGCGGAGAGCTCCTAGTGCACCTGCGCTGAAGCCCTTTCCGCAACACTAGCGTTTTTACTATGTGTGCACCCAGCCTTAGCCATAATTATCATTACCTTCCTTTACTTGTGTTCACAAGTAGAAACATCATTCTTTTCCATCAACCACCATGATGTTTCCACTGGTATTTTCAAATCCACATACAAGCTAAGTTAATAGATACCATCTTTAACTTTAGACAAACTTAAAGAATTCCATTCAAATTAGGAATAATATTTACCTGTGGCAAGCATCCAAATGAGAACATCTAGCCAATTAATCAACACCACTTATATGAGAACAACATCAATTAAAATGACAAATTCAACCAAAGAATTTTAAGCAAGGTTCCAAGAGTTATTGATCCATCCATGTGACCACCTGTTAGCATGATCCTTTCAACAGTATAATTGTTTGATGGAAATAAAATGTATACAAGTAGTCCCCGACTTACGAATGACCCACCGATACGAACGTCCGCTGATCCGCCGCGATAACGTCACCAAGTGGGGACTACCTCTTCTGCTGCCCGTTCCTTAAAGGGATACTGTAGGGGGTCGGGGGAAAATGAGTTGAAGTTACCCGGGGCTTCTAATGGCCCCCCACAGACATCCTGTGCCCGCGCAGCCACTCACCGATGCTCCGGCCCCGCCTCCAGTTCACTTCTGGAATTTCTGACTTTAAAGTCAGAAAACCACTGCGTCTACATTGCCATGTCCTCGCTCCCGCTGATGGCACCAGGAGTGTACTGCGCAGACCAAAGACCATACTGGGCTTGTGCAATACTCTCCTGGTGACATCAGCGGGAGCGAGGATGCAGCTGCGCAGGCGCAGTGGTTTTCAGACATTAAAGTCTGAAATTCCAGAAGTGAACCGGAGGCGGGGCCGGAGCATCGGTGAGTGGCTCCGTGGGTACAGGATGTCTGCGGGGGGCCATTAGAAGACCTGGGTAAGTTCAACTCATTTTCCCCCGACCCCCTACAGTATCCCTTTAAGCAGAGTAGGCGCAGCGGAAGCCATATCAGGGACATCTCACCTGCTCCATGGCAGTGTAAGGTCCCATCACGCTGCCCGGAAGCTGCGCGGCCCATCCTCTCTCCATTCACTGTCCCCCCGGCGGCTTCTCATGCGCCAAATAATGACGCAGTGAGTAGGAGCCATGACTAGGGGGCTTCTCCTGATTGCATCATTATGCAACACATGAGAAGCCGCCGGGGGGACAGTGAATGGAGAGAGTACGGGCCGCGCAGCTTCTGGGCAGCACGATGGGACCTTACACTGCCATGGAACAGATGAGATGTCCCTGATATGGCTTCTGCTGCGCATACTCTTCTTAAGGAATGGGGGCAAAGGTGGCACATGGGAGACACACGAGGAGGCACCTAAGAGACACATGGGAGGGACATACAAGGAGGTATATGGGAGACACAAGGAGGCATATAGGAGACAAAAGGAGGCACCTGGGAGACACAAGGAGACACAAGGAGGCACATGTGACACACAATGGAGACCAAGGAGGCACTGGGGCCATAGATGAGACAGGGGGACTCTGGAAGCACAAAGGACAGAAATGGCACAGCGTCCCAACTTAAGAACTGATTCAGGTTAAGAACAAACCTATAGTCCCTATCTCGTTCGTTAACCGAGGACTACCTGTATTTTAAACTGAAAAATTAAATTATACACATTTGTTGACACCGTAACAAACAGTTATACTCTAACACCATCAATCAAAGGCTATACATTTTAGAAGCGTCTTTAGATCAACTTGATGATTTAAGTCATGTGGATGTATCATATAGAATTCATAAATCCACATTGTCTCTTTACACATTAAAATGTCATCATCATTTCCTATTCTTGCTGATGTATATAAACCATAGCTGACCTTAATAAATGTGCCTCCTATTTTAAATCCATGTAATATTCGATACTGTACAGCTGAAGGGCTTCTTGGATCATTCTTAACCACCCTGGCGTTCTATTAAGATCGCCAGGGCGGCTGCGGGAGGGTTTTTTTTAAATTAAAAAAAAACTATTTCATGCAGCCAACTGAAAGTTGGCTGCATGAAAGCCCACTAGATGGCGCTCCGGAGGCGTTCTTCCGATCGCCTCCGGCAGCCAGAAGTAACACGGAAGGCCGCAATGAGCAGCCTTCCGTGTTTGGCTTCTCCTGTCGCCATGGCGACGAGCGGAGTGACGTCATGGACGTCAGCCGACGTCCTGACGTCAGGCGCCTCCGATCCAGCCCTTAGCGCTGGCCGGAACTATTTGTTCCGGCTGCGCAGGGCTCAGGCGGCTGGGGGGACCCTCTTTCGCCGCTGCTCGCGGCGGATCGCCGCAGAGCGGCGGCGATCGGGCAGCACACGCGGCTGGCAAAGTGCCGGCTGCGTGTGCTGCTCTTTATTTGAGCAAAATCGGCCCAGCAGGGCCTGAGCGGCAGCCATCGGCGGTGATGGATGAGCTGAGCTCGTCCATACCGCTAAGATGATGTTTCTAAAATGCTCCAGTGTTTGAACTTTACGTGGGCATTTGGTTTTGCCAATACATCTCATTTGGTACCACCACTGTAACACACACTTCATAACACTTTTTCTGTATTGCAATTCATAAAGGCTTAAATACAGTACT
This sequence comes from Hyperolius riggenbachi, assembly GCF_040937935.1. NCBI lineage: Eukaryota > Metazoa > Chordata > Amphibia > Anura > Hyperoliidae > Hyperolius > Hyperolius riggenbachi. The sequence goes on from NC_090650.1 coordinate 364,999,274, forward strand.
TATTTCTACCCAAGCTGTCAGTAAAGTGATCACTTCTCTCCAGAAATGGATAATTTGCACCCTGATCTATGCTTACATACTTGAAAAGTTTTTTTTGTTAATCAGTTGGTTCCCTTTTTCTAATACTCAGTCTGGGCGCAGAGCCGGGACAAGGTCCTTCAGCACCCAAGGCTGAGACAGCAAAGTGCGCCCCTCCATCCCTCCCACCCCAGCCGTCACACACTAATTGCTATTAGACTAAGAGGCGCTGCAGAGCCCCCAACATCCCCAACACCTTAATCTCTAGTTATCTGGCTTGCAGTCACTGCTATGTATGCCCTTTTCTTATTTCTTTGTGCTTCAAACACAATTGGGAATGACAGCTGAATGAATTGTGCGCCCCCTCCTACACTGCGCCCTAAGGCTGGAGCCTCTTCAGCCTCTGCCTCGGCCCGGCCCTGGTCTGGGTCAGTGTGTCCTTGAGATTATGGCTCTGCTGGCAATGTCACATGGCTTGTGGCCAACCAGCTTGATTATCTCTTTAGAGTCCTAAAATACGACAATGCTTATTTGATAAATATCTCAATTTATTCCAGTGAGCTGCATGCTTTGAAACGATTTTAATAAATTGTGTTTCATCATTCACATTACCCTTTTTTGTTCTTACTGGCCCTTTACTGTAATTTTCAGCATTATTTGCTTATTGCTATTTCATGCATTTCTGAGGGCTTTGTGGAGAACTCAATGCAAACAACCTCTTTCTCTAAAATGACTGGGTATTTGCTTTGCCTAAATGTGTTATCTATGCAGTTTCTATATAGTCAAGCAAACTGATCATATAGGATACCTTCATAAGAGGGAGGGTGTGATGGCTGGTGGCATGAAGGAGACTACCACCTGATGTTTGTTTTCTAGAGGAGGTTTTCTTCCATAGATAAATGAAGTCCATCCTCTTCATACTCTTTTGTACAACCAACACTCTGCTAAGGTCTCTTGCTCTGTTTATAAACTTAGCTGAGTCTTCTGGCATATGACCTAAGCTGTTAGGTAAATGAAAGAACTCAAAAAGGGCAAACCTTCTCCAGAAGCTCTGCATGAAAGAAAAAAAAATCCAAACAACATAAAGAGAAGATGGAAACCATACTCCAAAGTTGCTGATGAAGATGAGGTCCTGAAGAAGAACACCAAAAATTTCAGCCTAAAATATTACAATTACATGCTTATCAGTCCTTAACTTTTATATATTAAGCCAAAGTTTATGGGGTCTCATGAGATCCCACATACACATACGCCATAGCAGGGGCATGTATCTCATACATGCCCCTGCTATGGCTTATGTGTATGTGGGATCTTACTCTACATTTTGCATGAAGGTATCACACCATTAACCCTTGCTTCCATTATCAGACAGCCAACCATGCTCATGGATTTCCTTGTAGAGTCTCCATGTCATGCAATGGTGGGTGGTGGGGGAGGGGCTCTGAAATTGGAGGGAGTGGCTATGTTGTGCAGGCATTGGGCTTTTTAAAGGGGCACTATGGCAAAGAATTGTAACATTTTAAATATGTGCAAACGTATACAAATAAGAAGTACATTTTGGCCAGAGTAAAATGAGCCATAAATTACTTTTCTCCTATGTTGCTGTCACTTACAGTAGGTAGTAGAAATCTGACAGAAGCAACGGGTTTTGGACTAGTCATCTCTTCATGGAGGGATTCTCAGGGATTTATTTATTTTTAAAAGCACTTAGTGAATGGCAGTTGCTCTGTCCAACTACCAAAAAACTGTGAAGCGAGCAGGGAAGCTGGCCAGCATCATTGTTTAAATCCTTTTTAGGGAATATCTTTATAATTAAAAAATAAAATCCTTGCTGAGAATCCCCTATGAAGTGATGGATTAGTCCAAAACCTGCCCTTCTGTCAGATTTCTACTACCTACTGTAAGTGACAGCAACATAGGAGAAAAGTAATTTATGGCTCGTTTTACTCTGGAAAAAAACATACTTGTTATTTGTCTATGTTTGCACATATTTTAAATTTTACAATTTTTCGCCATAGTACCCCTTTAAGCAGAGGTGTATTTTATATTACAAAAGCAGAGCTCCGCTGTGCCTTATCACTGAATGCCTGTTGTGTGCAGGTCTTATAATAATCCGTAAGCCAACTATGTTCACAGGGCCAGTTTAAGCAAAAATGGGGCCCCAGGGCAAAATAAACCTGGGGGGGCCCCCAACAGATACCCCAAAACAAAAATCGGCATTAACCCCCCTGGCGGTATGAAAAATTCCGCCAGGAGGCAGCGCAGCAGTTTTTTTTTTTTTTTAAATCATGTAGCGAGCCCTGGGCATCCTGCTCAGCATCCTGCTCAGCGGCATCCCCCCAGCCCCGCCGATCGCCTCCGACGATAGGCGATTAGGAAATCCCGTTCAAAGAACGGGATTTCCTGGAGGGCTTCCCCCGTCGCCATGGCGACGGGGCGGGATGACGTCACCAACGTCAGCGACGTCGGGACGTCATTGGGAGTCCTGAACCACCCCTCGGCGCTGCCTGGCACTGATTGGCCAGGCAGCGCACGGGGTCTGGGGGGGGGCGCGCGCCGCATCAGATAGCGGTGATCGGGCAGGGGCCGGTGGCGATCAGAGTGCTGGCGCAGCTAGCAAACTGCTAGCTGCGTCCAGCAAAAAAAAAATTATGAAAATCGGCCCAGCAGGGCCTGAGCGGCACCCTCCGGCGGCTTACCCCGTGTCCAGCACGGGGTTACCGCTAAGGAGGTTAAGGGACCTTTTTTGCAGCTGGTATAGTCAGGGTGTGGAGCCACATTCTGGCTACCCCAGCCTGCATGGGGGACAAGGGGTTAAAAAGTTTCAGGAAAGGGGACCCCACATAATTTTTTTTTAAATTCCCACACTCTAAACATACAAAAAAATTGGTAAAATAGGAAGAAATGCCAGGGATCTTCATGCAGCCATATTGTGGCTGTATTGTGATCCCTGGCCAAAGCGCTGCAGCCGTGTATGGACCCCCAGGAAACCCCGTCAGGAAATGTATTGCTCTTTCTTTTGATGCATGTAAAATTACACTACCGTTAGGTTTGCTACTAAAAGTGACATTTACCGCATTTAAAAGTATACTTTTTTCCTTCGAAACTTTAACATTTCTCAAAAACTATAAGGTCTTTTTGAAAAATTGTTTTTTCCTCTTATTCCCAATGATCTCCTTAACATATCCTGCAAATTTAGGGTTTCTAGCATTTAAGGTGGATTTGCTATTAACCATTAAAGTCGGCAGATTTTTAAATGTGTATTTTTTTTCCTTTGAAACTTTAAAATCGATTTTCTCAAAAACTATAAGGTCGATTTGAAAAAAAATGTTTTCCTCTTGTAGCCACTGGGGGCCCCTACAAGCTGTGGGGCCCTGGGGCAATTGCCCCCTTTGCCTCTATGGTAGCGCCGGCCCTGCATGTTCAAAAGGGAAAAAGCTTTAATCAATCACATGTTAAACTTGAATTCACTTTATTTATGCACAGTTTTTGCAGATACATTGATTAGTGCACATAATTGGGTGCTAAATAACACAAAAATTGCTCATGGCTACTTATTGTTAGTAAATGTAAATGATAAAATGAACCAAAGCCACAAAAAATCATTTGAAAATCTGTTAAAAAGAATCATTTATCAACTAGCGATGAGTACAAATTTTGCATAGTCATAATTTCACATCGCAATTCGCAATTACAAAGTGAAATCGTAATGCAAAATTTTGGCAAAAATCGTAATTAATTTTGTCTGTAATTGTTATCAGAATCTGTAATTTTGCATTTTTTGCATAATTTTGTGCCGCCTTTAGCAGTTAATAGCAAAACCCCCATACATGCTTTTGTCCCTAAAATTGCAAATTGCTACATTATTATTATTATTATTATTATTATTATTTATTATTTATTAGATTTATATAGCACCAGCATATTACGCAGCACTGTACAATAAATAAGGTTACAGACAATGATAACAGGGGTGACAGAACAATACAGGTAATAGACAATAGATACAACTAAATACAGGTAATAGCAAAAAGATACACAACACAATGCAGACAGTAGTACAATGCCAGATCATAAACTGGAGTGGTAGTGGTAACAAGTTCCAAATTCTGGGAAAAGTGCACACAGTTATGTATGATACACAAGGGGAGAGGGCCCTGCCAAAGGCTTACAATCTAGAGGGAGGGGTGGTGACACAAAAGGAGGGGGTGTAGCAAGAAGTTATTGGCAGAAAGGATTAGGGCAGTGTTGAGTTGATGTAGGCCTCCTTGAAGAAGTGAGTTTTGAGTGCTTTTTTGAAGGTGTTGAAGGTGGGAGCGAGCCTGATGGGCAGTGGGAGAGAGTTCCACAGGATGGGGGCAGCTCTAGTGAAGTCCTACAGTTGTGCATAGGAGTGCGAGATGTGTGGGGTGGTTAAGAGGAGGTTGTTGGAGGAGCGAAGTGGGCGGCCAGGTGTATATCTGCTGACCAGGTCAGAGATGTAGCTTGGGCAGGACTTGTGTATGGATTTGTAGGCCAAACATAGGACCTTGAAGCTAATTCTGAAGTGAATTGGAAGCCAATGAAGGGATTTGCGTAGGGGAGTCGTGGAGACAGAGCGGTGGGAGGAGTAGATGAGTCTGGCTGCTGCGTTCATATGTTATATGTTAAGGTGACTAGTGGATGCAGTAAAAAAATAAATAAATTCAAAAAGACCTTGTAGTTTTTGAGAAAACCGATTTAAAAAATGCAAAGGAAAAATGTTTTTTAAACTTAGAATAATGACACCTTGCTCTCCAGCCCTGATGATGCCGGTCTTTTACTGGTGAAACTGGTGTGCCTATTAGGGGGGAACCTGTGGCAGCAACAGCAATCATGGAACAATTGCATGATCACAAGCGCTCCTATAACAGCATCTCACGGGGGATCACATGAGTATAATGGACTATTGACATGGAATATTTTGCTTTACCTTTAAACCATGACATGGATCCCTGCTATATATTGGGCTGACACTTCAGCCAAGAACCATCATTTGTGAATGAACATACTTATGCTTGTGATGCACAACTTTAAAAGTGATTTTGAACTTCCTAGTGTGATGGACACTGTGGAGAATTAATTATGAATTGCCTTGTTGAACAAGTTTTGATCTTAAAACTACATTTTTAATCACAGCAGAGGTTTTCAAGCTGTATCAGATATACACTACTAGCTGAGCCTGCACATAATATAACTATGGAGGACTGCATAAGGCGTTTCACCCCTGGCGGACGTTTACTCCTTTGGTTTGACCATCCCGATATTACATCTATACATGTTCCAGGGCTTGAACCCTTCTCTGGAATATCTCTATAAGGCATTACTGGCTCCTTGTTATATCTATACATGTTTCGGGGCTTGGACCACCGAATGGAATATACCCACATATGATGTCTATCACACCAGTTACCAGTTGGAGGATTGCAAAAGGGGTTCTCTTCCCCTGGCGGACTATAGCTCCATTGATTGACTTTATCATACATGTTCCAGGGTTAAAATTTACTATACTCTACAGCAGCATTTCTTAGGTTTCCATGCTAATAGCTTGGATGTTGGACTACTGCTAATACCTGCTTACTGGATCTTATAACAGCTGAAACTTTAGGGATTTGTAACAATTGACAGGAGATCAGTGCTTAATGAAATTTCCACCATGGTACCATAAAGGAAAAACCTTTTTTTGAACTGGCCAGTCCTATACTATATACAACAGTATTTTTGCACAGTGAACTTCATACTGAACAGTGCTTTCTTTGTGGACATTTGTGAATGCCTTGTTGACTGGGCCGCCATCTTCCCCCCTATTTTAAACTTAGTAAAAACTTTTTTGTGAATCATGTGACACTGACTAATACAATTTGATATGTTTTATATACTCAGCTCTTTTGCCCTTACATGTACTATATATTTAGTGTTGAGATATTTACCCCTTCTTTCAATTGTGCATTTCAGAATAATGATAGTTTAAAAACCATTTTTACCAAATTCTATAAGGCCTCTTTCGCATGGGACGCTTGTCAGGCAGTTCAGCCTCACATCTGCTGGCCACTGAGCTCCTTCCTGGCAGCATTTGTAATGCAAACAAAGGTAGTAAAATCACTGATATTCATCTATAGGTCAATGAGCAATACAATAGTATAATATCTGTTGGTTTATGGATATTTTACTATCTTTAGACCTAACCCTATTCTCACTTGAACACTTTGGCCTCAATTCACTAAGCTTATCTCCTGTCTTTAACCCCCTTGGCGGTATGAAACATTCCGCCAGGGGGCAGCGCAGCAGTTTTTTTTAATTTTTTTTTTTAATCGTGTAGCGAGCCCAGGACTCGCTACATGATAGCCGCTGCCCAGCGGCATTCCCCCGCCCGCTTTGATCGCCTTCGGCGATCTCCGATGAGGAAATCCCGTTCAAAGAACGGGATTTCCTGGAGGGCTTCCCCCGTCGCCATGGCGACGGGGCGGGATGACGTCACCGACGTCAGCGACGTCGGGACGTCATTGGGACTCCAGATCCACCCCTCGGTGCTGCCTGGCACTGATTGGCCAGGCAGCGCACGGGGTCTGGGGGGGGGGGGCGCGCCGCAACGAATAGCGGCGATAGGGCGCGCGACGGCGGCGATCGGGGTGCTGGCGCAACTAGCAAAGTGCTAGCTGCGTCCAGCAAAAAAAAAATTATTTAAATCGGCCCAGCAGGGCCTGAGCGGCACCCTCCGGCGGCTTACCCCGTGTCACACACGGGGTTACCGCTAAGGAGGTTAATAACTCTTCTAGAGTTGTTACCATGGTGATAAGGCATGTAGTATTCAGGAAACATTTTACCTCAGGCAAACCTAAAGTTAACTCTTCTGTCTTTAAAGCGGAATATAACCCTGCATTTCAATTTTGCTCTAAAATATTATTTACAGTATATTATATGCAACCAGCATTTTTTTTTTTACTAGACCAGCATTGGAAGGGTTACACAGAGTTCTAAAGTTCCTGGAGATTTCTGCAGACGCATCCGAAGCTGAAATAGATACATTTTGTTTACATAAATGTATCTAAGTGTTGAATGTTACACACTTTGGCTGTCCTCCAGCTCAGTCAGAGAGATGAGTCACATTCAACACTTAGATACATTTATGTAAACAAAATGTATCTATTTCAGCTTCGGATGCGTCTGCAGAAATCTCCAGGAACTTTAAAACTCTGTGTAACCCTTCCAATGCTGGTCTAGTAAAAAAAAAAATGCTGGTTGCATATAATATGCTGTAAATAATGTTTTAGAGCAAAGTTGAAATGCATTTTGATAAAATGCACATGCATGGCGGGACCTTGCATGCTTGCGTGTGGGGTTGAACCCTTCAGCCCATGGCATGAAATAGTTAAGTCATTATCATCTTTAGGAACCCTTGCTGCATTTTATATTTGTACATTTTTGCCAACTAGACAGTAACAACCAATTAATATGTAATTCAAGCCAGTTTTTCCTGATTACCAATGCTTCACAATCAGTGTTGCTTGTTAATTTTCACCAAACTCATTTTGGATTTCGAGAACATTTTTGCAAAAAAAAAAAATATATATTTTTACAGCGAAAAATGCAAAAAAATGTGCAGTTTAGCATGAAATTTCACAAACAATGAAAAAAACATCTCAAACTTATTACAAAATTATTTTTTGATGGCATTTTCACCTGCAAGTCAAATTTAACTTTATTTTCACAAAAAATGAATGCAAAAAGAATATTGGCATTTTCGTTTATCACTGTTCACAATTTTCTCCATCTAGAAAGTACTTTAATAAGTGATGGCCAGCAATTATTTTTGATTCTTTGTTGACTTTTGTACAGTTTGCAGTCTGTGTATCTGTTTCCGTCTATTCCTCTTTCTTACACTATACAACACTTTTTTTCCATGTAATGAAGACAGCTTTAGCTTCAGTGGCAAAGCCAGGCTGCATCTATATTAAAAAGCAGAGATATTATCTGCGTATGCTAAAAAGGCTGCTAGAGCCAACATCACTGCCTGCAGTATCCTTAAATAAATCAATAGGAAGAATCAGGGAAAGCCAAAAATCCTTTAACTCATCAGAGAATTAGCCTTTTTCCTTGTAGTGTTTACATTGGACAATCTTAAAACGAGCCGGCTGCCCATAAATAGTCAATTTCTGCATTAAATTATTTACTTTTTCAATAATAACTTGCTGTGATTTCTGCCCTTATTTATGTTACACATTACCATGGCTCATTTCAATGTATCAAATTCAATGAGTTCAGATTCAGGTATGAAAAGCAATATTAGGTAGCAAATATCTTTACTTAGGCGCTGTTGGCAGCTAAGATCACTCACTACTTCCTAGCTGTGATTCATAATCTATATCGGTGCCTTTGAGACAGCATGCTATTGATTTTTTCCTGTCTATAATCTAAGACCGTATACGCAGCTTGTTAGACATCAGTGGGAATATAAACTGGGTTTTGAATCAACCAAGGGAGTTTCTGTTAGCAAGGCACTTAGTTTCGGGCTTTGAGAAAATCTTTACACAACTATGTCATCTTGCAGTGTTTTAAATAGAAAATTCAATGTCAATTATTTATTGAAACATTTTCTATTAAGTTTTCAAAATGAGCAGGAGGAAAAGTCCGGTACTGATACTTCTATGTAATAGGAAAACAGATATGTTATTTAACGAGTCACTCGTTCAGAAAAAGAAGGTGGCAAAATAACAGTGCTTCATTTGCAGAGTGGTGGCAATCAATAAAGTTTATTCAAAGACAATGGGGAAAAAAAGAATGGCACAAAAAATATTGTAAAACAAAATTGCTTTTTACAAACTAAGGCTTTAAGGAAGATACGTTTTTGGAATCCTTTATGAAAAGCTTCACGGTCACAGTTTTGGTTAGCGATGCACATTCTCTTTTATGTCACAGCAGATGTTGAAGGATTGGATTAAAAGTTATCTGCAGTACAGTAGTTTATCCAGTGTGTGGCATGCATTCATAGGTCAGCAAACATTACTGCTTATATGCGATACTTACTGTTTATGAGGGGAAAAAAATAATTTTCCTTTTAAGCATAGGAGTTGTTATGATTCAAAATATGTTTCTTGGGAGTTTTAGTGTAGGAGATACTTATTCATCTAATTTGATCTTCTGGGACACCTAGCAATTGAAAAATAGTAAAAAGAAAATAAAAAAATGTAATGACGAATTTAAGGGTATTTGGAGTGAGGAAAGGGGCTTGTGCAAAAGAAGGATAACATATAATAGGTATAAAGTAGTTGTAATGGAATATTAATATTTTTTTTTACCAATATTCTACTTCGGCGTTTTGTACCCTAATTCTAATACCTCTCCTATTGAGCAAAACTTTGACCCTCCATATCACTGTCAGCAGACATATTGTTACCAAACACACTTCTCTCACTGCTGGAGGCCCGCCCACCCTCCCTCCCTCCTCCAAGCAAGGTCCTTATACCATTTGACTCAGTTGTCTGCCTACACTAATTAGTTATGGGACAGCTGCTACACACTCTGCTAGGGAGATTTTAATTAGCCTCTTATGGGTCCCCTCCTCCCACCCTTCTACCCTTCTGCCTATTCCCTCCCTCCTACCGGAGGGAGGAGGGTCTCTTCTGCCAGGGAATTATACTATTTTAAAAACCAGTATACATCATACCATGGCTGGGAATCGAACCCAGCTCTCACTGTGTGGTGGCCAAGTCACCCTAACCACTGTACCACTACAGTAGTAAGTGAAGCTGGCCTAAAATGTACCATTTATGCTCAATGCAATAGAAACAGGTTGCTTACAGGGAACCTTAACTGAGAGTGATATGGATGTTTCCTGTAAACAATACCAGTTGCCTGGCAGTCCAGCTGATCTTTGTGACTGCAATAGGGGCTGAATCACACCCTGAATAAGCATGCAGCTAATCCAGTCTGATTTAAGTCAGAGCACCTGATCTGCATGCTTGTTCAGGGGCTGTGGTTTAAAGTATTAGAGACACAGGATCAGCAGGCGATTCAGGCAACTGGTATTATTTTAAAAGGAAAAATCCATATCCTTCTCCGTTTAGGTTCCCTTTAAGGATTTGTAGCATAAAAGCCAACTCACATTGGCTGGGATTTGAACCTGGGTCTCACTGTGTGGTGGGCATGCACCCTAACCACTGTACCAACTGAAGCTGGCCTAAAATTTACCATGTATGCTCAATACAAGAGAAAAAGTAGACAAGACAAATAACATTTATATCACACTTTTCTACTGGCGGACTCAAAGCACCAGAGCTGCAGCCACTAGGGCATGCTCTATAGGCAGTAGCAGTGTTAGGAAGAGAGAGAGATATAAATCTACCTGGCTATCTGGGGTTCTCTTTGGACAACTGTTGAACACAAAAGAGAAGGCCATGTCTGGCTACATATCTGTAAGCAGTGGCTGCATGGTGTAATGGTTAAGGGCTCTGACACAGGAGATCAGAGTTCAAATCTCAGCTCTGTCTGTTCAGTAAGCCAGTACCTATTCAGTAGGAGACCTTAGGCAAGTCTTCCTAACACTGCTACTGCCTATAGAGCATGCCCTAGTGGCTGCAGCTCTGGTGCCTCCAGGTATTAGAGCTATTGAAACATGTTTTATATCATTTTTCTAGCCAGTAGAATTTTTAAAATTTTCAAAATTCGCCTCCCCATTGAAGTCTATTGCGGTTCGCGAACTTTTTCGCGAACCGAACCTTTCGCGGAGGTTCTCTACTAATAATAACTACCCCTTCTAACTGCTACTTTGCATCGACATTTAGCTACACTGTAGCTTATATCTGGTTAACTACTACTCCCAGCATGACTGCCATTCCTACAGAGATCCACAACTATGCAATGGAACTCTGCCATTATTTTTATTGGACGCTCTCCCGCAGGGCTGCTCAAATCCGGATCCGGGAGACCTCCGGATAGTTCTATCCGGATATCTCCCAGTTACCTGTGCGGGGTGGGCGGGGGGTCAATCTTACCTGACGTCTTCTTCGGTCCATCCCTCGGCACCTCCCACGATGCAGTCCAAGCGGCGGTCATGTGATTACAAACACTTCCTCCTTCCGAGTTGAAGGAGGAAGTGTTTGTAATCACGTGACGCGCATGGAGCACATCCTGGGAGGCGCCGAGAGATGGACGAAGAAGACATCAGACAGGTAAGATTGACACCCCCCCCCCCCCGCCCACCATGCACAGATTTACTGAGAGATATCCGGATAGCAACTATAGCAACTAACAGTCCTAGCACCCCGTTCCCAAATCCGGCCATATTGGTGACCAAATTTCCCACTGTTAATGCCCAAATTATCCATGTCAAAAGGAAAGATTTGGGCACTGGATCCATAAAACAAGCTTTACTTGATTTGCACCCAAGCACTTGTGCAGAAGAAGCCAACAGGAGTCCTCACTGATCGGTAGTGGGTGGCAATCTACCAGTGGTGTGTTTGTGCCAATAAGTCTTATCCTCCAAAAGAACATCACTTTGTGTCACTTGGGAGATCCTGAGGGGTGTGGGATGATATATTTTGAGGGCAGGTCTACTGGTATGGTCACAACATGCCCATCCTGAGTAATTGTGGGACATCTGCTGGATTTAGATGAGCTATTTCTGTGTGATAGTATAGTGATGTGGTATTTAGTTGTTTAGGGGTCTGTAGTTAAACAGATAATTTGCAAAAAAAAAAATGAATCTCATGCAAATGTGAAACCAGTGTATGTATCAAAATGGACCCACCAGAAACCAATCTGGGGCTACCTTTCCCAAATCCCACAATGAATGTGTGACAAATGAGACTAAGTATTGAGGGCAACATGTACAAACATTACACACACACACCACACTACACACACACACACACACACACCAGTAGAGATGGCCCGAACGGTTTTGACCCTCTACATCACAGTCAGCAGGCACATTGTAGCCAATCAGGCTACACTCCCTCCTGGAGCCACTCCCCCCTTATAAAAGGCAGGCAGCCTCAGGCTTTGGACTCACTCGTGTGCCTGCATTAATTAGAGAAGGGAAAGCTGCTGCAGATGCTCATAGGGAAAGCTTAGTTAGGCTCCTGTAGGCTTCTTAGCTTGTTCCTTGCTGATTCTTATAGCTAAAAAGCACCCCTCAACAGCTCTTTTGAGAGCTAATCTTGTTCTTGTGATCGATTTTTTTTTATGTGTTTGTCCCACTGACACTTGTGTTGCATAGACAGCCTTGGTAATTCCTACTGTGTGTGCCACTGCCAGGCCCAGCACATTCAGTGACTACCTGTGTGTGTGACAGGTGCACATTACCCATCACTGCATATACCTACCTGTTGTTCACTGTGCACCCACCCACCTACGTGAGCTCACGCAGTGTCACTGTGCCTATCCGGTACCTGTCTGTGTGACAGGTGCACATTGTAATACCCATCACTGCATATACCTACCTGTTGTTCACTTCAGTGCACCCACCTACCTACGTGAGCACACGCAGTGTCACTGTGCCTGTCCGATACCTGTGTGTGTGTGTGACAGGTGCACATTGTAATACCAATCACTGCATATACCTACCTGTTGTTCACAGTACACCCACCTACCTACGTGAGCGCACGCAGTGTCACTGTGCCTGTCCGGTACCTGTCTGTGTGTGACAGGTGCACATTTTTAATACCCATCACTGCATATACCTACCTGTTGTGTTCAGTGCACCCACCTACCTACGTGAGTGCACGCAGTCGCAGTGTGATATACCACTCCGTGCATACCTGTTAACTGCACCTGTGTGACTGCACATTTTATTACTCAAGTCAGTGCATACGTTTCACTTCATCCCCCCCAATATGGACAAAATAAAAGGCAGAGGCAGGCCATCTGGCAGATCTGTTTGAGGTTGCGCTGTCGTGATTTCGTGCGGCCCTCGATCAGAGTACAGTGTTCAGAAGAAGGCACGTGCCATCAACTTCAATATTGTCAGGACATAGTTGGCTATTTAACACAGTACACCTCATCTTTCTTAGCTTCCGCACAGAAGCGTGACATATCTTCCTTCTCCTGCTCTGATTCTGGCACCCCACTTAACACTCAGTCAGCCATCACCCCAGGGCTCAGCGGTGTGGACATTTTTTTGTGTGTCTGCCTCAGATGAGAGCAATGCAATCTGTACTCTCTGCCACCAAAAATTGTGCCGTGGAAAGACCAAGACCCGCGTAGGGACAACTACCTTACGAAGGCACATGATTACAAAGCACAAACTGCAAAAGCAGCACACAAAAGCAAAGCCACACACCGCAGTGGAAGATACTAGGCCGCAATTTTTTTTCAAAAAAAGGCCATACCTAAACTGTACCGTGATGTTGAAAGGCAAGTGGTGTCATCTCAGGCACACAGCGTTGGGTCAAGGGTCCATCTGACCATGGATGCCTGGTCTGCAAAGCACGCTCAGGCCTGCCCGAAGACTAAGTCAGTCCCCACACACAGCATCTCTGCCTGCACGCCGTGTGACTGCCTGCCCCAAGAGTAAGTCGCTCTCCACACAGCATTTCTGCCTGCAGGCCGCTTGACTGCCTTCTCCGCCACCACCAACAGAGTCCAGGATGCCAGGTGGATACCTGAATTTTTAAGGCTGTTGCTAGCAGCGGCCGCTATAATAATTTTTCTGGTGTGTATACATGCCTGCCTAATTTTTCTGGCTGCACTGCAGCTGCAACAACAAAACAAAAGGCATATACTTGTGCCAATTCCCCTTCGTTATCATTACCTTGCCGCGGTGAAGGGGCTTGTACATATTATTTATACTGAAGCTAACGTCCTCCTTTGCTGTACCTGTTTTGAATGCATGTTGTGTATTTTAGTCCACAATTGTGGAGCTCTGCACATCTATTGCAGGTAGTCAATTTGGGTGCAGCCCCTGTTTGGAAGCGCTGCCAAAGTCTCCTGCTGTACAAAACTCATGTGTGTATACTTATGGCTAGCTGCATCCATGTGCATCAATTTGCATTCAAATTATAGATTAGGACTAGTACATGATTTGCATCTGATTTGCATTCAAGGCATGTATTTAGCCCTGTGGGGCTCTGCATGCCTCTGTTGGTCTACAATTCAGTTGCAGCCTATGAGCGCTGTCATTTGTTTGATGTCTGTTTGAGAGAAATGTGTATACCATTTTATGACTAGCAGCACTAGGAAAAAATCGTGTTTTTATCATTAGACTAGCGGTAGGTCTTCCCCGAGAGGACCCGTCACCGCCGTGGGGAAGTCTAGTAGGGAAAAATTTGTGCACATTTTATTTATACTGAAGCTAACGTCCTCCTTTGCTGTACCTGTTTTGAATGCATGTTGTGTATTTTAGTCCACAATTGTGGAGCTCTGCACATCTATTGCAGGTAGTCAATTCGGGTGCAGCCCCTGTTTGGAAGTGCTGCCAATGTCTCCTGCTGTACAAAACTCATGTGTGTATACTTATGGCTAGCTGCATCCATGTGCATCAATTTGCATTCAAATGATAGATTAGGACTAGTACATGATTTGCATCTGATTTGTATTCAAGGCATGTATTTAGCCCTGTGAGGCTCTGCATGCCTCTGTTGGTCTACAATTCAATTGCAGCCTATGAGCGCTGTCATTTGTTTGATGTCTGAATGAATGGCAGACTTGCCCTCCACATCTGCACAAATTTGGATCCAGACATACTATACATCTCCTCTTGCTCTTCCTCAGTGATGACAGGTAAGTTCTCCTCCTCCTCCCAGCCACGAACAATACCATGGGAACGTTGAGCAGCACAAGCCCCCTGCGACACCTGCTGCGGTTGTTCTTCTGCCGCCTCCTCCTCCTCCTAAAAAAAAAAAACACCTTCCTCATCATCATCTGACTCCTCTTCCCCACATGACTCTTCCTCCTCCTCCCCCTCAGTGCTGCTGCAGGTGTTGAGGAAACATCTGGTTCTGATGAGAATTGATCACACAACTCTTCCTCCTGTAACTGTTCCTGTTCACGCTCCCCCACAGCTTGATCCACCACTACACTAGAAATGTGCAGCTGTCACACACACACGTATCGTGAATAGGTGCAGCGACTGGTGGTATATAAAACTGCGTGCGCTCATGTAGATAGGTAGGTGCACTGAACAGGTGGGTATGCAGTGATTGGTATTACAAATGTGCAGCTGTCACACACACAGGTAGTCACTGAATGTGCTGGGCCTGGCAGTGGCACAGTAGGAATTACAAAGGGGCAAAGGTTCAGCAGCTGCGACTGACTGACAGGGCTGTATATGCAACACAAGTGTCTGTGGGACACACACACAAAAAAAATAGATCACAAGAACAACATTAGCTCTCAAAAGAGCTGTTGAGAATGAGGAGTGCATTTTAGCAATAAGTATCAGCAAGAAGGAGCAACTTAACAAGCCTAACACAAGAGCCTAACTAAGCTTTCCCTATGTCAGCAAGTTCTCTCCCTTCTCTAATTACTGCAGCCACACGAGTGAGTGAAATGGCTGACGCTGCCTGCGTGTTATAAGGGGGGCGGGAGCTCCAGGAGGGAGTGCAGCCTGATTGGCTACCCTGTGCCTGCTGACTGTGATGTAGAGGGTCAAAGTTGACCCTAATGATGTAGTATAGGGGGCGATTTGAATTCGTATATAGTTCGCGGTTCACCGCGAACGCGAACCACCGAAGTTCGCGCAAATCGTTCCCCGGCGAACCAGTTCGGGCCATCTCTACTGTTATGTAAGTAGAACTAGTATTTATCTACTTATATATGTTTTTTTTTTTTTTTTAGGTTAGCATGGGTGTCACTTGTTCTTTAATGGAACACTAAGACCACATGCTATGCTTGTAAGGACCAGGGTTGTGAAATGACATAGACTTTGGCAAAGTTTGTACAACTTTGTTTGTACAACTTTGATATGATATTTATAATATTATGATAATATAAAATCAATCCCTTGTAAGTCAGCAAACAATTTCTTGTTAATGTCCATCCATATTTTTTATATTATTATATTTTATATAGAAAAATATATATTTTTAAGAAACAACCAACCACAACAGTCTGTATTCTCCAGGGGTTGCAGAATCAAAGTAGCTTCGGCATATGAATATTGCATAACTAAAATCCAGCGTTACTGCTCTTGCTATATAGACCACCTCTCAAGTTATTGACCATATAGCATTCAGAAACGTGTCAACATCTGGTCTGTATTAAAGGTATTCTGCTAATAGAGTTCCATGAACCCCTAACGCCTTGTGATTCAAATGTACTTAAAGTCTATCTTAACTCTGGCAAGACAATTGCTCCTGCTGTTTGTCCCTTATAAATTTGTTAAGTAAAGCAGGTGTTACCTGTTAAAAATGTGCTGAGGTTTTAAAAAGAGCAGTGTGCACAGTGGGCAGTAGTTGGAAGCAGAATGATGGCTGCATGCAAAGTTATTTTTGGTTCAATTTGCAACAGTCCTGCTTCAATTCACTGAGTTATCAAGACAAGTACAAAAAAAAACTACCTAAAGCAACCAATCAGCTTTCAGGTGTGTTAAACCAAGCATTCTAACTGTCAATTACTCAACGACATAACTCTATGGTTTTAATATTATTTTACCTTTCAAATGTAGCTGTTACTCCTTTTTTTAAAAAAATGTAATAAAACAAGCTTTCCCTTAGGGAGTGACCACACTTATGTCCGTGAAATAATTATTTTTGTGTATAACATGTGTTTTAACATGTACGTCCTCAAAGATTAGTTTACAGCAGCTGGTCTTCAGCTATAGGAATCACCCATGGTGTGTGATGTTATGCTACAGGTTACCTGTTTTCTTTTCAGGCATCAAAAATCACATGATAAGTGTGCGTCATTTTTTATTGACATGCGATTTTTAGCGCAGAGAAATGTACTCAATATCTATAAGTGTGGTCACTGACCTTGGCGCTTTGTATAAGGTTATAGTCTGGAATGTATGTCTCAACTAGCAGACTGCCGACAGTACCTGATAATAGTGTTTTTTAGCAGTTGAAGGTGGTGCTGATATTGGTGGATATTGTGGTGGTGGTGGTGTGTGTGTGTGTGTGGGGGGGGGGGTGTTAGGGTTGGGCATAGGTAGAGGGATGGTTCAAGTGAGAAGAGGGTTAGGTTCGGTGATAGTAAAATATAAGTGAAAATTTCCAGTATTCCACTGGAATTACCCGCTGTCAAGTAGTAGAATATCTGTAACTTTACCTATTGTATATACTTGCATTATATAAAAAAAAAGAGTACAAAGCTGCAAGGAAGACAGGAAGATGAGTGCACCAGAATGAGGAAAGCTAGCTATGTGTACTTGCACAGTACTCTGATGGACATACATACACTCTGCTGAACATACATATACTGCATCATCACATACATACACTCTGCTGAACATATATACACTCTGCTGAACATACATACACTGCACCAAAACATACATACTCTGGGCACTACATGTAAACACTGGGCATCACATACATACACTCTGCAAGCATGCTTCTCTACATCACATGTACCACACTCTGCACCACATACAGGGTAAGGCACTCTGCACCACATATGAGGGGGCACGCTGCCCGACATACAGGGTGGAGGCATTTGGAACCACATACAGGGGAAGGCACTTGGCACCACATACAGGGCGGAGACTAGGGGGGACATTGTGGAGGTAGGCTTATCTGCGGGTCACACATGATTAGGTTTTTTTTCCAGGGGCAAAAGTTGGGGGGTCGGCCTATACATGGGACAGCTTATACACGAGTATATATGGTATATTCTATTACCGACTTTTTTGGGTGGCTAAATTACTGCAGGCACCCTTTTCCATGTGCTCCTAAGATATACCCCTGACAGACTTGAGTAGCGAAGAAACCTGATCTCAGACACACATCAGTCATACTTGAGTAGCTGAGAATCCTTGCTTCAGACACAGCACCAGCATACTGTAGCAGAGCAAACTGTGGTAACTGCACTATAACAAACTCACATCCCCCCCTGAGCCTGAGAGAAAAGCATTCTCCTACAAACATGAAGCACAACCTGAGGCTTACCTTTATAGATTTTTTTAGCCAGTATACAGCTTTACTTTTTAACCAAAATGTTACATCTGTATTTGCCTATGTATTGCTAAACGTTTGCATACATATATTAGCCTGAAGTTTAGGTTTTTTATTATGTACAGCCTCAGCACAAAATCCAGTGCAGTGTCACATTTACTACAACGCGCTTTTTGTGTGCATCGCAGCTTCAAGCCAAACTGATCAAACAACAGTTAAAAAGGGCAAAT
The DNA here is from genome assembly GCF_040937935.1 of Hyperolius riggenbachi. Lineage (NCBI taxonomy): Eukaryota > Metazoa > Chordata > Amphibia > Anura > Hyperoliidae > Hyperolius > Hyperolius riggenbachi. Next base: position 365,017,590 of record NC_090650.1, read on the forward strand.
AAATTGCTGAACTTTACTGGAATTCCAATATGTGTTGCCAAGTGTGACTGTACATTTTAAGCAACAATTTGCAGTGCTCTATCCAGCCATAGATTATATGTAACCTGTTCAGTGCTGAGAGGTGAGACAACACTTAGCAGCAGAATATCACGTCTGACCCTTTTACCGCTGAAAGGATTTGACTGTTGGCCCCATACACTTGACCTCTGTTTGTGACATCTCTTTCTGCTCTCTTATTGGAAATTGTAAAGTGGCCATGAGACATAAGGGATAGCAAGCTATATGACTAAAGATACTTCAGAGATTTGTTACTTTAACATCATTATAATCAAGTCTTCATGTTACTGCTTGCTTCGAACAGTGACGCTTTTGTGAAGTCTATTCTCTTAGCAGAATAAAGAAACTTGAGCTGTATGTTTGATAATAGCTGCCTTCTATATGATTTTATTTTATTGTTCCTTTCAAATGCATCATATGATTATCCTCACAAGTATTCCTCTTTGTGGAGTGAGTGCTAAACTGCGCTTAGACACTACATTGAAGTAATCAATTGCAGCAATTTACAGTCAGATCGGCCAACTAACTGATGTCTTGACTGGAATACCCAAGGCTCTTGATCCAGTATTTTGTTTTCATAACAGAGGAACAGGGCAGGTTTGATCTTCTGTGCTGATCACTAGCAATGAGCACTCATTTTTCATAATCATAATTTCGCATCGTACAGTAATTCGCAATGACGATGCAAAACCATAATGCAACATTTCATGAAAAATTGCAATTAGTTTTATATGTAAATGTAATCAGGAACTGTAATTTTGCAATGTCGCATCATGTTTGCATAATTTTGTGCCAACTTTAGTGGTTAATAACAAAGCCCCATACATGCTGCTGTCACCAAACTTGCTATGTAAGTTATGTAGAATAGTAGGAACAAGGCAAGGAGAATATTTCAAAAAGATCTTGTACTTTTTGAGATAATCTATTTTGAAAATGCAAAGGAAAAATTGATTTTAATCTGTCAGTTTTCTCAAATGCAAGTTCTTTTTGAAATTTGTTTTATATTTGTTCCCACTGTTTCCCTCAATATACAAAGCAATTTTGGTGACAATATCATGTATGTGGGCTTTGCTATGAACCACTAAAGTGGGCACAAAATTATGCAAAATTTCACGTAATTATGCAAAATTACAAACAGATTACCGGTACGTAAAATCGATTGAATGTCCGAATCATAATTACGAATGGCAGTAATTGTGAAAATGTATGCAAATTTTTGCATAATTGTAATTAGCTGAGTACAATCATCACTACTGATCACTGTTATTTACCCTGAAATAGTGTAGAACACGAGATTGGAAGATTGACCAAAAATATCAAAAACTCAGCTCAATTATAATCTGACAGGTTAAAAAATTATATGAATTTTGTTGCACCATGAGAACAAATAGAGGCTGAGCATTTGTGGCAGCTAAATGGTAGTTTTGAATTACTGATGTTGGATAAAAAGGTAATAAAATAGTGTGGAATGAATGAGCACAGTACTTACTATCCTAGGTCAAACAGTAACTATATGTAATGATCTGGGGTCAATTTCCACTGTCAGTGCACACCAAGTGCGCTGAAGCAGATGGGAATCCCCACAATCACAAAAGCAGAGTACCCAGTATATGCAAATACATTTGTAGAGGGGAATTCCAACCAGCAGGTGGAGCTGTGCAGTACAGAGGACAACCACAGATGCTAAATTGAAATTGCACGACGTGAAGCAGCACTGGGCTATATAAACAAGGTAACAACTCAATAGAGAGCAAGAACAGAGACAGACTATGAATGTCTACCAATCTAGTCGCCACCCAGCGACGGTAGACATATTACAACAGAACAGACCAGAGTGAGAAAGCCAATTGCAAGAGAGGCGATTGAATGCTGACTGTGATGTAGAGGGTCAAAGTTGACCCTCATGATGCACTATGGGGGCGAACCAAACTTCCGGAAAAGTTTGCCATCTCTAATTGTTATAACTAAAAAAGCGCCCCTCAACAGCTCTTTTGAGAGCTAATCTTGTTCTTGTGATCTATTTTTTTTTGTGTGTGTCCCACTGACACTTGTGTTGCATAGACAGCCTTGGTAATTCCTACTGTGTGTGCCACTGCCAGGCCCAGCACATTCAGTGACTACCTGTGTGTGTGACAGGTGCACACTGTAATGCCCATCACTGCATATATATATACTACCTGTTCTTCACTTCAGTCAGTGCACCCACCTACCTACGTGAGTGCACGCAGTGTGACTGTACCTGTCCGGTACCTGTCTGTGTGTGACAGGTGCACATTACTAGAAGTAGAAGTAGACAGCACTCCTGTAAAACGATTCAGCAATGTACCACGGTCTGAGATTCAAGCAGCACTCCTGGCTCAAAAGTCCATAGTAGTAGTGTAAAGACTGGCATCATCAAATAGTAATTATGCTCTTTATTGTATAAAAAGACACATAGACATTGTGAGAGAATGTGGAAAAGCCGCCGCGTGTGCTGACAGCAAGGCGGCTGATTCCACGTCCAATGCAGCGGTTTGCACGCGGAAGCGTGCGTCTGGTAACATGGCAGAACGCGGAAAAGCCGCCGCATGTTTTGACAGCAAGGCGGCTGGTTCCGCGTCCAGCGCGGCGGTTTGCACGCAGCAGCATGTCTGGTGTGGCTGAGTCTATTAGTTCACACAGGCATAGGAATACGTGCGCGCGCGCTGAGAGGCAGAACTTTTATGGTGGGCAAGGGGGGATCAGCTGACCAAGCCGGTCAGCTGACCCCAAAGCTGGTAACTATTGGTTGATCACTTAGGGGTGGCGCCAGAGGGCACTACTCCATATATAGTTACTGCTGGCCAGGCACAAGTTGTCTGCCGTTGCGAACACTACGTGGAAGCACTCAGACCTAAGTCAGATCCAACAGTGTGTTTGAACCAGGAGGACCTGGGAATTCACACTGAGCCAGATTACTTGTATTATCATTCTGTTATTCTTCAGACTAGTTCCAGTGTGTAGAGACCACGGACCTCACACCCAAGACTAGGGAACTTGTGTTATCATTCTGTTATTCATCAGACTAGTTTCAGGGTGTAGAGACCACGGACCTCACAGCCAGACTAGGGAACTTGTATTACCATTCTGTTATACATCAGACTAGTTCCAGGGTGTAGAGACCACAGACCTCACACCCAAACTAGGCATTGTTTGATATCTGTTATGACTTATTGCTTTCCTGACTACTCCTCTGATCTCTGATTCGGTACCTTGCACATCTGATATTCCGTTGCCAAACCCTGCTTGCCTTGGATACCGAATCAGCCTTCTGTCTTTGTACTTTGTCTGTCCGTGTGTTGCCGACCTGGCTTGGCCGACCTCGAGAGCTATCTCTCCTCTTAAGAGATAGTCTCCGGATCAGATAGAGACATACACCTTCTGGTGTCACTCACTCTCTGGTCCTTCCTACCTCCAGCCTGGCCCCACCCCTTGGAGAGTCTCAGGCTGCTGGAAGGTTCCTGTACTCTCTAAAAGCAGTATTGCCTATACTGCCAAGATCACCTGCTCATCAGGTGTGTTTCTCAAAGTATTACTGTTACACCAAACACTCTTATATACATAGGTTCCAGAGGTTAGTAATATATCTCTATTATCGGTGATTCTGCAGATCATCAATAATCAGGTATATATCTGTATTCTTGGTGATACTGCAGATCACCAATAATCAGATTCTCTCTGCGTGCTGACACCGATCGTTACAGACATATATCACAACGTTTCGGAGGGGTTACCTCTTTTCTAAAGTGGACATCAGTGTCTAAATAAAAACAGTCAAACGCTAATTTTATAGTATACATTCATGGAGTATTCACCAATCACATTCAAAGACGCCTGTGGTGACCAATCCCCTGTCTGCTAACCCAGAGCGGACCTGATGAGGAACTATACTCTTAATATTTAAATGTAAGCTGACATGGACTGCCCAAAGCACACAGCGCGGGGATGGAGGCGGCACCCGCAGCTCAACCCGTAGTGTCAGGATGCCGACCAATCAGTCGCCAGTCTCAGATGACTTCACACTGGTCACGCCTGCCACACTAGGCGGACCAGATGGGAGACTGCGCCGGCTCTGGAACGTCCAACAGGCCGCCCCTAAAGGCCAGAACATCAGCATACCACATGGGTGAGATGCAAACAAACCACCCAAGTGGACGCTACACCAGAGGAATCGACGCCTGCACCGCCCCCAGTCCAGCGCGTGCTGCCAGTAAACAGTGCAAAGAAGTAAAGGGACCGAGCACCAATATCAAAATACATAACAACTGTGGATAAAAACAATAAATTAATGTAAACATGGCTACTGACACTAAGAAAGAAAGTTAGTAAACGGATGACACAACACAAATTACATAAATGGCTGCATATCATATTCTCTATTCATCCCACGGGGTTCCAGGGTATCTAACCTTTTGATCCAGACCGCCTCCCTATAAAGTAACCTTTTTAACCTATTTCCTCCCCTCCTCAATGGTGGAACTTGCTCCAATATTTGAAATCTCAATTGACTTACTGTATGGCCCGCTTGCATAAAATGAAAAGGGACTGATAGATCACTACATTTGTTACGTACAGTACTTTTATGGGCTGCCAATCTGACCTTCATAGGTTGGGTCGTTTGACCCGCATATAGCAGTCCACATGGGCATTTTAATGCATATATGATAAATCGAGCATTACAGTCAAACTGTCCCTGAATTTTGAAAGCGGTGCCTAAATGAGGATGTCGAATGACAGGTCCTCTAATGACACTATTATAATTGATACAATTTAAACAGGGGTAAGTGCCATTGGGAAGGTTAAAGAGAGGCTGGACGGCACGACTCAAACCCAAGTCATCCTGTACCAACTTGTACAAGTCGGTGCCCGCTTATAGGACATAAGAGGAGGGGCCTGAAATTAAAAAGCATCAGGAAAGCCATCTTTCAAAATATGCCAGTTGTGGTGAATGACATCAGCAATTTCACCACTATGTATGTTGTATTGTGTGACAAAAGGAATCCTTTCATTGTGTCCACGTCTACGATTGGTATTATCAGATCTAGAATAACGTGACCTCTGTCTGGGCCTGCTCAAAACCTGTTGGGGATAATGTCTCTGTTGGAATCCATGCTCCATCTCATATAATCTCTGTTCTCTCAACTCTGTATTCTCAACTATACAACTGACCAGGGATAAACCCGGGTATCCGACCATTTTTACGCTATCCGGGTCGGATCCGGATACCTGGGCCACTATCCGCATAGCACTATCCGGATATCTGGACGCATAATCCGGATACCCGCGGGTATCCGGACAGGTATGCTGATCTGGATAGTGTAACTAAGTAAGGAGATGATCTCATTCAGCCAATCAGAGGGCTCCCAGCAGAAGGAACCAATCACAGAGGGGAACCCTGGCCAGCCCCACCTGACCTCATTGAGCCAATCAGAGGCCTACCAGCCTAAGCCCTGGCACCCAATCACAGAAGGGAACCCTGGCCAGCCCCCCTGTATAGTAGGGAGGGCTGGCCTGATGAGACAGATCGTCCTTGCTTGTGTGGCTGGCTGGTCACTGACAGACTTGCTCCAGTGCTTGCTTAGCAAGTGCTGTATACAGTGATAAACCTAAAGCTTTGACTGCTAAACACCTTCACTACACTATTGTTCTATTGTTTTTTTAGCTAGCTAGCTTGTAATTGTTTGCTTTCATTCACTCAGTTAGGCCTGGGGCACACCAAAACCGCTAGCAGATCCACAAAACGCTAGCGGTTTTGGGTGCGGATGACAGAGTTTAGTTCCATTGCACACCGGGCGGATCTGAATGCGATCCGCCTCAGCATCCGCGTGGCTAATGTATCTCTATGGGCTGGTGCACACCGGCGGTTTGAGGTTTTAAGCAAACCGCAAACGTGCAGCAAGAGGCACGTTTGCGGTTTGCTAAAAACCTCAAACTGCCGGTGAGCACCAGCCCATAGAAATAGATAAGCCACGCAGATTTTCAGGCGGATTCGGCCGGCGGATCCGCCCGGTGTGCACTGGGCCTTAGGTCCTGTCTGTGTCTGTGTCTGTGCAGGACAGCAGGACAGTATAGGGATTAGGGAATAGGAGGATTACTGTGTTATTGTATTGTAGTTAGTACTGCAGTTAGTTGTTATGGTGGCAGCCTGGCGGGTACACACAGTGCGTTCCCGCACTCGATTTCCCACTCGATTCCTGTCGACTCGATTATTTCCGACATGTTCGATTTGCGTTTCGATGGATCGTTAGGTCGATTCGCATGTAAAGTATGCCAAATCGACCTAACGATCCATCAAAATGCAAATCGGACATGTCAGAAATAATCGAGTCGACGGGAATCGAGCGGGAAATCGAGTGCAGGAACGCACTGTGTGTACCCGCCAGGCCGCCACCATAACACAATGTGCACTGTCTGTCCTCTACTCTGCGGTCTGTCACTCCGTGCTGATTTGATGTAAAGTCCAACCCCGATTTTATTGAAGTAAAAGTACCCCACATCATCTGGTGACATCATCACGTATAAGTTGTACTATGTCTACTGGCACTGGCAGCTGGGGAGGGGCAGCAAGGGCAAGAGGACAGGGAGCAACATTACGGCCACCCTCAGAAGGTCTGCCGTTTCAGTATCGACCCCAGCGTGCAGCCTACCCTCAGTCAGCGAGCTTTTTACTCCAGACGCCGCAATTGAATTCAGGGCTGTTAGCTGCAAGGAGTTTGAGGAGGATGTACTGGGTTTTGAGGAGGGGGGTATGATGTTGATGATGGGATGAAGGACCGTGACTACCATCCGCAGGATGGGGATGTCAGCTCTGATTCTGAGGAGGAGGATGTGTCAGTGGGTTTGGCATGGAGGATCAGCATTGCAGACAGTGGCCGTGGAATGCGGGACCCACCACATCCTTCTGCCGCTACCACCAGCCGCACCACTCAACCTCCAACTGCCACAGGGAGAAAAGCCGCAGCATCCCATTCAGGCCACAGGGGAATGTTCACCTCCCCAATCTGGCCACCACGGTGCCACAGGCCACTGCTGCTGATACCACCACGTATATTCAACCCAAAACACAATTGCGCTGTCATTTTTTTTTAGGTGTCTGGGTTGAAAACTGTCATGTCCCAGTTGTGCGATTGGACTTTGGACACAATGTGGGCTGCACGACCGCTGTCTAGAACCTAGTCCTGATGTAAATTGACAGCTTTTTTTTTTTTTTTTTTTTTTTTTTATGTTAACAAATTTTTAATTAGTGTTTCCCTTTAAAAAAACATCATGCTACATGCATCATTTACCCTAAAAACCCCTTTAAAAGCTATTTAAAGGGTACTTCCGGTTTTTCTATCCGGATACCCGAATAGGTTGAGTATCCACGGGTAATGCGGCCGGATATCCGGATCCGATCCGGATAGCCACAAGGTCGGATCCGGATATCCGAATCGGATCCGGATATCTGGGTACCCGGATCCGGATCCGGGCGGGTAATACAAAGCACTACCCGAGAAATCCTGCAACAGACACTTTGGAACTGGCTACTCGGGATAGAGAGAATCGTGTTTGGTGGGTGAAAGCTTTTGAAACACAACACAGAATTGGTGTCTGTGTTTTTTTTTTTATATAAGTCTGTGCTTTACCCACCTCCAGACAACCATACAGTTGTGTCTAGAAAGCTCACCTCATCCTTGTCACAATGTATGGTAAGACGGATAGCAGGACATTATGCCTGCAGTTGGTCAACAAACTGGACCAGGCTCGAGTGTTACCCCACCCACAAGCAAAAAACATCATCTATATAACAGTGCCAACAATGGGTAAAAGTAGTAAATAAATTGTTAGTATATACAAAAGATTCCTCATAGAGGTTCATGACGATGTTTGCGTAGGATGGGTCCACATTTGAACCCATAGCTGTCCCTCTCACCTGTAAAAAATATTGGTCCTCAACTAGAAAGTAATTATAAGACAACAAAACTCTTAGCAGATCACACAGAAACCGCATCTGTCTCACATCAAAATCAGATGCACAGGTAAATACATGTTCCACGGCCTCTATACCCCCATCATGTGGGATGGAGGTGTAGAGGCTTTACACATCTAATGTACCCAGCAGGGCCCCTTCTGGAATAAACAGAAGTTTTTTTAACATCTCAAGAAACATAGAAGTGTCCCTCAGGTATGATTTACCCGCTATTACAAATGGTCTTAAAACAAAATCAAGGTATTTAGATATTGGGGAGAATATAAACTCAGTACAAGCTACAATAGGACAACCCGGTGGAAACAGCCGGTTCTTGTGAATTTTGGGACATACAGTATGTAAAAAACTGGAACCAATGGATCTTTTTGAATTAAAAATTCAAATCATTTGTCATCAATAATATTGTTAGCACGTGCTTGGCTCAAGAGGTCCAGGATTTTTTGTTGAAACACTTTTGTGGGGTCACTTGCATGTAAACAATATGTGGAACTATCAGAAAGTAACCGATGTATCTCTTGTTTGTAATAAGCAGTATCCATGATCACAACTGCACCCCCTTTGTCAGCCTGTTTGATCGTGATGGATTTATCGTCTATCAGTTCCTGAATAGCATGACGTTCATCAACTGACAAATTACGATGTATCGAATTTCTTGATCTAGTAGCTGGTCTAACAACCTGATCTGCTGTTTTACTTTGGACACAAAAGTGTCCTTTAGAGATAAACATCCTGGAACATCTGGAGATCTAAAGGAGAAAAACTGATCTCATGGTCTGCAAAAAAAAATTTTTTAAGTTGGATAGTCCTAAAAAATTTCTATAGATCGATATCCAGATGCACAAGTTGAGGCCAGTTGGTGGGGGCAAATGATAAACCTTTCTCCAATAAAGATTGTTGAGCAGCGGTCAGAACAGTCGAAGAAATATTAACCACAATGGTGTCTATTGGTGGACTCTCGACTTCACCACCTTCGCTTGCTTGGACCGTTGTCTCAATCGGTCTTTTATGTTGCCTCCTCCTACCACCCATGCGCTGGATGGATGGTCCGAGGAAGACTGGGAGGTGTGCGGCAAAAAAATCAGTGGAGTCCCATTGATGATCACGGTGTGGTACGTCATATGGTTTAGGACGTCCCTCACATCTCTTTCTGTTAAATGGTTTTTGCCATGGGTAAACATATCCAGTTGAATAATCAGTAGCATCTCTTTGAAATTTGTCTCTCTTGATTGCTTCGATGTGCTTCCTATGTATGTCGACATTATTGCTCAAGTCCACTACCAATTTTGCATAATCATCAGAATCCATAGTATCAAATAATCTTTGCTTGAGATCACTTACAGTATTTGTTTCTCTAATTTGGGGATTTCCACCATGATTTGATCAATAGTTAATAGCATTGCATCAAATGATGCCTTGTTCCAGATAAGTGCCCATGTCTGGCAGAAGTCCGTGTCAGTGGGAAAGATCAAAGGGCTCACATTGGAGCGCATACCTCTAGGGATACGGCCCACTCTCCTATATTCGGCCAAGGTGGTGGCATGTACTTCCAAAGACACTTTCAACTTAGAGATCTTCTCCAATTGTTTGCGTATTGCTTTGTCATCAACAGTATTAAAAAACGCCACCTCCAATGTTACTTGAGACATAATTCTGGCAGTGTCCTCAGGTGTATATGAGAACATGAGTTTGTCCAAATCGTATAAGCGGACACCGACACTTAGGGACAAGTTTGTACGGGCTGACTTGGGTTCGAGTCGTGCCGTCCTGCCTCTCTCTAACTGACCCAATGGCACTTACCCCTGTTTAAATTGTATCAATTGTAATAGTGTCATTAGAGGACCTGTCATTCGACATCCTCATTTAGGCACCACTTTCCAAATTCAGGGACAGTTTGACTGTAATGCACGATTCATCATATATGCATTAAAATGCCCATGTGGACTGCTATATGTGGGACAAACGACCCAACCTATAAAGGTCAGATTGGCAGCCCATAAAAGTACTGTACGTACCAAATGTAGTGATCTATCAGTCCCTTTCCATTTTATGCAAGCGGGCCATACAGTAAGTCAATTGAGATTCCAAATATTGGAGCAATTTCCACCTTTGAGGAGGGGAGGAAATAGGTTAAAAAGGTTACTTTATAGAGAGGCGGTCTGGATCAAAAGGTTAGATACCCTGGAACCCCGTGGGATGAATAGAGAATATGATATGCAGCCATTTATGTGATTTGTGTTGTGTCATCCGTTTACTAACTTTCTTTTTTAGTGTCAGTAGCCATGTTTACATTAATTAATTGTTTTGATCCACAGTTGTTATGTATTTTGATATTGGTCCCTTTACTTGTTTGCACTGTTTACTGGCAGCACGCGCTGGACTGGGGGCAGTGCAGGCGTCGATTCCTCTGGTGTAGCGTCCACTTGGGTGGTTTGTTTACATCTCACCAACATGGTACACTGATGTTCTGGCCTTTAGGGGCGGCCTGTTGGCCGTTCCCGAGCCGGCGCAGTCTCCCATCTGGTCCGCCTAGTGTGGCAGGCGTGACCAGTGTGAAGTCATCTGAGACTGGCAACTGATTGGTCAGCGTCCTGACACTACGGGTTGAGCTGCGGGTGCCGCCTCCATCCCAGCGCTGTGCGCTTTGGGCAGTCCATGTCAGCTTAAATTTAAATATTAAGAGTATAGTTCCCCATCAGGTCCGCTCTGGGTTAGCAGACCAAGGGGATTGGTCGCCGCAGACGTCTTTGAATGTGATTGGTGAATACTCCATGAATGTATACTATATAAATGAGCGTTTGACTGTTTTTATTTAGACACTGACATCCACTTGAGAAAGGAGGTAACCCCTCCAAAACATTGTAATATATGTCAATGTGTCTTTTTATACAATAAAGAGCATAATTACTGTTTGACAGGTGCACATTGTAATACCCATCACTGCATATACCTACTACATGTTGTTCACTTCAGTGCATCCACCTACCTACCTGAGCGTACGCAGTGTAACTGTGCCTGTCTGGTACCTGTCTATGTGTGACAGGTGCACATTGTAATACCCATCACTGCATATACCTACTACCTGTTGTTCACTTCAGTGCATCCACCTACCTATGTGAGCGCATGCAGTGTCACTGTGCCTGTCCGGTACCTGTCTGTGTGTGACAGGTGCACATTGTAATACCCATCACTGCATATAGCTACTACCTGTTGTTCACTTCAGTGCACCCAACTAGCTATGTGAGTGCACGCAGTGTCACTGTGTCTGTGCGGTACCTGTCTGTGTGTGAAAGGTGCTCATTGTAATACCCATCACTGCATATAGCTACCTGTTGGTCACTTCAGTCAGTGCACCCACCTACCTACGTGAGTGCACAAAGTGTGATATACCACTCTGTGCATACCTGTTAACTGCACCTGTGTGACTGCACATTGTATTACTCAAGTCAGTGCATACCTTTCACTTCATCCCCCCAGATATGGACAAAACGGACAAAACAGGTAGAGGCAGAGGTAGAGGCAGACCCAGAGGAAGGCCACCTGACAGGTCTGTGCGAGGTCATGGTGATGTGATTTTGTGTGGCCCTGGACCAAAGTACAGTGCTCAGAAGAAGGCACGTCCCATCAACTTCCAAGATTGTCAGGACGTGGTTGACTATTTAACACAGAACACCTCACCTTCCGCAGCCACCAGCGCTACTCCAAGTACCACATCCACTACATTTGACAGTTCGCAGAAGTTATTTGGTGGTGAAATCACTGATGCACAGCCATTATTGTTACAACCAGATGAAGGAGCTAAGCAAGTTACACCACCTCATATTTCTGAGTTAGGTGACACTATGGACGTAACGTGTGCAGAGGAGGAGGATGAAGTACCTGCTGTTGGTGCAGCTTTGGAGGTGTCTGAGGCAAGCAAGCTGGGCAGGATGATTATGATGATGACGATGATACGGATCCCACGTATGTTCCTAATAGAGGAGATGAACAGGGGCAAAGTTCAGAGTGGGGAGTCAGAGAGGAGTAGGAGGAGATGAGTTCCTGAAAGAAGCAGGGGGAGCTTGTCGTCAGAAACAGCTGGTGGCAGTGTCCGGCGCCATGTATTGCCACCTGTGTACAGCCAGCCAACATGCCCTTCAATGTCAGCTGCTGATGCCACCATAGTGCCATCACCCCAGGGGGGCTCAGCGGTTTAGAAATTTTTATTGTGTCTGCCTCAGATCGGAGCAATGCCATCTGTTCTCTCTGCCGCCAAAAATTGAGCCGTGGAAAGGTCAACACCCATGTAGGAACATGCAGAAAAGGCACAAACTGCAATGGGAAGAGCACCTGAGCAAAAGCAGCACACAAAAGAAAAGCCACCCTCCTTCTCCTCTTCCTCCTTCAGGTGCATCATCTTCAACCACTTACTCCCTTGCACCTTCACAGCCACCCTCCTCCACTCTGCCTTTGACCTTGAACCGTTCCTGCTCCTCCGCCCACAGCAGCCAGGTGTCTGTGAAGGAAATCTTTGAGAGGAAGAAGCCAACTTCTGCTCGTCACCCCCTTGCCTGGCGTCTGACAGCTGGCTTGGCGGAACTGTTAGCTCGCCAGCTGTTACCATACCAGCTGGTGGACTCTGAGGCCTTCCGTAAATTTTTGGCCATCGGGACACCGCAGTGGAAGATGCCAGGAAGCAATAATTTATCTAAAAAGGCGATACCCAAACTGTACCATGAAGTTGAGAGGCAAGTGGTGTCATCTCTGGCACACAGCGTTGGGTCAAGGGTCAACCTGACCATGGATGCCTGGTCTGGCAAGCATGGTCAGGGCAGGTACATTACTTGCACAGCCTATTGGGTCAACCTGGTGACCGCTGACAAGCTGGGAGTATGTGGCTGTGCAGCGGACCAACTTGTGACACCTCCACGGCTTGCAGGCAGGCCTCCTGCCACCTCCTCTCCTCCTGCTACATCCTCTTCGCTGTCGTCATCCTCCTCCTCCTTGGCTGAGTGGCAGTTCATCTCTACTGGTGCTGGGATCTCCTCTCCAGCTACACAGCCCCAGCTCCCCAAAGCCTATGCTGCATGCCAAGTACGACGGTGTCATGCCATCATAGACATGTCTTGCCTCAAAGCAGAGAGTCACACTGGAGCAGCTCTCCTGGCTACTCTTAACAAACAGGTGGATCAGTGGCTGACCCAGCACCAGCTGGAGATCAGCAACATGGTGTGTGACAACGGCAGCAATCTCATTTCCGCTTTGAATTTGGGAAAGCTGACACATGTACCCTGGACTCTGAGGCCTTCCGTAAATGTGTGGCCATTGGGACACCATAGTGGAAGATGCCAGGACGCAATTATTTCTCTAAAAAAACGATACCCAAACTATACCGTGAAGTTGAGAGGCAAGTGGTGTCATCTCTGGCACAGCGTTGGGTCAAGGGTCCACCTGACCATGGATGCCTGGTCTGCCAAGCACGGTCAGGGCAGGTACATTATTTACACAGCCCACTGGCTCAACCTGGTGACTGATGGCAAGCAGGGAGTAGGTGACTGTGCAGCCGACCTAGTTGTGACACCTCCACGGCTTGCAGGCAGGCCTGCTGCCACCTCCTCTCCTTCTCCTCCTACTCCTCCTGCTACATCCTCTTTGCTGTCATCATCCTCCTCCTCCTCCTTGGCTGAGTGGCAGTGCAACTCTACTGGTGCTGCAATCTCCTCTCCAGCTACACAGCCCAAGCTCCCCAGGGCCTATGCTGCATGCCAGGTACTACGGTGTCACGCCATCTTAGACATGTCTTGCCTCAAAGCGGAGAGTCACACTGGAGCAGCTCTCCTGACTGCTCTTAACAAACAGGTGGATCAGTGGCTAACCCCGCACCAGCTGGAGATCAGCAACGTGGTGTGTGACAACGGCAGCACTCTCATTTCTGCTTTGAATTTGGGAAAGCTGACACATGTACCCTGCATGGCACATGTGCTGAATCTAGTCATTAAAAGATTTGTGTCAAAGTACCCAGGCTTAGAGGACGTCCTGAAGCAGGCCAGGAAGTTGTGTGGGCATTTCAGGCGGTCTTACAGGGCCATGGCAGACTCTGCCGAGATTTAGCGGAGAAACAAGTTGCTGGTGAGACGCCTCATTTGCGATAGCCTGACTCGCTGGAATTTGACCCTCCTTATGTTCTCTCGCCTGCTAGAACAGGAGAAAGCCGTCACCCAGTACATCTACAATTTCAGTAGAAGGACACAATCAGGGGAGATGGTGATGTTCTGGCCCAACAACTGGACACTCATGCAAAATGCATGAAGGCTCATGCGGCCATTTGAGGAGGTGACCAACCTGGTGAGTCGCAGTGAAGGCACCATCAGCGACTTGATCCCGTACGCTTACTTACTGGAGCGTCCCATGCGTAGAGTGGTGGATCAAGCTGTGGGGGCGCATGAAGAGGAACAGTTACAGGAGGAAGCATTGTGGGAACAATTCTCATCAGACCAGATGTTTCCTCAACACCTGCGGCAGCACAGAGGGGGGAGGAGAAGGAAGAGTCGTGTGGGGAAGAGGAGTCAGACTCAGATGATGAGGAAGGTGTTTCTTTGGAGGAGGAGGAGGAGGCGGCAGCAGAAGATCAACCACAGCAGGCGTCACAGGGGGCTTGTGCTGCTCAACGTTCCTGTGGTATTGTTTGTGGCTGGGGGGAAGAGGAGGACTTACCTGACGTCACTGAGGAAGAGCAAGAGGAGATGGATAATACGTCTGAATCCAAATTTGTGCAGATGGCATCTTTCATGCTGTCCAGCCTGTTGAGGGACCCTCGTATAAAAAAAACTCAAAGGGAATGAGCTGTACTGGGTGGCCACTCTACTAGACCATCGGTATTAGCACAAAGTGGTGGACATGTTACCAACTCACCTGAAGGCAGAAAGGATGCAGCACTTGCAGAGAAAGATGGCAACTATGCTTTACAATGCGTTTAAGGGTGATGTCACAGCACAACGCAATAAAGGTACCACTGCCAGTAATCCTTCTCCCATGTCCACGCAGGCAAGTACAGGGCGCTCCTGTGATCTCATGGTGATGTTGGACATGCGGACATTCTTTAGTTCAACGCCTCGCCTTAGCGCTTCCGGATCCACCCTCCACCAACGCCTGGACCAGCAGGTAGCTGACTACCTGGCCTTAAGTGTGGATGTAGACACTGTGAGCAGCGATGAACCCTTGCACTACTGGGTGCACAGGCTTGACCTGTGGCCAGAGCTGTCCCAATTTGCCATCCAACTTCTGTCTTGCCCTGCCTCAAGAGTCCTGTCAGAAAGGACCTTCAGCGCAGCTGGAGGCATTGTCACTGAGAAGAGAAGTCGCCTAAGTCACAAAAGTGTTCATTACCTCACCTTTATCAAAATGAATGAGGCATGGATCCCGGAGGGCTACTGCCCACCCGAAGACTAAGTCAGTCCGCACACACAGCATCTCTGCCTGCACGCCGTGTGGCTGCTTTCTCTAAGATTAAGTCGCTACCCACACAGCACCTCTGCCCGCAGGCCGCTTGACTGCCTTCTCTGCCACCACCAGCAGGGTCCAGGACTCCAGGTGGATTCCTGAATTTTTAAGGCCGCTGCTAGCAGCAGCCGCTATAATGATTTTTCTGGTGCGTGTACATGCCTGCATAATTTTTCTGGCTGCACTGCAGCTGCAACAACAAAACAAAAGGCATGTACATGTGTCAATTCCCCTTTGTGATCGTTTATTACCTTGCCGTGGTGAAGGGGCTTGCGTATCACAATGAAGCAATGACCGACGGCTATATGAGTGTCTCGGGGGGGGGGGCACACCCAAGATAATAAGGTCATTGCTTCATTGTGGACAGACCAAATTTGATAAGCTGGACAGTCACTGTGGTTCTATCATTGAGCTACCACAGCCCAGCGACCATATGGGCTTGAAAACCGCCATGGCCTGCACTCTGGCCATGGTGCACACCAGTCCAGCACGGCCGTCACTACACAAACAGCTGTTTGCGGTGCGTTACACAGTGAGTTTGGTGTGTCAGTGTGAAGCAGCACTCTAATTACACTCCCTGATTGATGTATACACATGCAAGATGTTTTAAAGCACTTTAGGCCTTCAATTTAGCATGCAATGGGATTTCTGCCCTTAAAAATCTGCTTTGCGTCAAATCCAGATTTTCCCCCGGGACTTTTGGCGTCTATACCACTCAGCCATGCCCCCCTCCAGGTGTTACACCCCTTGAAACATCTTTTCCATCACTTTTGTGGCCAGCTGTAACGGTCTTGTGCCGTTGCTCAGATGTCTGATTATATGGTGATCTGCAGAATCACCAATATTACAGACGCTATACCTGATTATGGGTGATCTGCAGAATCACCAATAATAGTAGTATAGCAGACAAGGAGCAGAGTGTGTAGTGATTTGGTGTAACCGTAACTTTAATGGTTTAATGAGACCTCACCAGAGGGGCTGGTGAGGTATAAACAGTACACTGAGGCAGACTGTATTGCAGCCTAGGAGACACAGTAATACTATAATGACAGATTACTTAATGAGCAGGTAATTAAGGCTGTGCTACAGCCTAGCAGAACTGCTTCACCAGTGGAGCTGGCGTAGTAACACCTCACCAGTGGCGAGGGCCCACTGGTGAGTAGAATGGTCAGGCAGGTAAGGTTCGGCAACAGAGAGGTAAGAATCGGTACAGGATTGTGAGACAAGAGAGTAATCAGTAATCAGACAGAGGTTCAGCAACAGGAAGGTACGTATTGGTACAGAATCGTGAGACAAAAGAGTAATCAGTAATCAGGCAGAGGTTCAGCAACAGGTAGGCAGATAGGTGAAAGTACAGGATCAGAAAGCAGGATCAGAGTCAGAGTAATCGCTAAGAGTCATACATAGGAGATCAATACAGTAAGCAATATCCTAGTCTAGGTGTGAAGTCCTTGGCATCAACACCCGGGAACTAGTCTAAACAAATAACAATAACAAGGTAGCAATATCCTAGTCTAGGTGTGAAATCCTTAGCATTAACACCAGGGAACTAGCCTAAGGTCTGAGCGCTAACACGCAAGTATTCACGACAACAGACAAAGCTTGAATGGAGCCCGGAGGCTTAAGAAGCAGAGGAGACCCCACTGGCACGCCCCCCTACCATCAGCCAATCCTGGGCGCCGTGGGACTCCTCTGATGTCAGCCGACCAGCAGGTCAGCTGACGCCTCTTCTCCCGGAATAAAGGTCCTGTCTATGCGTGCGCCCGCGCAAGACAGTGACCCTGTGTGCGTGAGAAAGCCCCGTCCTCGGTGTCCTACACGCCGAGAAGACGGGCAGGGGCACAGAGACGGCTATGGCAGCGGAAGCGTTCGCCGCAGCCGACGTCCCCCAGACCACCTCCGCCGGAGGAACAAGCGGCGAGATGGAGGCAGCTGCAGCGGCGGTACCGCTTGCCGCAGCTGCCATTACCCTCATTACACCAGCATAAGTTTTTCTAGGTTTCAAAGTTCGCCTCCCCATTGAAGTCTATTGCAGTTCATGAAAGTTCACACGAACCGAACTTTTGCGGAAGTTTGCAAACCCGGTTCGCGAACCGAAAATCGGAGGTTCGGGACATCTCTAATGGCAACCAAGGTCTCTTCCTTCACTCATATCTATAAAAAAGGTAGGTGAAACATATGCATGCATTAGAGATTATTATATTATACAATATCCCTTTAGGAAGTCACATACAGACAAGGATTATTGGCTACCTGATTGCAGTTGGTTGGCAATCATTTAATATCTGTACGTGTCTTAAGTGTATTAAAATAACCCAGTTATTGGATATGTGTAGCATAAGTATCTTGGATCTGTAATCTATCGAAACCTAAATTAGGAACTCAACACTGTCTTCATTATCCGGACAGCTCAGCACAGGATATACCGCCTAATGCATCTGAAAAGATAGAGCCCAAACACTTAAGGCCCATACACACGTCGCATTTCCGCGAACGACAGGTCGTTTGAACGTCCCATCGTTCCGTCGTTCGCCCGCTAAATCGGGCGTGTGTACAGACTGTCGTCGCTTGATAAGAGTGAGTTTGAGCAATCCGCCTGGCAGATTGCTCAAGCTCACTCTTATCAAGCAAACGACAGTCTGTACACACGCTCGATTTAGCGGGCGAACGACAGAACGACGGGACGTTCAAACGACCCGTCGTTCGCAGAAATCCGACGTGTGTATGGGCCTTTAGGCCTGGAACCCACTAGGAGTGCTTTTCTGAGCGCTTTGGGATTTGAAAAGCTCTTGCTAATGTAATGCTATGGGTGCGATCCCACTTGAGCGATGTGATTTTATAAAAATCCCCCATAGCATTGCATTAGCAAGAGCTTTTTCAAATCACTAGCGTTTCGAAAAGGCTGCTAGTGCGTTTTTGAGATCTAATAGTAGCTTTATTTTTTCTTCCAATCAATAAGTCCACACATCCTTATGACTTTCTGATTTAGCTCTTGCATAGCACAGGAGAAGTATAATTAGAAAAGGACAGTTATGGACGCGAATAAAAAAAAAATACCATCTGGATTTTCGGTGACAATATTATGTACTGAGAAGGCATAACAAATAATAAAATGCCGGTACAAAAACAAGAACAACTTTTTAATGTACATAACATAATGAGAAAACAACCTCTAATTACATATGCAGGTACAAATAAGATATGCATATCAGTAAAAAAAACACATTAAATGTGTAAATGTATTTTATAATGATTTTTAAGATAAAAATCCATTCAAGTGGCCATAACACTAAATGTAGAACATCACTAGAACTACCTGATGCATGACACATAATGACAATGCAGCTTCCTCAGAGGCCCAAGATAATAATGATAAACCTTTGAATACAATTTGTAGCCAACAAATCAATGTAACAAGGTCATTTGAAATTACTTTAAAATAGATATAATATAGATAATCTGTGATATTACATGGTGTGCTGAAAGAATTGTTAAAGGTGCTTCACTGTATTGCCAGAAACATGCCCTAAGCCTTTGTACACATGCTAGATTGTTCTTGTTAGAGGATGTCAGTCGCTTTCGCCTCTGCCACGAATCTAGCATGTGTAGGATGGCTTAATATGTTGGTGAGAGACCTGGACTTCAACATCATCCCGTTGCAGGCTGAGATCATAGTGCTCCTCCTTATCCCTCCCACTCTGTTGTGCATGGCTTTGACTGTTTGCCACCCTCCATAGCAACATTACTTGTTGCCGGCCTGTGGGCTAGTAACGTGTCTGTACAGCACTGTCATACTAAGAATCAAGTCCCAATCCCAGCAGGTGACAGTCTATTTATGTATGTATGAGTCTTAAAGAACCTATTCAGTCTAAAGTAACCATGCTCCAGATCCTCTTCTCATAAAAAGTTATAATTACTTGCCAGGTCTTTTTCCAACAACTCACCCCCTTGCAGAAGAGTGCCATGGCCATGGTCGTGGAACTCTATCCCAGGCAGAGAGTGCCATAAAAGTGTCACAGCACATATATGCAATGTGGTAGGGCTAAGCACCAGAAGTTTTGGGGCTCAGAGAGTGAGTTGTTGGAAAAAGACCCAGCAAGCAATTAAAACGGTTTTATGAATTTTTATGAGAAGAGGATCCATAGCTTGTTTATTTTAGGCTGAATAGACTCTTTAAGAGTGCATTATGTAGAAGTCTATATGTGGCTGTACATTCAGCTTGTCTAAGTCATTAGCTGCAGATTGTCTTCTGTACAAGATCTCAACAAACCCTGGTGCAACAAGAAGTCCAATAAGATTACCACCGACCTCTCTCCCCTTTCCTGCTTCATTTTTCAACTCCTGCCTTCAGGGGTTAGATATGGAACTGTCAAAATAAAAACTTACAGACACAGAGACAATTTGTGATGGACTTCACAAGCTGTCCCAGCACTAACAGCAATACTGTAATTGCTAGGATAAGGATAGGCTCACCAAAATGAAGCAAGTCATGTTGGCGCCTAGAGCTCAGTGCCAAGCACCAAAGCTGGGCGCCCTCAAAGCACTGGTGCTATGCTGAACGCCCCACGAAAGAGTAATTCTGGGATACGGCAATCACCAGACTCCGAATTACATCTCCCTTCGAGCTGCTACAACTCCGAGGTGGAATAGTATTTAACACCACCGTGGATTTTAGTGGCAGTAGGGAGAGCCGTCATTCGGTCACTCTGCGCCCAGCTCACTGGTGGCATAATAATATGTACGCCACCACAGAGACATATATTATCTAACTGTTATATTGCATTTGTTCACCGAGCAAGCAACTAAAATTCCCTTTAAGTGTAGCCTAATTTGGGTAATAAAATCTCACTCTGATTCTAATTATCATGAGCCCAGCAGAAAATGTGTTTCAAGTGTTATAAGAAAATGAATCTAAGTCGCAAAATCAAATTAAATATAAATTGTTATGAACAAGAAGCCGTCCATGAGTCTTAAATATGACATTCAGTAGTTTATGAAGACTAACAATCTGATACAATGAGTAAGTGTATGTAGGCAAATATTGACAGCTCTGCTGCGACAGTATAATAAAAGATATCGGGTAATATTCAACATGTATACGCCAGTAGGTAGTAAAAGGGCAATCAAGTTGAACCAAGAGCTCCTTATCTGTTATTTGGGTTGTTATGATATTTACGTTTAATTCAAACTCTATAAACATGCCTTCGCATAAGTAGGTTTGTGACATTTCAAAAATAAATGAAGAAATCTAGTTGGAACTAAACAATAACTAAGGCAAACTTTTCTAACCTTTAAAAGCACCTTTACTATAGTTCAGTAATGAAAATGATCATTGTAAAGTGCCAGGATGTCCTATTTTACGATATCTAATTATAACAGTTTTATGGAAGGAATGTTTTTTTTTATAATGGAGCTTAGTTATTGTTTTTCTCTGTTTCAATCTTGCAGAATGAACCCAGATAAAGCATCTGTACATTTTCATAATTACTAAGCCATAAAATACTTAACATGTGCCAGTTCCATTGGTAGGATGCTACGTTTTATAATACAAGTCTAACTGCAGGCAGATGGTTAAATGCGTGGCTGAAATACATTTGCCAAATGTTTTGCCTATTTAACGTATTCATGCAGTCCTGTTTTTCCTATGACTAGTTCCCTAAAGGCAGTGGTGGCACTACACTGGAGCATGCTAGGGGAACTGCCCCCACCCCTGTGCCCCCTGAGTGCCCCCCTTCCCCCACTCAGTAAACTGAACTCTTGCATAGGACAGAAGGAAAACATAAAGAAACTCACCCTGTATGTATTGCCTTTGTTTTAAATTTTAAAATTTTTTGGTGTTATTAGTAGGGATGCTCACCGAATTCCGCGAAATTCAGATTTCCGCGATTCCGAACGGAAATTGGCAACTACGTTTCGTCGCATCGGAACGGAATTGCTATAGGGATAAACGGTAATTCCGTAATTGCTATTCGGAATTCCGTCGGAATGCAGATTTTTTAAACCATTCAGAAGGAAGACCCTAAACAGAAGCTTAAAAGTGAAAACAACAGGATTTCTGCATGAAAATCTGAATTTCTGCACCAATTGGAGTCTTAACAAAAACCAACCAATCCTACATTAGCAACCATCTCCCTAACTACCTATCATCAACTATCCCACCCATTTTGTATATAAGAGAGGTGTGCAATCACAAAGCTTGTGGGTTTCAGTCTGGTGTTGGAGAGAGAAGAGAGACAGACCCATATTAGTTGTTTCAACATAAAACCATAGTCTTTTTAAAGACTGTATATAAACCAAAAGTAAGTCTTTTTAAAGACTGTGTGAGTGAGTTAGATTGGTGTGAGCTATATTAGTAGTAGTAGCTAGGTGTATTTGTAAAGGGAGTGACGGTAGATTGTTAGTTTGAGTGATAGATTGTACTGTAGTATGGTAGTAGTTGCTGTGTGAGAGGGTTAGACAGAGCCAGCCAGGCCGCAGGACGCAGGCTTAGTGTTTGACAGAGTGAGAGAGTTAGGTGGTGATTGATTAGTTGAGTGTAGTGCAATTTTTTTTTTTTTTTTGCTTTTTGTTTTCTTTCTTTATTTATTTTTTTTCTTTATTTCACCCCCTTATTTTCTTATCTGCTCTGTCGCTCATACCCCTTCCCCAATAAAGTTTGTGGCCCCAAAACAATGGAGCGAGAGCAGCAGCAATTTCCTGCCACTCCTAAAAGAAAATGGAGTGATGGTGGTGTTGGTGGATCACGTCAAGTACGTGATCAGGTTGAGGGTGGCAGCAGCAGCAGGAAGCATTCCCCCCTGGTCAGAGATGTCTTCCCTGTGTTCGCACGCAGGAACATTTTGACAGAGCAGCAGTCGAAGAGAGTTGTCGATTATTTAGATCTGGAACCCTCTACCCTGTCTGAGGGACTTGAAGCTAGTTGCAGCAGCACCAGTAGTGGCCAGGTTCCTTATGACCAGAACCCGACCGCAGCTGCTTCTCTTGATGAGGTTGCTTCCTCCCAGTCCTCTTCTCCAGAATTTAAGCACACCTACGTTGATGAGAGAGATGTGCATTGGGATGAGTATTGGGATGAGGCGTTGGAGGATGACCATGAGACCAAGCTCCCGAGAAGTGGTGGGTTCTGTGGTGACAGAAATGGCCCCTGTGTTTTCTTCAGCCAGTGTCACCAGTCAACATCACCACCAGTCAACTACAGAGGTGTTTGGTGGCCAGGTGGAGGGTCCAGAAGAGTCACTTATGGGTTCCAGTGCTTTGGTTGAACTGGATGATATTTTGGATGATGAGGTGGTTAATCCAACGTAGTTGCCATCTGGTGGGTTAGGCACTAGCAGGCGTGAGCAGCATGGAGAAAAAGAGCAGAGCAGCTTGCTTTCCCGTCTGTCAGTACCCACCAGTAGTGTTGGGCGAACAGTGTTCGCCACTGTTCGGGTTCTGCAGAACATCACCCTGTTCGGGTGATGTTCGAGTTCGGCCGAACACCTCATGGTGTTCGGCCTTTTAAGTTCGGGTTCGCCCCGAACTTCTGTATGCCCCCGAACAGGGCCGAACAGGGCCCCTGTTCGGGCGAACAGGGCCCTGTTCGGCCGAACAGGCCGCAATACGGCCCCCCTATGGGGTCGCAGGCATAAGGGGGGAGCATGCCCCGATCGCGGGGGGGGGTCGGAAATTCCCCCCACCCCCTCCGCTAGCGCTCCCCCCTCTGCCCGCTTCCCCATTCAAAAGTTTCAAGAAGTACCTGTATAGCGGATGGCCTGGCAGTGGGCGGCACTGTGGAGTGAGGAGGAGGAGGAGTCCGGAGAGTGACGAGTTGAGGGAGGCCGGGCAGCGGGCGTGAGGTCAGAGAAAGGGCGGAAGTTCCGCCCTTTCGCTGACCTCACGCCCGCTGCCCGGCCTCCCTCAACTCGTCACTCTCCGGACTCCTCCTCCTCCTCACTCCACAGTGCCGCCCACTGCCAGGCCATCCGCTATACAGGTACTTCTTGAAACTTTTGAATGGGGAAGCGGGCAGAGGGGGGAGCGCTAGCGGAGGGGGTGGGGGGAATTTCCGACCCCCCCCGCGATCGGGGCATGCTCCCCCCTTATGCCTGCAACCCCATAGGGCCCCCAAAATAGGGATGTTCGGGAAGTTCGGGGTTCGGCCCGAACATGCCGAACATCTCGGCCATGTTCGGCGAACTTTCCCGAACCCGAACATCCAGGTGTTCGCCCATCACTACCCACCAGTCCAATGCTGAGCATGAACGTGCTAGAATAGGTTGCACCACTCGCACCACTTTGCCACGTGCACCCATCATGGAACTATTTTACTGTTCTGGAAGAGGATGAATCCAGGGCAGTCTGTTCTGTGTGCCGTAAATCGGTGAGCAGAGGCAATTCTGGCACCGGGTTCGGCACTTCAGGGCTGATAAGCCATTTGCGCAACCACCACAGACAGGAGTTTGAATATGTAAAAAATTACAATAAGATGGGTGGAGGAAAAGCAGCAGCAACAGGCCCCTCCTCTTTTTCTATTCATCCTAACCCTATCCAACCTGCTCAGTCCCATTATACTTCAAATCCCTCTGTGTGCCAGGCTGGAAGAGGGCTCCAGAGAGTCCAGATCTCGGCAAGTACCTCGTCATCACCCTTGTTGGTTTCTTCCAAAATATCACTAGTGTTCCAGCGTCAGGCCTCTGTGCCAGAAATGTTGAAGAGGAAGCGGATGCTCCCTGCAAGTGATCCGTTTGTTGTGAAAAATAATGAGCTCCTGGCAAGGCTGTTGGGCCAACAGCTGCTGCCCTACCAGTTTGTGGACTGTGCCCCCTTCCACAGACTGATGAACAGTGTTGCTCCACAATGGCGGATCCCCAGCCGCAATTATTTTGCCAGGAATGCTATCCCTGCCCTTCACCAGCACATTGTAGAGTGTGTCGGCCGGTCTATGGATCACGCTGTCGGTGGCAAGGTGCACTTTACTATGGATGGCTGGAGCAGCAGGCATGGGCAGGGAAAGTATCTAACTTTTCCGCACATTGGGTCACCCTCTATGATGCTGCTGAGGGTGCAAGATCTGGGGCATCGCAACTGGTGGTGCCGCCACGTGAAGGGGAGGCCTGTTGTACTTCCCTCTGCTACCTGTTCTGTCCAAGGCCAGTCTGCTGTTGCTGAGCCTCCCAGCAAGTGGTCCCGCTCCTACACTGGTCTGCAGCACCACCGATGCCAAGCACTGCTGAAACTGGAATCCATAGACGAGAAAAGGCAAACCGGATCTGTAATCCTTGCAGCCTTACAGGATCAGATTCGGCAGTGGCTGACCCCCCAAAAATTGGAGACAGGTGTAGTGGTGTCTGATAATGGTGCCAACATGCTGGCCACCTTTTTGCAAGGTGACTGTGAGAGACCGCGGAAAAGCCGCCGTGTGTGCTGCTGAGGAGGCGGCTGTTTCCGCGTCCAATGCAGCAGTTTGCACGCGGAGGCGTGCGTCTGGTAACAGGGCAGAATGCGGAAAAGCCACCTCATGTAACAACAGTAAGGCGGCTGCTTCCGCGTCCAGCGCGGCGGTTTGCACGCAGCAGCGTGTGTCTGGTGTGGCTGGGTCTGTAAGTGCACACAGGCTTAAGAATACACGTGCGTGCGCTGAGAGGCAGAACTCTTATACTGGGCAAGGAGAAGTCAATGATCACACCGATCAGCTGACTCCAGAGCAGGATACTATTGGTTGATCAATTAAGGGTGGTGCCGCAGAGCACTACTCCATATATACTTACTGCTGACCAGTCTCAAGTTGTCTGCCATTGCGAACACTACGTGGAAGCACTCAGACCTTAGTCAGATCTAACAGTGTGTTTGAACCAGGTGGACCTGGGAATTCACACTGAGCCAGTTTACTTGTATTGTTATTCTGTTTATGCTTAGACTAGTTCCAGGGTGTAGAGACCACGGACCTCACACCCAGACTAGGGAACTTGCATTATCATTTGTGTTATACTCCAGACTAGTTCCAGGGTGCTGAGACCACGGACCTCGCACCCAAGACTAGGGAACTGTATTATCATTTGTGTTAAACTCCAGACTAGTTCCAGGGTGCTGAGACCACGGACCTCACATCCAAGACTAGGGAACTTGTGCGATCATTCTGTTATACATCAGACTAGTTCCAGGATGTAGAGACCAAGGACCTCACACCCAGACTAGGCATTGTTGATATCTGTTATGACTTATTGCTTTCCTGACTACTCCTCTGTCCTCTGATTCGGTACCTTGCATATCTGATACTCTGTTGCCAAACCCTGCTAGCCTTGGATACCAAATCAGCCTTCTGTTTATGTACTTTATCTGACCATGTGTTGCCGACCTGGCTTGCCCGACCTCGAGAGCTATCTCTCCCATTAAGAGATAGTCTCCTGATCAGATAGTGACATCCACCTTCAGGTGTCACTCACCTTCTGGTTCTTCCTACCTCCAGCCTGACTCCACCCCTTGGAGAGTCTCAGGCTGCTGGAAGGTTCCTGTGTCCTCAAGAGCAGTATTCCTTTACTGCCTATGATCATCTGCTCAGCAGGTGCATTGCTCAAAGTACTACTGTTACCACAGGCGTCTCACCCACCAGGCAGGTATAAATTCTTGCCTAGAGCAGCAGGAGGAGGCAGGAGCTCTGCTGCACTGGGTAGTGAGAGAAGAACTGCCTCTCAGCTCACTCAGGTATCAGTTTACACTACAGCAGCAGCTAACAGCAGCGCCTGACTCGACTCATAACTGATTCACTGACTGATTCATTCAGTTCCTTCAGCTCAATGATTCAAAGAACCACAGTAATGAGTCAGTGAGAGAAGGCACTCACCCCAGGTCACTCAGAGATCCGAGTACAGCATCAGCTCTTGAGTCCTGACTCTTCACTCTTAATTGATTCACTGATTCATTCAGTTCCTCTCTCTCTCTGCTACTGGTAACTGCATGGATGTAGAGACTGAGTCTAGCAGCCAGGCATGGACTGCCCCCCAAGCCGCCTTTTATTCAGTGATTTAGGGCTGGTCTGGTTTCTGGTGTATTCAGGTTTGTTGTTGTAAGGCAATGTCAAACACTGGGCTAGCTGATAAAAGTGCAATTAGAGGGCAGGCAAGCTGGTAAATATACACAGAATGATGCAGAGCTCGTCTGGAGGGTCCGTGGGAAAAAAAAAATCTGTCTGGTCTCTCCCCATTGTTATAATGACTGCATGTGCAGATAAGGTGTTAAACAGGTTGAAAAGTTTTGACAGTCCCTAGACTCCAGGAGGAGGGTCTCTGTGTAATGTGGGACTGCAATACAGATCAGCTCTCTGCTCCATCTCCTGCTATTCTCAGTCTCACTCCACTCCTCCTCTCTCTCTGGGCTAGTGCACGACAAAATCGCAATAGCAATCGCTAGCAATTTGCAAATGTGTAAATATTATTGTATAACAGCGCTCCTCTTCTTAAATCCTTGTACCTAAAAAAGATAAACACATCTAGACATAGTGCATTACTGTTGAATATCAACCGTCCATTTAAAAAACACCCATAAAGTGCCAATCTCGTGTTCACTCGTGCTGCAGTGCATAAGCTTCACCAATCTCTTAGCAAGATATGAGCTCACCAGATATGCACCACCTCACACACCAGATGGATCTAGCGCGTAAGACACTCCACTGCGATCAGACGCTTTAAATTTTCAAACGAATATTTTAATCCAGTTTCAGGGTGCATTTCTATATATGGTTTCCTTCTGTCCTGCGTCCTTCCTTCTGTTTGCTGTGTCAGGTTGTGTAGCTGAGCCTGGCTTGTTAGCAGGGCCGGTTTAAGCAACAATGGGGCCCCAGGGCAAAATAAACCTGGGGGGCCCCCCCAACATATACCCCGGAACAAAAATCGGCATTAGGGGACCTTTTTTGCAGCTGGTATAGTCAGGGTGTGAAGTCCCAATCGGTCAGAGCTCCACATTCTGGCTATCCCAGCCTGCATGGGGGACAAGGGGTTAAAAAGTTTCAGGAGGGGGGACCCCACATAATTAAAAAAAAAAAAAATTCCCACACTCTAAACATAAAAAAAAATTGGGAAAATAGGAAAAAATGCCAGGGATCTTCATACAGCCATATTGCGGCTGTATAGCGATCCCTGGCCAAAGCATTGCGGCTGCGTATGGACCCCCTGGAAACCCCGTCAGGAAATGTATTGCTCTTTCTTTTTATACATGTAAAATTACACTACCGTTAGGTTTGCTACTAAAAGTGACATTTACCGCATTTAAAACTATACTTTTTTCCTTCTAAACTTTAAAATCGATTTTCTCAAAAACTATAAGGTCTTTTTGAAAAATTGTTTTTTCATCTTATTCCTAATGATCTCCTAAACATATCCTGCAAATTTAGGGTTTCTAGCATTTAAGGTGGATTTGTTATTAACCATTAAAGTCGGCAGGTTTTTAAATGTGTTTTTTTTTTCCTTTGAAACTTTAAAATCGAATTTCTCAGGAACTATAAGGCCAATTTGAAAAAAAATGTTTTCCTCTTGTAGCCACTGGGGGCCCCTACAAGCTCTGGGGCCCTGGGGCAGCTGCCTCCTCTGCCTTAATAGTAGCGCCGGCCCTGCTTGTTAGTTCTATGTATTTATACTCCTTTGACAGCAGAAGTCCTCTTAAAGTACATTGTGCAAGGCAGCCCATATACTTGCCACCCATTACAGAGACAACCCAGGAAAGCCTGTCACATTTAAAGTGGGACCTCAACTCTTGCGCAGGACAGAAGGAAACCATATATAGAAATGCACCCTGAAACTGGATTAAAATATTCGTTTGAAAATTGAAAGCGTCTGATCGCAGTGGAGTGTCTTACGCGCTAGATCCATCTGGTGTGTGAGGTGGTGCATATCTGGTGAGCTCATATCTTGCTAAGAGATTGGTGAAGCTTATGCACTGGAGCACGAGTGAACACGAGATTGGCACTTTATGGGTGTTTTTTAAATGGACGGTTGATAATCAACAGTAATGCACTATGTCTAGATGTGTTTATCTTTTTTAGGTACAAGGATTTAAGAAGAGGATCGCTGTCATACAATAATATTTAGACCTAAGACTGTGGACTTTTTGATAGCGAACACTCTATAGTATTGATTTAAAGGGACAGGCTAAGCAAAGGGGGCGCAGTTTGCATATGACATAATTTGCAAATGTGACTTGATAATTTGGGCTGAGGCTGCCATGATAACAGGCCTCAAGTCTATGTTTCCCCCCAGGCCAAAAGGTCCCAGTCCTCCCCTGGTAGCACTGCAGCATAGTGTGTGTGTATAGTGTATGTCTACTGTGTGCTGTGTGTGTGTGTGTGTGTGTGTGTGTGTGTGTGTGTGTGTGTGTGTGTGTGTGTGTGTGTGTGTGTGTGTGTGTGTGTGTGTATAGTGTGCGTGTGTACTGTGTGTGTGTGTACTGTGTACAGTGTGTGTGTTGTGTGCGGTGTGTGTGCGTGTATAGTGTGTGTAATTTGTGCATGTGTATATTGTGTGTGTGTGTGTGTGTGTGCGTGTGTGTGTGTGGTGTGTGTCAGTGCATGCCGCAATAAGTATATTTTATGGTGAAATGCTCTGCTGCATTACAACTATTTTCTGGTTAACCCATGCTGCAATAATTGTATTTTCAGATTTTTTGGTGAAACACTGCTGTATTATGATTTTCGGGGGTCTTGGGGGTAGGGTTCACCACAGGGGTGGTGTTCACCACGGGGTGGGGGGTATGGGGCTGGGGGGCAATCACGGGGGAAGGGGGGTGGGGGGGTGCCACAGGATTTCTCGCCTGGAGTGACAAAATGGCTAGAGACGCCCCTGACTGTTACACCAAACACTCACATACCTATTGGTGTCCAGAGGTTAGCAATATATCTGTATTGTCGGTGATTCTGCAGATCATCAATAATCAGGTATATATCTGCATTCTTGGTGATACTGCAGATCACCAATAATCAGATTCTCTCTGTGTGCCGACACCAATTGTTACAGTGACTACACTCACTTACTTTGCTTGGCCCACGTCTTCAACCTTGTAGTGAAGAAATTTTTACGCACTTTTGATGTGTTGAAGGACGCTGTGGCCTCAGCATGAAAGGTGTCAGCCCACATCCGTCGCTCTGCAAGCGCCATCGCGGCCTTGAAACTGCTGCAGCGCCGCCATAGCCTGCCGCAGCACAGGCTTATTTCCGATTGTCCGACGTGGTGGAACTCCACCCTTCAAATGCTGGAGAGGTTGTGGGAGCAGCGAATGGTGGTCAGGCTATACCTGTCTCAGACATCTTCCTCCAGAACAGGGCCACTGGACATTACTGGGCACCAGTGTCAGCTGATTGGACAGGTGTGCAAAGTGTTGGAGCCGTTTGAGCAGGCAACAAAAGTGGTCAGTGAGGAGCTCTGCAGCATATCAGAAGTGTTCCCTCTTGCCTTCATGCTCGACAAGGCTCTTGAGAAACTGCTGGAACAGGGGGAGGAAGCCCTGCTGAACAGTGGTCAGTCAAGTGGGGGAGTGAGTGAGCATGCTCAAGTCCTGGATGAGGAGGCAGAGCTTGTGGAAGTGAAAGAGCCCATTGTCCGTGGGGGGGGGGGACGGGAGAAGATTGTGATGTGGAGCTTGAGCATGACAACAGTTCTGACAGCCAGGAAGAGGTGATTAATGGCAGACATCTCTTCCCTATGGCTGCGCATATGCTCCAGTGCCTCCTTAAGGACCCCTGGATTAAAACTATAAAATCAAGGCTCGACATGTGGGTGGCCACCATCTTACATCCCCGTTGCAAGGGGAAAATGTGGCAGTTCATACCCCCCCTCCCAAGCAGACGCCAGAATGAGCCAGATCTGGGATGCCCTTCTTCATTGGGTAGAAGATGCATTTCCTGCACCTGTATCCTGGGCCCAAGCTAGCAAGCCTCATCATACTCAGCAAAGGTCTGGTGGTCCCACTCTCAGCAGCAGCACCAATAGCCAATCTGTGAACCTGCTGAGTATGTTGAAGGAATTTTATCAGCCAATGCCAGATACTCCTTCTAGCAGCAGCACCACCAGCGGAAAAAGTGGTCACCGCCAGCGGCTGGCCCGTATGGTGAATGATTACTTGGGGTCGGCCAGTGCTCCAGACAATATGGAGAGTAATGATGGCGCCATGGACTATTGGACAAAACAACTGGTTACCTGGCCTGAACTCGCTCAGTATGCATTGGAAGTTCTGGCATGCCCCACCGCCAGTGTTCTTTCAGAGCGAGTATTTAGTGCTGCAGGTGGGGTGGTCACCGACCAACGGACCCATCAGTCCAAAGACAATGTGGACATACTAACTCTTTGTCAGGCCTGTAGGAATATCCACTCACGAATCAGCTCCAATGCCCCAATCTACCTCCACACGATTCACCCTATGTGGCGCTTCCCCGCTTGAACGAGAGGCGAGAGACAACACCTACCCGACTTCGGTTACACCCAGGCCTTTAGTGTGCAAGGTATTGGAGCTGAATGCAGGGTGAGCAAATAAACTTCCAGGCCTAAACAAGAATACAGAGTAGCAAAGTCCAGCAACAGTCCAGGGTCATACATGGGTAAACAGAGATATCACAGTACAGGAGAGCTAGGCAGGAGAGAGGTCAAAGAACATATCCGAGTTTAAGGCAGGCAGCAAACAGTCGTAACGATAATCCAAGCAATTGGTCGGTTCAGGGAGCAGACAAGGGGAATCCAGTAAATGAGCAGAGGTCAAAATCCAGATAAACCAATATAATAACAGCAGGTAAACAGAGCACGAAGCAAGCAGCAAGCTAGAGCTATCACAGGCAACATGCAACTGTCACAGCAAGGTTTAAATACTGAAAGCATCCAATCAGTGGTCGACCACATGCACACAACAGCCAATCACACACAGGCATTAATCTTGTTTAAGTATCAGCTGAGAGAGTGATCAGCTGACACGGGTGGCAATACATGTCAGCTGAGTAACCAGTACTAACCAGCAAAACATCCTGACTGTGTGGCAGCTATAGCATAGTGATTAAGCGCATTGCCTCCGACGCGAGAGACCAGGGCTCAATCCCAGCCAGGATCAGCATCCATATATTATTATTTATTACATAAACCCCTGCCTAAGTGTCAGCTGACTCTACCTCTGTCACCACCTCAGACCATACTACGGCCGAGAGGAGCGATCCCTTACATTCTTTCAGCCCAATACTACACAATAATAGCAGTAATAAATCCAACCCAGGTCCATAGCATCAATTATGTTTTCCCATGCACCCCAGACTGACAAACACTAGTATATCAGTGTTGTGCGTTGTGGTTTGAACTATGGATTTTAAGTGACAAAAAATAATACATGAACTGACTGCATCACAGGTGGGACTACACATGACCGTACTCAGTCTCAGTATTTATTGTTGGTCTGCTGTCATTCCCGTCATAAGAGATATTACTGAGTAAGGTTGACATATAGATGACATATATAAACATATGTGTTTTAGTTTGAAAGTTTGTCTGGCTAACATATTTATAATTCATACTCTGGGAGTTGTGTATTTCAGAACTTCAGTCACACATCCTACACATGTATAGAACCAGCTTGAGAAAAAGCGCCTTAGCAGATGTTATGAAACCCTGGCAAATTTTGATAAATTCGACTCTGCCATTAAGTGACAGTGCAGGTGAAACATTTCACTTTTAAACTTTTTTTTTCCATTAGTTTTTGACAGGAGTACACAAGTACAGCCTTAATGAGATTCTAGTGTAAAAACTTCAGGGCTAAATAAAAGAAACAAATCAAAAGAGCTGGATGATTGCCATTTAATGTGAGAGAATGAAAGTGCAAACAATCACTGTATGACATCTAGCTGCGCGAGTCACTGCAGAATGACAGCTAGAACAATTCAAAGTTGCTGATCTAAAGATGGAAGAGCATCTGAAATGTTTGAAGCAGGGAGAAGACAAAGATATGAGGCAGCCTGCAGATAAGCCCCTGTTTAGATTTCTACATTCAAACCTTTATTGTGAACTGACTTCAACAGGTTTATGGGCTTTTCCCAGTTCTCTACTTTTTACGCCGCTGTGCATAAGAGAACCTTAAGGTGGCCACGCACTATACAATTGTATTTTGATTTAATTTGAGCATTCTGATCCAATTTTCTGTTTGATTGGAAGTTCCAATCAGAATCTTTGAGGTACCGCACATGTATTTTCCAAATTACCGCAATTTTTAAATAAAATCTGGGATAACATTTTGGGATCGTAAACTCGGAAAAATCATAGAAATCATACAGTGAAATGATGTTGAATATAGTATAGCAGTATAGTGGGCAGTATAGTAGTTCATATTTTAAATATTTTAAGTGTTAACTAAAAACGAATAACAGTTTGCACGGAACAAATTCATGAAACCAAATAGTTATGCTTTAAAGTGGGTATTTGAAATGTTAGTAGGAAGGTGTGCATGAAAAACAGGCTTGGGAAATTTGAGCTACCAGTTTTGGCAAGTGGAATATATATGTATCTATACAGTGCTGCCCATAATTATTCATAAACCCTGGCTAATTTTGACTTAAAGTTACTTTTATTCAACCAGCAAGTACATTTTTGACGAGAAACGACATAGGTGTCTCCCAAAAGATAAAAAAGACGATGTACAAGAGGCATTATTGTAGAAAAAAAAATGTCTCAGCTTTTATTTACATTTGAGCAAAAAGTGTCCAGTCCAAAATTACCATCATACCCTTCACAAACTGTCATGCCCTTCACAATACAAAGTTCTATACCATTCCATATAGTCCAAGCTGTTCTAAAGCATCCTAATTATACTGATTAATTGGGAACAGCTGTTTCAATCAACTCAACAGGTGAAAAATAGAGATGTCGCAAACCCACGGATTTTTGTTGTGACCCGCAAACGCGAACTTCCGCAAAAAATCACGTTCGCGCGAACCACAATAGACTTCAATGGGCAGGCGAACTTTCAAAACTACAAACACTAATTTTGGCCACAAAAGTGATGGAAAAGATGTTTCAAAGGGTCTAACACCTGGAGGGGGGCAGGGCGGAGATGGGATAAACGCCCAAACTCCCGGGGAAAATTACGGATTTGACACACAGCAGGATTATAATCCCTAAAGGGCAGAAATCACATTGCATTCCTAAATTGGAGGCCTAAAGTGCTTGAAAACATCTTGCGTGTGCATACATGGATCAGGTAGTGTAATTAGTGTACTGCTTCACACTGACAGACCAAATTCATTGTGCAAGGCACCGCAAACAGCTGTTTGTGTAGTGATGGCCATGCTGGACTGGTGCGCACCATGGCGAGAGTGCAGGCGATGGTGGTTTTCAAGCCCATATAGTCGGGCTGAGGTAGCTCAATGACAGAAAAACAGTGACTGAGTGTCCAGCTGATCGAATTTGGTCTGTCCACAATGAAGCAATGACCTTATTATCTTCTTGGGTCAGGTGTGCCCCCCAACACACTCATACAGCCGGTAATTGCTTCATTGTTATACACAAGCCCCTTCACCGCGGCAAGGTAATGATTGTGAAGGGGAATTGACACATGTACATGCATTTTGTTTTGTTGTTGCAGCCGCAGTGCAGCCAGAAAAATTAGGCAGGCATGTACACGCACCAGAAAAATTATTATAGCGGCCACTGCTAGCAGCGGCCTTAAAAATTCAGGAATCCACCTGGAGTCCTGGACCCTGTTGGTTGTGGTGGAGAAGGCAGTCAAGCGGCCTGCGGGCAGAGATGCTGTGTGGGGAGCGACTTAGTCTTGAGGCATGCAGTCACACGGAGTGCAGGCAGAGATGCTGTGTGTGGAGACTGACTTAGTCTTTGGGCAGGCCTGACCGTGCTTTGCAGACCAGGCATCCGTGGTCAGATGGACCCTTGACCCAACGCTGTGTGCCAGAGATGACACCACTTGCCTTTCAACATCACGGTACGATTTGGGTATCACCTTTTTTGAGAAATAATTGCGGCCTGGTATCTTCCACTGTGGTGTGTGGCTTTGCTTTTGTGTGCTGCTTTTCCTCAGGTGGTCATCCCATTGCAGTTTGTGCTTTTTCATCATGTGCCTTTGTAAGGTAGTTGTCCCTACGCGGGTCTTGGTCTTTCCACGGCTCAATTTTCAGTGGCAGAGAGTACAGATGGCATTGTTCTCATCTGAGGCAGACACACACAAAATTTCCACACCGCTGAGCCCTGGGATGATGGCACTTTGGTGATGGCTGCCGACGGAGTGTTAAATGGGGTGCCAGAATCAGAGCAGGAGGAGGAAGATATGTCTGTGCAGAAGCTGAGAAATATGAGGTGTATTGTGTTAAATAGCCAACTACGTCCTGACAATATTGGGGGTTAATGGCACGTGCCTTCTTCTGAACACTGTACTTTGGTCGAGGGCCGCATGAAATCCCGACAGCACGACCTTGAACAGACCTGCCTGGTGGCCTGCCTCTGGCTCTGCCTCTGCCTGTTGTTTTGTCCATATTTGGAGGGATGAAGTGAAAGGTATGCACGCACTGACTTGACTAATACAATGTGCAGTCACACAGATGCAGTGAAAGGTATACACTGACTGCTGGTATAATACAATGTACAGTCACACTGGTGCAGTGACAGGTATGCAGTGACTGGTATATAAAACAGCGTGCGGTCACACAGATGCAGTGAAATGTATGCAATGACTGCTTTATAAAACAGCGTGCGGTCACACAGATGCAGTGATTGGTATAAAAACAGCTTACAGTCACACAGAAGCAGTGAAATGTATGCAGTGACTGCTATATAAAACAGTGTGCAGTCACACAGATGCATTGAAATGTATGCAGTGACTGCTATATAAAACAGCGTGCGGTCACACAAGTGCAGTGAAAGGTATGCAGTGACTGGTATTATAATACAATGTGCAGCAGTCACACAAGGCGCTGAATGTGCTGGCACAGTATAGCAATTGGCAAGAACCAGCTGCAACAGACAGGGTTGTATATGCAGTGTCAGTGGGCCACATACAAAAAAAAAAACACATCACAAGAATATTAGCTCTCAAAAGAGCTGTTTTGGTGGTGCTTTTCAGCAACAAATATCAGCAAGGAGCAAGCTAACAAGAGCCTAACTAAGCTTTCCCTATCTCTGCAGCAACCTCTCTCCCTTCTTTCACTAAAACAGCAGCACACAGAGTGAGAACATGGCTGCTGCTGCTGCTGCCTTATATTATAAAGGTGGGGGCTCCAGGAGGGAGTGCAGCCTGATCTGATTGGCTGCCATGCGTCTGCTGACTGTGATGTAGAGGGTCAACATTTAGCCCAATGATGTAGTATAGGGGGCGGGTTGAACTTGCATAAAGTTCGCAATCTGATGCAAACGCGCACCCGCGTTGTTCACGCAAATAATTTCACATGCGAACCATTCGGGACATCTCTAGTGAAAAACAGCAGCTCTCTGAAGTTGGTTTGTGGACTGTCATGGCTAAGACAAAGGAGCTCAGTGAGGACATGCGACTGCACATTGTGGCTGCTCACAAGCAAGGGCTACAAGGCAATTTCTAAATGTTTTCAAGTACCAGTGGCTACAGTGCAAAGTATTATTAAAAAATACAAAATGTTCCACACTGCGGAAAATTTCAGTGGACGTGGTCGAAAGCCAAAAGTGACTGTGCTGGCCAGGAGGATAGTGAGATAGGTGAAAAAGAATCCAAGGATCACCACCAAGGCCTTTCTGGTGAATCTGTGCTCTGCTGGTGGCAATGTCTCAAGACAGACAATCCAACAGACACAGCACACTGCTAGGTTCCACGGATGCAGATCAAGGAGGACACCACTTCTCTAGATAAAGCACACAAAAGCTTGCTTGGCCCTTGCAAATGCTCATCCGGACAAAGAAGACTTCTGGTCTTCTGTGTTATGGTCAGATGAACCAAAAATTGAATTGTTTGTTCACAATGATGTTTCCTTCATTTGGCGTAAAAAAAAGAAGAAGCCTTCAACCCAAAGAACACCATCCTCACTGTCAAACATGGTGGTTGGAACTTATGCTTTCGGGGTGTTTCTCAACCAATGGGCCAGGGAATCTAATCACAGTAAACGGCACCATGAAAAAAGAGCAATAAATGAGGATTCTCAATGGCAACATCAGGCAGCCTGCAGAGAAACTTGGCCTTGGGCACCAGTGGACATTTCAGCATGACAATGACCCAAAACCGTCAGCAAAATTAGTGAACAAATGGTTAGCAGACAACATTAACGTTTTGGAGTGGTCCAGCCAGAGTCCTGACTTGAATCCAACTGAGAATCTGTGGAGAGAGCTAAAGATCAGGGTGATGGCAAGAAGACCATCCAACCTGAAAGATTTGGAGCTCATTTCTAAAGATGAATGGGCAAAAATACCTGTGGAGACATGCAAAAAGCTGGCCTGCAATTATAGCAAGCATTTGATTGCTGTAATATTCTTTTCTATTGATTATTGAGAGGGGTATGAATACATTTGGACTGGACACTTTTTGCTCAAATGTAAATAAAAGATGAGAATTTTTTCCCCCACAATAATGCCTCTTGTACATGGTCTTATTATCTTTTGGGAGACACCTATGTCATTTCCCATCAAAAAATACTGCTGGTTGAATAAAAGTAACTTTAAGTCAAAATTTTCCAGGGGTATGAATAATTATGGGCAGCACTGTCTATCTATCTATCTATCTATCTATCTATCTATCTATCTATCTATATACTGTATATATATTGTACAAAATCTTGTACAGTTAGACATTAAAGGTATCACCTAAACAACTGTTGTCATGTCTTTGGACTCTCTCCATGACTAATACCGGACCACACGCAAATATATATATATATAGCTTTCAGAGCAAAAAAAGTGTACTTTGGGAACGTATAATTTCTAAATGAATAATAATACTTATGCACAAAAGCAAATATGAGAACCGTATGGCCTATAAAAAGTAGGTAAACATATATTTTTTTTTAACCACTTTGAAACCCTTGCTACGCTTATCTACTCCCCACAAAACTTCATCTGAAGCTCAGGGGAGTAGATAGGCGTACTTGTGGTAAACAGTGTGGTGTATGCCCAATAAGCTATCTGATTATGTATATAGGGTATCATTTTAACCGTGACAAGTGAGAGAATAGATTTTGTGGTGTTTGACAACTGAGGGATAAGTCATGTGATTTTTTTTTTTACCGAAAAACTGAATGAAAAGCAATAAAACTGTTATTTTCATGTACTCTATACCCCCAAATAAATACTTGTAAAAACAACAAAAGTGACAGCATTGAAAAGAGAATACATAGTTACCCTAGGGACTTGGCTTTTAAAATATGTATGCCATGAGAGTGTATTACTGTTAATCATGAAGATAAGGGCTTTTAATTACTGATAGAGTACAATGAGAAATCAAAAAACACAAACCAGAAACTAATATATTATCGCCATACATTGTACTAGGAACATTATTTAAATGTTGAGATAACCAGGACAAATTAGCAAATACAATGTTTGTGTTTTACCTATGGTAACATTGTTTATTTGAAAACTATAGTGGATGGAAATGGAGAAATAGTGTATTTTTTCTTTTTTTTCCTCATTTTTCCCTTTAAAATGCACAGATAATAACATAATTACTAAAAGCAAATATCACCCTCACAAAGCATAATTTGTGGCAAAAAAAACAAGATAGAGATCATTTACATCTGATGAGTAGCAATAAAGTTATTGGTGAATGAATGGGAGGAGCGCTGAAATGTGAAAATTGCTCTGGTTTTTAAGCAAAAAACCCTGTGGTGCTGAAGTGGTTAATATTACGTCAGAGTTTTATGCCGCTTTAACACAGTATGCTGAAATAGTAAATCCTGTACCCAGAAAAGTACAGCTTTCTAGTCTGAATTCCTTTTACTTTCTAGGTATCTAAAAAAAACAAAAAAAAAAAAAACCTTCATTTTACGGTTAAGTTTGGTTAACTACTTAAAATACAAAAGATACAAATCAATAGATTAACTGTTACAGACTGTAATATATTTCAATGTCATCTTATGAGACAATAAAAAAAGATTTATTTCCTTTATCATGCTATATCGTTACTTATAAAGCATACACTTGTATTAGCAAAGTACGCTAGAAAGATACAGATTAGAAAGATACTGCACAGATGGGTGATTGAAATTATAATTTATTTGAGTTTTCCTCATGTAAATTGGGTGACCTTTAAATGTGAATACAAATAGTAAGCCTTCCCTGAAATCAAACTGCATTATCAGCAGAATAAGTCATTCTAGTTACCAGTGGAAACAATAATCTGTAATTGTTGCTTTCAGTCCTAATTTGGTATGTCCCAGCTTTTTCATCTCAATCTAATCTAAACCTATTTGAGCAAATAAAATGATATTTACCTCATCCTCTGTTACAAGCTTTCAAGATTACTGGCTTCAGGAAAAATCAATACAAAATAGCATCTTATCAGCAGGTTTGAGCTCAGACAGAATTCTAACTTTTCTTTTTTTCTTACTCACTTCTCCCCTGCAGTTAAGACACATTTTAAACCGCAAGAAGGGTGCCTGAATAAAATGCAAACTGGTTGTGCTTACTATTTAATTTGAAATTGTAGATGCCTGGCTAGCTGTTTTTTTTTTCTTTTGCACCATTCAATCTTCACATAAATAGTATAGCTTAAAGGGTATCTGAAGTCATATGTGACACGCAGAGATAAACATGTGTATGTACAGTCCCAATCCTACTTAGAACTAGGCTATGTTCCTTTTCTTCTTTTCTACCTGTAAGGGTTTATAATTCATTCTCCTAGCACTGCCCATCTTCAGTACTCAATCAAATGGAAAATGAATGGTTCTGAAAATAATGTACGGAAGAATGTAGGGTGTGTGCATGATTCCTGAAAAGTTGATTAGATTTGTAGAACTTGAATTCTGAAATAAATCCCTAAGGCCCTGGGGACAGCAACGTTATACTCTCCTAGCTCCCAAGTGTTGGAGCTCTCTGTCAGCAGTGGGGCAATCTTGTGGACAGTAACCTGAAAATGATCAGGTACCAAAGAGTCTGGTGGCCGCTAGAGCTTTTGGTCATCATCCTATCGGGGGATGCTCTGGCAACGACTAAGGGACTTCCTACATTTCTAGTTAAGGCCACATCACCCACTGATGGATGAATCATAAATAGGCATGAGACGAAATTTTATGTTTTCGTAATTGCAAAATGACACAAAATTGTAATTTGTAATTATCCAAAAAATTGTAATTTTGTAATTTGTAATTTCATGGGATAATTGTGCGTTAAATCATAATTTTGTGTTTCATTCATAATACCGTATATACTCGCATACAAGCTGAATTTTTGACCCCCAAAAAGGGGTCAAAAGTTGGGGGGTCGGCTTGTATGCGAGTCTTTCCTGGTGGTCCACGGCCCCCCACTCCTCGCTCCCCCCGCGGCCGCCGCTGCTATTACCTGTTTAGGCAGCGGCCGCTTCCTCTTCCTCACTCTCATGCGTTGTGTATTAAGTGATAACAGTAGCGCGCCCGGCGCTGCTGCTGTGACGATGGAGGGGGCAGGAAAGAGTGGTTCCCCTGGTAATGGCGATACACATCACCGCTACAGGGAGCCACGCTCTTTCCTGCCCCCTCCATCGTCACAGCAGCAGCGCCGGGCACGCTGCTGTGATCACTTAAAGGGGCACTACAGCGAAAAACTGTAACATTTAAAATATGTGCAAACCTATACAGAAAAGAAGTACATTTTTTCCAGAGTAAAATGGGCCATAAATTACTTTTCTCCTATGTTGCTGTCACTTACAGTAGGTAGTAGAAATCTGACAGAAGTGAAAGGTTTTGGACTAGTCCATCTCTGTATAGGGGATTCTCAGGGATTTATTTATTTTCCAAAGCACTTAGTGAATGGCAGTTGCCAAAAAAACTGTGTAGGAAGCAGGGAAGCTAGCCAGCAGCATTGTTTAAATCATTTTTAGGGAATAACTTTATAAAGAATAAAAGCCTTGCTGAGAATCCCCTATGAAGAGATGGGCTAGTCCAAAACCTGTCACTTCTGTCAGATTTCTACTACCTACTGTAAGTGACAGCAACATAGCAGAAAAGTAATTTATGGCTCATTTTACTCTGGACAAAATGTACTTCTTATTTGTATATGTTTGCACATATTTTAAATTTTACAGTTTTTCGCTGTAGTGCCCCTTTAATATGCAACACATGAGAGCGGGGAACCTGGATTAGGAAGCCGCTGCCTAAACAGGTAATAGCAGCAGGGCCAGGGGGGGAGCGGGCAGCTATACTGGCCACTACCTACCTATACTGGGCACTATACTGGCCACTACCTACCTATACTGGGCACTATACTAGCTATACTGGGAACTATACTAGCTATACTGGGTCACTACCTACCAATATTGGGCACTTTACTAGCTATACTGGGCACTATACTAGCTATACTGGGACACACTGGGGGATCACGTGGCCTGCACCAATCCAGCATTTTCTACCCCTGGCTTATATGGGGGTCAATCATTTTTCCCTGGTTTTTCAGGTAAAAGTTAGGGGGTCGGCTTATATGCGGGTCGGCTTATATGTGAGTATATATGGTAATTCCGTAATTTACTGGAATTATAAAAATTACTTACTTTTAATTTTGTGTTTTACACAAGACTTCATCCCAAAAAATACTCGTAATTACGGAAATTATGTCAGTGTGACTAGTTCATGAATAGTAGCAACTACTTAAACTTTCATGTAATTTTTCAGTTTGTAATCGTAATTACAAAAATTACGCAAAATGTTGCCAATTGTAATTGCCACATTATGATCATTGCTAATCACAAATAGGCTTTGCAAATTAAAGTATATCTGGGAGACAATAAAGGGAAACATTAGATACTTACTTTGGGAGAGGGAAGCCTCTGGAGGATCCAAAGGCTTCTCCCATCACTCTCTATTTCTCTGTTCCAGCACTGGCACCCTCAAAGTTCCATGGAGCTCACCCGCACTGCACAGATGCAGATGACTTGTGCCTGCACAGTAGCATGGAGCCAAAGCTCAGGCTCAATGGAAAAGCTGTGCTAGTGTGCAGGTGCAAGCTGCCTGCACTTGCCAGCGTGTACAAGATCTGTCAACTCAACAAGCCCTTGTCAACAGGCTTACAGGGGGTCTGGAACGGCAAGCAGGATGGTGACGGGAAAACTTGAGGAGGACCTCTTTCGAGGTAAGTACCCAAATTGGGGTGTTTTTTCCCCTTCAGTGTGCCTTTAAACCAGAGTTCCCCAACCCTGTCCTCAAGACCCACCAACAGTACATGTTTTGCAGGAAACCACAAACATTCACAGGTGAGGTAATTAGTGTTGCAGCAGAGCTGATTGACTACCTCTGTGGATTTCCACAAAACATGCACTGTTGGTAGGCCTTTAGGACAGGGTTGGGGAACACTGCTTTAAACAACATAACGACATCCTTTATCAAATAATAATTTTGCAAAAAGTAAATGATAACATAAATGATTAAACATATAGGGCTTGATTTACTAAGCGGTGCTAACCTACTTAGCACGTCTAAAGTCTTTAGGCGTGCTAACCAGGGTGCTAAGTAGGTTAGCACCGGTTTTCTCAATCAGATCGCGCGCTAAGTACCGCGCGCAAAGTTTTGTGCGCGCAAAGTCCTATGCGCGCGTTAAGTCCCATAGGCTTTAGTGGGCATTTGGCGCGGAGCGCCCTGCGCTCTGTGCAGTGCGCGCGCAAAACTTTGCGCGCGGTACTTTGCGCACGATCACTACTTCTCACATTTCAACTGAGTTTAGACGTGCTAAGGGCCAGTGCTAAAGTTAGCACCATTTTGTAAATCGAGCCTATAATATAATGGTGTTCTACAGATATAATAAGGAGTTGATACTCAATTAATTTAAAAATGTAATTCAAGTACAGTTATGTTAAATAAATAACTACAATACACATTGCTGAGATATGAAGCATGGCTCGAACTGAATTTACTTGACATATACGTTTTTGATACATTCTAGATACAACAGAAAATATGGTTTACAAGTAAAATATATGCCATTACTTCACCTCCAGAGTTTGGGACGTAGAGGTCATAACCAGACAACTTTCTGAAGTGGGACAAGGTGCACATAATATGAATCAAATTATTTGAGCGCAACGGTTTCCCACATGTGCATGGTAGCCTTCACACAATGCATAAAATGATATAAGACATATTGCCATGTAGACAATAACATTACTTTCTACAAGCAATCACCTTAAGTGACATTACAGATGGGGGAATGGGTGGATGGAATAATTTGTTCTAGATAAAAATGGTACAATTACTCTCGGTGTGAAAACTGTGGTATAAACAGGTTTGTCTTGTCATAGACCATATGTTTTTGTGTCATAAAAGTAGAGGTAGTTTATTGATACGTATGAAT
The DNA here is from genome assembly GCF_040937935.1 of Hyperolius riggenbachi. Lineage (NCBI taxonomy): Eukaryota > Metazoa > Chordata > Amphibia > Anura > Hyperoliidae > Hyperolius > Hyperolius riggenbachi. The sequence continues at coordinate 365,060,538 of NC_090650.1, forward strand.
TTTCCAAGCGAAAGGAGCTTTAGATGGAATGATGAAAATCGCTGCTACTGGAAGCATGAATTTCATGTTTTTTTGCCTCATAAAGGTCTAATATGAAGTTTTTGGCCATTTTCCTTCAGCTCAGCACTTTCATCAAAAATATCAAAGAAGCAATTACATTTTCAGATGGAGTATGGTTTTCTACTTGCTGTTCATCCAATAACTGTAGGTTTACCTTATTTTGTATTTCAATAGCTACATGAGGCATAAAGACATGGAGACAGCCATTCACTAAGAAATGTAAAGGGTGTGAATGCTACAAACATACTTTTGCATATTTACTATGCAAAGAAGGGCTGTGCATGGTGTGTGGCCCGTGATGGAGAATGGAAATTCCATAACTGAATCTTGTAGAAACTGAAGCTCCAATGTCAAATATCTTGGACTCCAGAAAGGTGCTGTAAAATCTGTTTTTTGTTGTTTTTTCCTGTTTTTAGCTAACTAAAAAAAGGGTTAATAGAGTTATGACATAGAGGCTCCTATAACATTAAGTTTTTCTCCTGAGTTTTTCATCTTCTATTTAAAAAAAAAAAAAACCTTTCCAGCATTTTGCAATTAAAAAAATTCCAAAAAGTAGGTTAAAATGGATAATATGTGAGAAAACGCGGAAAAGCCGCCACCAATACTCAGAGTGAGGCGGCTGATTCCGCGTTTGACACAGCAGTTGGGGCGCAGTCGGAGCGCGGAGGAACCGCCGCATGCTCTAACTACAGGGCGGCGGATTCCGCGTCCAATACAGTAGCAACATTACAACACATGACTGGTGTGGCTGGGACTGATAGTCCACACTGGTTTAGGAGGACGCACGCGCGCGCGCGCAGAGAGGCAGGGCCTTTATGGCAGTCAGAGGAGGGTCAGCTGACCAGGCCGGTCAGCTGACAATTGCAGCAACTTTCATTGGTCCAGCACTTAGGGGAGGCGCTGGAGAGTGCTGGTGTATATATACTGGGTGCTGGTCATTTCTCTGGTGTCTGGCGTTGCGATCACTACATGGTAGCACTCAGACCTTGTCAGTATCTGTGTTTATTAGTCAGTTTCCAAAGGTGTTGATGATCACGGAACAAACACCTTAGCCTAGGAATTCTGTTGCTATCTGTATTGTTATCTAGACTAGTTTCCAAGGTGTTGACGGCTACGGATCTCACACCTTAGTCTAGGAATTCTGTACCATCTGTATTATTTGTATGATCTAGTTAGTCCTGGAGTGTGAGAATCTTGGAGCTCACACTCAAGCTTAGACATTGTTAATTATCTGTTATGACTTTTTGCATTCCTGACCATTCTCCTGATCTCTGATTTTGTACCTTGTATTTCTGATTCTCTGTTGCCAAAACCTGGCTAGTCTCTGGATTCTGTATCTGCCTACTATCTCTGTACTTTATCTGTCCGTGTGTTTACGACCTGGCTTGTCCGACCTCGAGAACTATCTCCCCTGTTAAGAGATAGTTCACAGATCTGTCAGTGACACTCCTCCACTGGTGTCACTCACGTTCTGTCCTTCCCACTGTCTCAGCCTGGCTCCGCTACTTGGGGAGCAGCAGGCTTGTGGAAGGAAGCTAACCCGTCACAGTAGATCCTACTGTCTTGCTCCCATTTCCTGGGTGCTTTCCTCAAAGTATTACTGTTGCATCAAACACTCTCATCTCCGGTGTCCAGAGGTTAGTAGATATATCTGATTATCGGTTATACTGCAGATCATCAATAATTGGGCATATTCTGCATTCTCGGTGATACTGCAGATCACCGGTAATCAGACCCTCTCTGTGTTACACCGATCGTTACAGAATGCCAGACCCAAAAATGCAAATGGATGCACACACTGACCATCTGGGCGCACTTACCACTTCGGTGGACTCCATCAATCAAGTGCTGGGTAATCACAAAGCTATGATTGATGCTTTGTCCGGTTCTCTACATACCCTTCAGACGGCAGTGGATGAAGTGCGATCCCCTCCTAGCACAGACATACGTATGCCTGTACCTGAAAAATTTTCTGGTCACAGATCTGACTTTCGAAATTTTAGGAGTAGAGTGTTGTCATATTTTGAGTTAAGACCTAGATCTTCAGGAACCATGACCCAAAGGGTCACATTTATTAAAACTCTGTTATCGGGCGATTCCCAGACCTGGGCATACAGTCTGCCCGTTGGAGATGCAGCTTTAAACTCTGTAGATGAATTTTTTAAGGCCATGGCAATAATTTACGACGATCCAGACATTGCCTCGACTTCTGAGCGGAAGCTCAAGTTACTGCGTCAAGGCAAGGGTCCGGTCGAGGATTATGCGGCAGAATTTAGGAGATGGTCAGTTTCAGCCAGGTGGGACACCTATGCCCTTTTAGACTGTTTCCTATCAGGATTAGCAGATGAGGTTTCAGATTTAATGTTAAGTCTGCCCAAACCTAAAACTGTCGATGAGGCCATTTCATCAGCAATCAGGATTGATCGTAGGTTACGATATCAAAAACAGACCAGGGGCAGAGACAATGTTAAAATGTTGACCTATGCTACACCCCCGGTGACTCCATCTCCGCCCGCTTCTCCTCCCTCCGAGCCAATGCAGATTGGCCGGTCAAAACTGTCTCAGATGGAGCGGAGACGCAGGATTTCTGAGCATTTGTGTCTTTATTGTGCTGAGGGGGGACATAGAGTACGAAATTGCCCTAAAAAGTCGGGAATTGCCTAGGAGCTATTGGGGGTGATACCCTAGGCGTGCAGTTTTCACCCCTAGAGGATAAGCGGTTACTCCTTCCTTGTATGATTACATGGGATGATAAATCAGAGGTCTCTGAGGCCTTCATTGACTCAGGCTCAGCGGCTAATTTTATAGATTACGAATTTGCTAAAAAATTGGGTATTCCATTCACCCCGGTAAAACCACCTATACAGGCTACAGCAGTGGATGATTCCCCACTACAGCGTAACCATCCTCTGTCTCAGACACCAGAGGTGGAAGTCACTATAGGGGTGCTGCATAGGGAAAGATTGCAGTTTTTTGTGTTGCGCATGACAACCTCCACAGTCATCCTTGGCATGCCGTGGTTGCACCTTCACTCTCCTCAGATAAACTGGGCTACCGGTCAGCTAGCCAGCTGGTCAGCCCACTGTTTTCGTCATTGTTTAGCGAAGGTGACCTTAGGCCAAACCAGGATTAATGTGGAGGGTGTTCCGGAACAATATGCGGAGTTTTCGGAAGTGTTTTGTCCCAAAGCTGCCGATAAATTACCTCCACATCGCCCTTTTGATTGCCCGATTGATCTCCGATCAGGTTGTATGCCCCCTAGAGGTCATCTCTACAATCTATCAGGGCCAGAAAAGGTGGCCATGCAAGAGTATATCCGTGAAAACTTAGCGAAAGGGTTCATCCGTCCTTCTCGGTCACCGGAGCGGGGGGGTTTTTTTGTGAAGAAAAAGGACGGAGGCCTTCGGCCATGCATTGATTACCGGGGATTGAATAAAATTACAGTTAAAAATCGTTATCCGTTACCTTTGATAGACGATTTATTCACTCAAGTCACCAAGGCTAAGATTTTTTCAAAATTGGATTCACGAGGTGCATACAACCTGGTGCGGATCAGGGAGGGCGATGAATGTAAGATTGCCTTTAACACACCCGACGGGCATTACGAGTATCTGGTTATGCCCTTCGGGTTGTGTAACGCCCCGGCCGTCTTCCAGGAACTCATTAATGAAGTTTTCAGGGAGGTGTTGGGTACATTTGTCTTAGTTTACCTGTATGACATATTGATATTCTCAGACAACCTCTCTGAGCACAGGGCTCATGTCAGATTCGTGTTACACAAGCTCAGACAAAACAGACTTAATGCTAAATTGGAGAAATGCATTTTTGAGGTATCATCTGCTTTTCTGGGATACATAATTTCCACCTCAGGCCTTTCTATGGATCCCGCCAAAGTCTCTGCTGTTCTGGAATGGCCCCAACCAGTAGGTCTCAAATCTCTTCAGAGATTTCTCGGGTTTGCAAATTACTATAGAAGGTTCATAAAGGGGTACTCCACTGTCATTGCACCCCTCACCAGTCTCACTAAGAAAGGGGCAGATACCAACCATTGGTCCCCTGAAGCTCTGACCGCTTTCTCCACTCTGAAAGAACTGTTTTGCTCTGCACCCATATTGAGACACGTGGACACCTCCTATCCATTCATTGTAGAGGTTGACGCCTCAGAAGTTGGGGTAGAGGCTGTGCTGTCTAACGCTCTGGGCTGCAGGGAAGGTTACACCCGTGTGCCTATTTCTCTCTGAGGTTTTCACCAGCAGAGAAAAACTATGATATAGGTAACAGGGAGCTTCTATCCATCAAGTTGGCCTTTGAGGAATGGCGTCATTGGCTAGAAGGAGCAGAACATACGATTACAGTCTACACGGATCACAAAAATTTGAAATACATTGAGGGGGCTAAGAGATTGAGTCCCCGTCAGGCTCGGTGGTCACTGTTTTTCTCGAGGTTTAGATTTGTAATTACGTATACTCCTGGTAGTAAAAACATTAATGCAGATGCTTTGTCCAGATGTTTTGAGCCAGAGACAGCACAGCCTTCAGAACCTGAACCCATTGTTCCACAGAAAGTAGTACTGGGAGCCACAGAGACTTGGGAAGACTGGACAGAGACCTTAGGTCCCTTCCAGCAGGATGTCCCTGAAGGAAAGCCTGAAGGGGTTATGTTTGTGCCACTGCCCTTTCGTCTCCAGGTGTTACAGATGTTTCATTCACACAAGAATGCTGGACATCCAGGGGCCTCCAGAACACAGGATTTGATTGGTAGATGTGCTTGGTGGCCTTCTTTGGCAACAGACTGCAAGGAGTATGTCAGAGAGTGTGCAGTGTGTGGTAAAAGTAAACCCTCCCGTCTGGCACCTGTGGGAACGTTGCAGCCTTTGCCCACCCCGAGTGAACCATGGACCCATCTGTCCATGGATTTTGTAGGTGAGCTTCCTAGGTCTGAAGGCATGTCAGTCATTTGGGTGGTAGTCGACCGTTTCAGTAAAATGGCCCATTTTGTGCCCTTGAAGGGACTCCCCTCGGCCCAGGAGTTGGCCGATCTTTTCATCACTCATGTTTTCTGACTTCATGGCATTCCGGAAAAGATCTCTAGATTTTGGAGGGCATTTTGCCATCAAATGGGCATGGAACTGTCATTCTCATCAGGCTACCACCCACAGACGAATGGTCAGACGGAAAAGGTTAATCAGTCTTTGGAGCAATTTTTGAGGTGTTATGTTTCTGAAGCGCAAACTGATTGGGTCAAGTTCTTGCCGTATGCAGAATTTGCGCACAATAATCTGAAAAGTGCTTCCTCTGGGTTCTCTCCGTTTCAGGTGGTAACTGGAAAGTTGCCCAAGTTTTCCCCATTGCCAGTAGCTTCCACTCCGTTTCCAGCCCTGGAGGCTTGGCAAAAGTCGTTCAAAAACATTTGGGGAATCGTGAAAAGCAACTTGGAAAAGGCTTTTCAAAGTCAGAAAGGTCAAGCTGACAAGAAACGATCCTTAGAGTGGAAGTTCCGACCAGGAGATCTGGTCTGGGTCTCCACTCGTCATTTGACCCTGAAACAACCCTCGGCCAAGTTAGGTCCCAGGTTTGTGGGCCCTTTTTCTGTGACCAGGAAGATCAACAATGTTACTTATGCCGTCGATCTTCCTGCTAGCATGCGTGGTGTAAGATCTTTTCATGTATCCCTGCTTAAGCCAGCAGTCCATGTGGGTACCAATCCTCCTCCTCCTGTGATGGTAGACGACCAACCTGAGTATGAAGTAGAGAAAATTTTAGATTCACGAGTAGTGCAGAATTCACTACAATATCTGGTTCATTGGAGGGGGTATGGTATAGAGGAGAGAACATGGGTACCTGAGTGTCGCATGCATGCAGACAAATTGAGAAGGGAGTTCCACACTCAATATCCTGAGAAACCTGGTAGGAGTTGTCCGGAGTCCACTCCTCATTACTGTGAGAAAACGCGGAAGAGCCGCCACCAATACTCAGAGTGAGGCGGCTGAATCCGCGTTTGACACGGCAGTTGGGGCACAGTCGGAGCGCGGAGGAACCGCCGCATGCTCTAACTACAGGGCGGCGGATTCCGCGTCCAATGCGGCTAGTTGCTCGCATAGGCCTGCTTCTCTCAGAAAGGCGGAATGCGGAGGAAACGCTGCACGCTCAGACAGCGTGGCGGCGGATTCCGCATCCAATACAGTAGCAACATCACAACACAAGACTGGTGTGGCTGGGACTGTTAGTCCACACTGGTTTAGGAGGCCGCGCGCGCGCGCAGAGAGGCAGGACCTTTATGGCAGTCAGAGGAGGGTCAGCTGACCAGGCCGTTCAGCTGACAATTGCAGCAACTTTCATTGGTCCAGCACTTAGGGGAGGCACTGGAGAGCGCTGGTGTATATATACTGGGTGCTGGTCATTTCTCTGGTGTCTGGCGTTGCGATCACTACGTGGTAGCACTCAGACCTTGTCAGTATCTGTGTTTATTAGTCAGTTTCCAAAGGTGTTGATAATCACGGAACTCACACCTTAGCCTAGGAATTCTGTTACTATCTGTATTGTTATCTAGACTAGTTTCTAAGGTGTTGATGGCTACGGATCTCACACCTTAGTCTAGGAATTCTGTACCATCTGTATTATTTGTATGATCTAGAGTATGATCTGGAGTGTAAGAATCTTGGAGCTCACACTCAAGCTTAGACATTGTTGATTATCTGTTATGACTTTCTGCATTCCTGACCATTCTCCTGATCTCTGATTTTGTACCTTGTATTTCTGATTCTCTGTTGCCAAAACCTGGGTAGTCTCTGGATTCTGTCTCTGTACTTTATCTGTCCATATGTTTACGACCTGGCTTGTCCGACCTCGAGAACTATCTCCCCTGTTAGGAGATAGTTCACAGATCTGTCAGTGACACTCCTCCACTGGTGTCACTCACGTTCTGTCCTTCCCACTGTCTCAGTCTGGCTCCGCCCCTTGGGGAGCAGCAGGCTTGTGGAAGGAAGCTAACCCGTCACAGTAGATCCTACTGTCTTGCTCCCATTTCCTGGGTGCTTTCCTCAAAGTATTACTGTTGCACCAAACACTCTCATCTCAGGTGTCCAGAGGTTAGTAGATATATTTGATTATCGGTGACACTGCAGATCATCAATAATCGGGTATATTCTGCATTCTCAGTGATACTGCAGATCACCGGTAATCAGACCCTCTCTGTGTTACACCGATCGTTACATTATATTAATGATTTTGAGTAATTTCTTGCTTGTTGGAGGTTTAAAGAGGAACTTTAACCAAGGATTGAACTTAATTCCAATCAGGAGCTGATACTCCCTTTCCCACAGGAAATCTTTACCTAGATCATCAGGGAAGTCTGTATGGCTGATATTGTGGGGAAACCCCTCCCACAGTGTGATGTCTTGACCATAGTTGTTACAGTTTGCTGTCTGAGAACCTTGTTGCATTGTGGGAAATATGGCTTTTTCCAACTGCCAAACAAGCAATATTTCCCTCTGTGCATAGAACTCTCATTAATGAACATTCCGTACAGATCAGCTGGCAGAACTGAAGATGTTGCCTTCAGTGATACATTACAGAATGTAAATCAGGGAGAGGAAAAGTTTTACAATGGGCAAACACTGACTAAATAATCTATAAATAATCTATAAATGAATATTGTAAAAACTAAGCAATTTTATTCATTATGTTATTTTCACTACAGTTACTCTTTAATTAATTAATTGCATATGGGCCAGAGACTCTCATACGCCAATAAAAACCCTTGTTTATAAATTCTTGAGTTCGATCTTTATGTCACCCTTAAGTTCCTCTAATATTAACACTGCAGTTTGGTTTCTTTTACTTTTTCCCAAAGTCACAACCTGCAGCTTGAAGTGCATTCAATAAATATAACATAGACCTGAGTGGGCAACGGGTTTTCCTTACAAGCACATATTTTCAAGTCGATCAACCACCCCAATGCCTGGAGTGTTCTCATTAGCTTCCTCTCAGCAGAATTCCTTACTACAGTTAGAAGGCTCCATCTTCCTCTGTTCCTCTGTGTGCTCTTCTTGTCTTAGGTAATTTTACACACAAACACACATACACACACACACACACACACACACAGCAACAAACACACACATGCACGCACGCACACACACACACACACACACACACACACACACACACACACACACACACACACACACACACACACACACACACACACACACACACACACACACACACACACACATTGTTTCTTGCTTTTTTCATTGACTTTTTGCAAAAATCCTTTTATTTCTTTACAAAGTGGCCCTATGCCTACATTATTGATCCACATTTTTTTTGTATTATGTCACATATAATGTCTAAGTAACTAGATAATTCCATTGCTAATGACAAGTTGCATAGCTATAGGGGAACAACCTCTGCAACCGCAGGGGGGCACAGAGCTGTAAGGGGGCCCCAACTACCACTTCATTCCCTCTGATAAAGGGATCCATTCTACACATCAGGTGTTTTGTGACTATCCTTGTTATGGGTGTGACAATTGTGATGTCTTGTTTTATGTCCCTTGAAAGATTAACCCCCAGGTTTTGAGGGTCACCAGAGGTAAGTGAGGCAAAGGGTGTGAACATTGAGGGGCCCTATCAAATTTTTGCTGGGGGCCCTATGATGTGTAGTTACACCCCTGCTTACAACAACAAAGCTGTGTTGTGAAGTGGAATTTTTTTTCTTTGGCCACCTTTTTATATTATTATTGTTATTGATTTATAAAGCACCAACACATTCTGTAGCACTGTACAGAGTAAAAGTGGCCATACATCAGGTGACTTGACTTGGCGGCCAATCGACCATCGACTGTTTATAAACATCCTATTTGTGCAAATATGAAATTTCATACTGGCATTGGCAATAGACAGCAGAACCCAGAGTGACTCTGGAGAACTTCGGTAGCAGAGAGACTTACACGTCACAGTGACTGAGACTTGAAGAATGCATAAAGGAGCAGTGACTGAAGAGAGGAGCCTTAGAGTGAAATGCAGGAGTTTATGCTATTCGTTCACTCTACCGAATGCTCCCAAATGCATACTCTGCATTATGGAGAAGAGGAAGCACTAATAGCTAGGCACAAATTACAATGACAGCTATAGTACATTACAAAAAGAGTAGAACTACACACGATGACGGAGTGTTGCTTACAAATTTTCGCCAAATTCATTTCACCTCGAAAATGCTTTTTTCGATTTTGAGAAAATATTCGTTAAAATAGATTGAATTTTCACAATATGGTCAAAAGAAACATTTTTTTCTTTCTGATGTGAAAATTTGGGAAATCCGGGACAAAAAATCTTTATTTTACCCCAAAAATTTGTGAAAAATGTATTACAACTTCTTGGCATTTTTCGCTCCGAAAGTCGAATTCTCCATTATTTTTGCTAGAATTACCACAAAAAAAATCTTGGCATTTTCACTCATCACTGATGACAGGGCTAGATGGAATCATGGAATAAAGGTTCCCTCTGTTTATAGCCAAGTCCTCTTGATGAAAAAATGGATGGCCTGGTTCATGCTTCAATTGGTATTATGCTCTGGGTCTTTTCTGTGTTACTAGTGCTCTTGTTACAATGCTGTTGAACACGTAAGTGATTCTACATCTACGTGCATCAGCTATGGTTTTATGGCTGTGGTTGGAGGCATCTGCTTGCATCATCTTCCTGGTTTTTATGCCTGCATGTATGGAATTTGGCACACACAAGTACAGGAACTGTGCATCATAATCCTTAACTCCTGCCACCAATTTAAGCCTCTTTTTGGAGACAAAAAGTTCTGTCAGGTCTGGTCAGCTCAAGAGATTGCCCAACATCATTTATTTCTTTTTTTTTATTTCTGATCCCTGTAATTACCTTGTTTGCAGTCACTCAATCTTCTCTACATTCCGGTTTTTCACTCAGCCTGTACCCAACTCTGTTCCTTGATTTTTTTCTGCCTAACTCTTGCCTGAGTAATGACCAAGTCCTGTTTACTACCAATTGTGAGCCATTCTACTTGTACTCACTCATAATTGCCTCCTGTCTGCTCCCACTTCTGACTTGTATCTGGCTTTGCTTACTAGTTCTAACATCAGCTTCCAGCCTCATCCACTCTCACTCAGAAAGGGAACCAACTTATTTGTTATATCTTAGGTAGGGCAATTCCAGGGGTCACACACAGCAGTTATATACAGCAAAGCTCTCTGCTCCTCGCCAGAGGTAGTTGTCCATTGACCCTTGCTGAATGCTCTGATGAAGATAAGTGACTAATTAAAATGGCCTGACAGAGTTCATACCAACTACCTTAGTTGAGGTAAGCAAGTTTCCTGCTACCCATAACAGCTCAGAAGCACCCTAAACAGCCATCTTCAACAAGGTATTATTTGCAGCCAGATCACACCCCTTACCCTCTGCTTATATATTAAATCTTAAGGTTAAGCATTAGCTAAACTTACCACTGTTTGTTAATGCCCAATGAACAGAATAAATAGACTGCAATGACAACCACTCGATGCCTCTATTAGAAAAAACTTCTGGTGAAAGCAATTATCCAACACTTCCATATCCATAATAGATACTCTCAGCTTAACAGCCATATGAAATAAAAACATTATAAATGTGTTAAGGAGATGGAGTGGACACTGGGCAGCACTAAGAGTGACAGTATGTATGCAGGACCTTAAAGACACACTGAAGCGAAAAAAAAATTATGATTTGTATGTGTAGTACAGCTAAGAAATAAAACATTAAGATCAGATAAATCCGTCTAATTGTTTCCAGTACAGGAAGAGTTAAGAAACTCCAGTTGTTATCTCTATACAAAAAAGCCATTAATCTCTACGATTTTCAAAGTCATGCATGGAGAGGGCTGTTTTCTGACTTTTATTATCTTAACTGTTAGTTAACTATTTACTTTTCCTCTGCCAGAGGAGAGGTCATTAGTTCACAGACTGCTCTGAAAGAATCATTTTGAATGCTGAGTGTTGTGTAATCTGCACATATTAGAGAATGATGCAATGTTAGAAAAAACACTATATACCTGAAAATAAAAATATGAGAATATTTTCTTTGCTGCTAATCTTCTAGTAATTATTCATAGTACACAACCAATTAATTATATCATATATTTTTTTTTCGCTTCAGTGTCTCTTTAACAAAAGGTATGTAAGTATAATGAAGCACAATTCAATGAACATTACAACTTCCCTTATGCTTTCATATGTGGTGTACCTATGAGTCAGGGGGATTGACAAAGGAAAAGTAGTTTTTCACTGCCAGTTAATATCTTTCCCTAAGGTATCAAGCCTATTAGCATATTCTATAGGGTCTTTGACTCTTTCATTTACAAATATAATATGGAGGCTTAAATTGCTAAAGAGATAATGCATTCTCCACCCAGATTAAATTAGGTAGAGCTATTCATTTTTAATTACAGTGGGACAATGCTATCAACATGCCTTATAACAGTGACCACTAAATTACATCATGTATGGTTATTAATGCGAATATCCAATAGATTTATTAATACGAAACCGTTACATGCCATGCTATGCCTGTATGATTTGCTTTACAATATTGTAAGTGCATTTCTTATCATAAAAATGAGAAATCAGCCTATTAAGTATATATCATAAAACACTGTGCCCAGTCAGAGCAGTTAAAATTAACATTTTTATTAGTTACTATTAGTATCCATAGGCTACAGATGACCTTAGCCAACAAAGTATTCTTTAGCCGGCCTGACATGCATCAGTATTAGCCAATCATAAAAACATGCACTTGATTATCTGGTCTCAAGACTTGTTCAATCAATACACAGCATAACCTTGAATGATGGCCTTTGTGGGTTTTCTGACATTTGGGAATATATGGGGAAATGAAAAAGGGAAAATTTACTTGTGCTATTTCTTTGTGTAAAGTAAATATGTTATTGTAAATAATTTATACTTATCAATTCCAAGTCTTAATGTCTGGGATAGGCTTAACGTTATTGTTGAACGTTTTTATTGACTAGTTTATAGAATCAGTTTGGATGTAAAAATATTGCACATTGCATGAATCTATAAGTACAATGATAAATGATTTTATAAGGTGAATGTACAAAACATGTTTTGACTTGGAATAGTCATAATCTTGGGCTACAGGTCATGTAAATAGTATTTAGGCGATATTTGAGTTTAAGGAAGCCAGGGCCTATAATGCAGTATGATCCTGATCACTACTGCAGGTAACTCCAATTCAGTGGACCCATTAGATGTATTCTATAGTTTTCCAAAATCATATTCTCTATTATTTTCTTTATATAGCACCAACATCTTCCGTAGCATTGCTATAGTACAACATAAAGAGTTAGGAGCATAGATACACGAGAAGTTCAAAACTCTGTAAAATAAGGATATTCAGCAACACAAATGTGTACATAGTTGATGTGTGATTTGAGACATCGCCAATACTGGTATACATTCATAGCATACATTGCAGCAGAGTACGAAACACTAGGTGACCAAGGTTGAGGCTGGGTGCACACGTAGCAGAAACGCTAGCATTGTGTAAAAGGCTGCGTTTAATGCAGCAGTGTAAGTTAATGGGACGCAGAAAAAGATGCAGAGATCTGCGATTTACCATATGCGATTCACAAACGCTGGTTTTGTTGCATATTACACAGGATGGCTGACAAAACGCACATAATGAAAGTCTATGGTGATGCGTATGCATAGCGTTTTAATGCATTTTACATGTGTTCTTTTTCTGTTTTTTTTTTTTTTTTTTTTTTTTTTTTGGTATTTACATTTTTATGATGTATTTCTCTTTACTTCCTGGTTATTTTGCATACAACACAGAAAAAAAACGCATTCAAAACGCATGCAATATGCATACAAAATGCAAATGCATTTTCAATTAGCAGACAGCAAATGCACCCAAACGCACCAAAAACGCACAGCACCTCACTTTGTACCTCTTCATCAAAAACCCTCAAGAGAAATGCTGCAAGAGCACTCTTTTATACTAGGCGGAGTGCCAAAAAGGTAATAAACCCCCCCCCCAAAAAAAAACCCCACTAGAACGGACACAAACGCATCTGCGATTCGCAACAGCAAAACACAAACAAACGCAGTCAAATCGCACCAGCGATTCGAGGATGTGAAACGCAAAACGCATTAAAAACACATTACAAAATCGCAAACGTACCTGCAAAAAGCACTACTTTTTTACGCTGTGTCATATGTGAACCCAGCCCGAGGACAAAAGGGTCTCCTGGTTCCGGGTGCGTTGGTATCTGGAGATTAATAAGGAACTGTAAGAAGGTGACAACTTATGCAGAGTATTGTATGATAGGGTGAGGAGTTTAAACTGGATTTGTGATTGGGAGCATAGGTGGATGAGGCGGGCAGCAGAGTTCAGTAGGGACTGAAGCGGTGACAGTCTGGCTTTTGGTAGGCCACAAAGTAGAGTGTTACAGTAATCAAAAAATGATATGATTAGAGCATGTGCAGGCATTTTAGTAGCCTCTTCTGAAAGGAAGAGATGAATTATGGAAATGTTTTAGAGATGGAAGTAGCAGGAGGTAGTTAATGTTTTAATATGTGGTCAAAATAAGAGTGCAGAGTCCAGAATTACCTCCAGACAGTGAGCTTTAGGGGGAGTTGAGGTTATGGGGGTGTTATCTACATTGATGGTAATTATGGCTGGGGGAGCAGAGAGAGAAGGTGGGAATATCACAATCTCCATTTTGTTCACGTTACGTTGAAGGAAATAAAGGAAATAAAATTTAAGAAAATACACTTATAGATGGCCACCAGATTCAACATCAGATGCCTGTCAGATTCTATCTAACAAGATTCACTGATGTGTGCCAAACACCCGGGACAGATTTCAGAATTCGATCTATGAAAAATCTATCAAACTGCAGAGTGGCACTGGTCGATCCAGTGTAATTCTATGGGCCATCGTTAATTCACATAGTACCGGCTGCTAGTGAATTATTGTGGTTGCGATACTTCAAAGGATCGCCCGCATTTAAAGCTATGCATGTTGCTAACTAAGGAAGGTACACTTCTTACATAGCAGCTATGTAATGCGTGCATAGCGGTCGCTCCTTCACATTCAAGAGACTCTGTAACAAAATTTTGAGCCTTATTTCTTCTATCCTATAAGTTCCTATAGCTGTTCTAATGTGCTCTGTCTTACTGCGGCCTTTTCTAGTTGCACAGTGGCTGTGTTATCTCTGTTATATGATCTAATCTTCTCTCCTCTGTCGGGTCTGTCGGGCTGAGGCAGTCAGGCTGGAATGTGCTGTGCTGTGCTGCTTGTGATCGGATACAAGCTATACACACCCTCTCCAGGCTCCCTGAACACTCTGTATGACTCACACACTGAACTCCTCTCAGCCTATCAATTGCTATGTCTTTTGTTTGTAAACACTGCATAAAAATGGCAATTACAAGCCAGGATTGCAGCAGGGAGTGGCAGAAACAGCACAGAGAGGGCCAGGAGAACATAATGAATAGAATGGTATGCTTTTATTGTAAGAATTTTACAGTACAGATTCTCTTTAAGCTTATTTCATTTCTTTAATGAATCAAGCCCATTATTTCTCAAAACAAGTTTATAAAAACTTTACACATTATTACCAGGGCAAATACACCTCACTAACTCAAACTCACTCAGATCACATCACAAATCCTCCCTACAGTATATGACTGTTAGGAGAAGTGTGTAGATATATACTGTTAGAGGGAAGCCTAGGTGCAGGTTGAAATAGTGTACTGGAAATCCGAATCAAAACAATTTAAACTTAATTGTTAGCTCATATGCAGCAACTGCCATCAGTGTTGCCAACCTTTCAGGTTATTTTTTACTGACAAATACCTAAAAATTTACTGACAAAAGATTTTTTGTACTGACAAAATCCCCTGCGCCGCGCCGGAAAATGGGCGTGGCCATGCAACAGAATGTGGGCGTGGTCATGGGTGGAGCCAAATATACATGATTTTAATATTGCTGTGAAAGGTCTGCCAGGGAAGTTTGAGCTCTGCCATAGTGTTTCCCCCCCTTCCCCCAAAATACATGTAATCTTACAGCATTTCACCAAAAATCCACGTAATCTGGCAGAGGTTTTTCCAAAATACAGATAATATGGCAGTGGTTCCCAAAAAATAGATGTAATCTGGCAGCAGCGATTCCCCCAACATACGCATAATCTGGCAGCAGTTCCCCAAAATACATTTAATCTGACAGCAGTGGTTCCCCAAAAATAGGTAGCCCCAGGTCTATAGGTGTCCCCAGAATAGGTGGCCAGGGGTATAGATGTCCCCAGAACAGGTAGCCAGGGGGAGAGATGTCCCCAGAACAGGTAGCCAGGGGTATATGTGCCCAGTATATGTAGGCAGGGGTACAGGGCCGGTTCTAGACTGGCACATATGAGGGGGCAGTCAAATGGGTAGGGGGCAACATGTTCGAGGAAATTTGCAGCGACTAAAGTGGGCATGGCAAGTAAATACACATAATGAGAGACAGCATTTCACCAGTAAATGCACGTAATGACAGACAGCTTTTCACCAGTAAATGCACATAAGAGACCGCCTTTCACCAGGAAATGCACGTAATGACAGACAGCTATTCACCAGTGAATGCACGTAATGAGAGACAGCTTTTCACCAGTAAATGCACGTAATGAGAGACAGCTTTTCACCAGTAAATGCACGTAATGAGAGACAGCATTTCACCAGTAAATGCACATAATAAGAGACAGCTTTGCACCAGTAAATGCACATAATAAGAGACAGCTTTGCACCAGTAAATGCACATAATAAGAGACAGCATTTCACCAGTAAATGCACATAATAAGAGACAGCTTTTCACCAGTAAATGCACATAATGGCAAACAGCCAGTGTCCTCAGTATATGTAGCCAGCAGATATATGTGCCCAGTATATGTAGCCAGAGGTATATGTCCCCAGTATATGTAGGCAGGGGTATATGTGCCCAGTATATGTAGCCAGAGGTATATGTGCCCAGTAGATGTAGCCAGGGTTATATGTGCCCAGTAGATGTAGCCAGAGGTATACGTGCCCAGTAGATGTATCCAGGGTTATATGTGCCCAGTAGATGTAGCTAGAGGTATATGTGCCCAGTAGATGTAGCCAGAGGTATATGTGCCCAGTAGATGTAGCCAGGGTTATATGTGCCTAGTAGATGTAGCCAGGGTTATATGTGCCCAGTAGATGTAGCCAGGGTTATATGTGCCCAGTAGATGTAGCCAAGGTTATATGTGCCCAGTAGATGTAGCCAGGGTTATATGTGCCCAGTAGATGTAGCCAGGGTTATATGTGCCCAGTAGATGTAGCCAGGGTTATATGTGCCCAGTAGATGTAGCCAGGGTTATATGTGCCCAGTAGATGTAGCCAGGGTTATATGTGCCCAGTAGATGTAGCCAGGGTTATATGTGCCCAGTAGATGTAACAAGGGTTATATGTGCCCAGTAGATGTAGCCAGGCTTATATGTGCCCAGTAGATGTAGCCAGGCTTATATGTGCCCAGTAGATGTAGCCAGGCTTATATGTGCCCAGTAGATGTAGCCAGGCTTATATGTGCCCAGTAGATGTAGCCAGGGTTATATGTGCCCAGTAGATGTAGCCAGTGTTATATGTGCCCAGTAGATGTAGCCAGAGGTATATGCCCCCAGTAGATGTAGCCAGAGGTATATGTGCCCAGTAGATGTAGCCAGGGGGTATATGTGCCCAGTAGATGTAGCCAGATGTATATGTGCCCAGTAGATGTAGCCAGGGTTATATGTGCCCAGTAGATGTAGCCAGATGTATATGTGCCCAGTAGATGTAGCCAGATGTATATGTGCCCAGTAGATGTAGCCAGAGGTATATGTGCCCAGTAGATGTAGCCAGGGTTATATGTGCCTAGTAGATGTAGCCAGGGTTATATGTGCCCAGTAGATGTAGCCAGGGTTATATGTGCCCAGTAGATGTAGCCAGGGTTATATGTGCCCAGTAGATGTAGCCAGGGTTATATGTGCCCAGTAGATGTAGCCAGGGTTATATGTGCCCAGTAGATGTAGCCAGGGTTATGTGTGCCCAGTAGATGTAGCCAGGGTTATATGTGCCCAGTAGATGTAGCCAGGGTTATATGTGCCCAGTAGATGTAGCCAGGGTTATATGTGCCCAGTAGATGTAGCCAGGGTTATATGTGCCCAGTAGATGTAGCCAGGGTTATATGTGCCCAGTAGATGTAGCCAGGGTTGTATGTGCCCAGTAGATGTAGCCAGGGTTATATGTGCCCAGTAGATGTAGCCAGGGTTATATGTGCCCAGTAGATGTAGCCAGGCTTATATGTGCCCAGTAGATGTAGCCAGGCTTATATGTGCCCAGTAGATGTAGCCAGGGTTATATGTGCCCAGTAGATGTAGCCAGTGTTATATGTGCCCAGTAGATGTAGCCAGATGTATATGTGCCCAGTAGATGTAGCCAGGGTTATATGTGCCCAGTAGATGTAGCCAGGGTTATATGTGCCCAGTAGATGTAGCCAGGGTTATATGTGCCCAGTAGATGTAGCCAGGGTTATATGTCCCCAGTAGATGTAGCCAGAGGTATATGTGCCCTGTAGATGTAGCCAGGGGGTATATGCCCCCAGTAGATGTAGCCAGAGGTATATGTGCCCAGTAGATGTAGCCAGGGTGTATATGTGCCCAGTAGATGTAGCCAGATGTATATGTGCCCAGTAGATGTAGCCAGGGTTATATGTGCCCAGTAGATGTAGCCAGATGTATATGTGCCCAGTAGATGTAGCCAGAGGTATATGTCCCCAGTAGATGTAGCCAGGGTTATATGTGCCCAGTAGATGTAGCCAGATGTATATGTGCCCAGTAGATGTAGCCAGGGTTATATGTGCCCAGTAGATGTAGCCAGGGTTATATGTGCCCAGTAGATGTAGCCAGGGTTATATGTGCCCAGTAGATGTAGCCAGGGTTATATGTCCCCAGTAGATGTAGCCAGAGGTATATGTGCCCAGTAGATGTAGCCAGGGGGTATATGTGCCCAGTAGATGTAGCCAGATGTATATGTGCCCAGTAGATGTAGCCAGAGGTATATGTGCCCAGTAGAATTTGTACAAAGGAAACTCAGAACCCATCTGCAAGCCAAAGCACTCAATGAGTCATGTATATAGAAAAATGAAAAAACATTTATTATTTACATTAAAACTCCTTCAAATGGGATGAATAGATCGGCATAAATATATTACTCAGCATAACATAAAATGTGTAGGAACAAGTACAACGGTCTGTATGCCCACCCAGCATGCCATATGAAGGCCACCTGGATGTAATAGAGTCCCCTCTGTACAGTGAAAGGCACCTGGTAGCCTGTGTGGGCGTAACGGGTGTTGTGTCATATAAAAGATATGATCTCTCATAGGTGGTGCTAGGGTATATCCATTAACTCATAGGTTTGATGGTAGATTGCGTATTGCATAATATAAGATGCCAGATGTATTGCCTCTGATGCAGATCAGCATAGATTCCGCTGGTTAATTATCAGCTGTAAAGCTTGTAGATGTCCAATCGCAACATCCATATAAATTTGCATCAAGCAGTGAAAGTTCCAACTCTATGACCAGTTATCAGCTGTAAAACTTGTAGATGTCCAATCGCAACATCCATGTAAATAATCATGAGGCAAAGAAAGTTCCAACTTAATGTAATAACTGTGTTAATAGCTACCACTCCTGGAGAGATCTCATGTGTCACACATCCATGCGCCACTCCAAATAGTCCATCCAAAGTTGGGGAAAGAGACGTGGTAAAAATCCGCAAACATTGAGGGAACATCCAGGAATGTAGACTGGGAGCTGTGGTGGGCTAGCTGTCGACCTGTTTCGCCGGTAATCCGGCTCCTCAGGACCCCAGACCGTGTAATAGCTGAGTGTAACATCTCCGGCGTGCCCCACGCCATAAAAGGCGTCTAACCCGGAAACGCGTCAGCCGCAATCAAAGTGAGGCGCGGTCAATGCGTTCCAGGCAGCTCGGGTCCGTCGGAAGCCAGTCGGCGCGCGCATGCCCTATGCGCCGTCAGGGGATCCAGCTGGACATGCGCAGACAACAGGTGGTGAGGCTGGCCGCCGGGCGTAATCAACGCCCACCGAGCACGCCCCCCCTGTCTGCGCATAGGTGAGATTAACCATATACGCGCCAGAGCCCGCGGCCCGCCCGCAATACACAGCACGACCAAAAAATGGGGGAGTCAGGAAAAAGAGGGGGGGGGGAAGGAGAAACCTGGAAGAGAGGTCGCAGGCTGTGAACCGGGCGCGCCACAGGGTCCAACGTGCAACGGAACCCCACCACCGAGCTTTAAAGGGGAACTCCGCACAAAAATATAGAGGTCAATCCAAAAGACCATATGTTAATCAACGGTGCAAAAAACTTTGTCCAACAAAACATATCATAAGTGACATGTCACATGTCATAAGATGAGGAATATACATTAGTAGTTGATCCTATTAAGTATGAAAAGGTTTGTAATTGTATATTATTATATCCCCACTACACACCAATGTGCATTGTGGGGTAATGTTACCCCTATAAACATAGGGGATACAGGACAAGGGACACCCAGCCCTCCCAAGTGGGGGGGGGGGGGGAGGGGGGTGGAAAGGAGGGAAAGAAGAGGGAGAGAGGAACAGCAGTCCCCCCTAGAAAAAAGGAGGGCAGCGGCCAGCAGTGTGTTGGTTGGGACGTTGCCCACAGTACTACATATGTGCCCAGTAGATGTAGCCAGGGGGTATATGTGCCCAGTAGATGTAGCCAGATGTATATGTGCCCAGTAGATGTAGCCAGATGTATATGTGCCCAGTAGATGTAGCCAGATGTGTATGTGCCCAGTAGATGTAGCCAGATGTATATGTGCCCAGTAGATGTAGCCAGAGGTATATATGTGCCCAGTAGATGTAGCCAGAGGTATATGTCCCCAGTAGATGTAGCGCAGTGGCAGGCGGCAGTGAGCGGAACTTACCTGCGTCTTCTCTCGTCGCCGGCACGGGATGATCTGCCGCTACTCTGGTCTGGTCCAGACCAGAGCAGCAGAACTTTAGGCGCAGGAGCGAGACGGAAGGTAAGTCCCGCCCACTGCCAAGCGCCACTCCGCACTTAGGAGGGGGGCAGTCAGCGAGGGAGGGAGAGCACTAAGGTGAGAGAAGGGGGGGGAGATTGCCCCCCTTCTCCACCGCTGCCCACAGCTCTTCCTCCACTGCGTCGCTGTCCTCCTGAAACAGGGCGGGCGGCCAATCGGCCGCCCTTTTACGGACGCTGCTGAATTCCTTACGGAATTCACGGGCAGCTTAATTTGTATAAAAAATTAATGGGCTGCCCGTAAATTTACGGGCGGTTGGCAACACTGACTGCCATTCCTTGTTATGCTAATCAGGCAACCTTTGTTATGTTAATCAGCAGTGCCAATTTATTTGTTAATATTACCATTCCTCTGTGTGTTAATGAAACTACCAGCTATCTATGAGAATTTCCAAAAGCCCAGTCTGCTAAGAATAGCTCCTTGGTGATGTAATGCTGGGGGGGCATACTTTCTGACCACCCAGGCAAACAACTCTAAGTAGCTGGATAATGGAAAAGGCTCCACAGATGGACACAGGAGTAATGAACAAGGGAGCAAGATTGCCCAGAGCAACTGCAGCTCTGGGCCGCCTATCAGGCTAGATGCTAACTAAGTGATACAATGCACAACAGACGTAGTCGGTAACAGGCTTGGATCATACACGTTAATTCAGATGTCAGTTGTATTGGAAGGATTAGGCAGATTCGTAGTCGAGAAGTGGGCAAATGTCGGTACACAATACAATATTACAATAGATGTTACTACAATAATATTACTAGAATATTACGAATAAATTACAAGATATATAACTACAAAGTACAAGACTGACTGACTAGAGTACATATATATCGCGCAGCAGCGAACTAATGGCTAGTGTTGGGCGAACAGTGTTCGCCACTGTTCGGGTTCTGCAGAACATCACCCTGTTCGGGTGATGATCGGGTTCGGCCGAACACCTGATGGTGTTCGGCCAAACTGTTCGGCCATATGGCCGAACTAAGAGCGCATGGCCGAACGTTACCCGAACGTTCGGCTAGCGCTGTGATTGGCCGAACGGGTCACGTGTAGTGTTGGGCGAACATCTAGATGTTCGGGTTCGGGCCGAACATGGCCGAACTCCGAACATAATGGAAGTCAATGGGGACCCGAACTTTCGTGCTTTGTAAAGCCTCCTTACATGCTACATACCCCAAATTTACAGGGTATGTGCACCTTGGGAGTGGGTACAAGAGGGAAAAAAATTTAGCAAAAAGAGCTTATAGTTTTTGAGAAAATCGATTTTAAAGTTTCAAAGGGAAAACTGTCTTTTAAATGCGGGAAATGTCTGTTTTCTTTGCACAGGTAACATGCTTTTTGTCGGCATGCAGTCATAAATGTAATACATATAAGAGGTTCCAGGAAAAGGGACCGGTAACGCTAACCCAGCAGCAGCACACGTGATGGAACAAGAGGAGGGTGGCGCAGGAGGAGAAGGCCACGCTTTGAGACACAACAACCCAGGCCTTGCATAAGGACAAGAAGCGTGCGGATAGCAATTTGCATTTTGTCGCCATGCAGTCATAAATGTAATACAGATGAGAGGTTCAATAAACAGGGACCGGAAACGCTAACCCATCACAGATGTTCATTGTTCATGTTACTTGGTTGGGGTCCGGGAGTGTTGCGTAGTCGTTTCCAATCCAGGATTGATTCATTTTAATTTGAGTCAGACGGTCTGCATTTTCTGTGGAGAGGCGGATACGCCGCCGATCTGTGACGATGCCTCCGGCAGCACTGAAACAGCGTTCCGACATAACGCTGGCTGCCGGGCAAGCCAGCACCTCTATTGCGTACATTGCCAGTTTGTGCCAGGTGTCTAGCTTCGATACCCAATAGTTGAAGGGTGCAGATGGATTGTTCAACACAGCTACGCCATCTGACATGTAGTCCTTGACCATCTTCTCCAGGCGATCGGTGTTGGAGGTGGATCTGCACGCTTGCTGTTCTGTGTGCTGCTGCATGGGTGTCAGAAAATTTTCCCACTCCAAGGACACTGCCGATACCATTCCCTTTTGGGCACTAGCTGCGGCTTGTGTTGTTTGCTGCCCTCCTGGTCGTCCTGGGTTTGCGGAAGTCAGTCTGTCGGCGTAGAACTGGCTAGAGGAGGGGGAGGATGTCAATCTCCTCTCTAAAGTCTCCACAAGGGCCTGCTGGTATTCTTCCATTTTGACCTGTCTGGCTCTTTCTTCAAGCAGTTTTGGAACATTGTGTTTGTACCGTGGATCCAGAAGGGTATAAACCCAGTAATTGGTGTTGTCCAGAATGCGCACAATGCGTGGGTCGCGTTCAATGCAGTCCTAGGCCGAAGAGGTCATAGCCTAGGGTCACAAAACCTGTTTATTTGGGCAATTTCAATGGTGGCGAGTCTGACGTACATAAATCGCAGCAATGGCCGTTAGCAACGTCTGAATCTCACGAAATGTCTCATGCAGGTAGAAGACATATTGTTAGACTTGGGCTCCAAAGATGGGTTCCCTACATCTCTGCAAACCAGAGTTACAGGGCTCCAAATTTGGTAAAATCCCCCATAGGCTTTCATTGGGCCTCCTATTTACAGTTCCAAAATCTCACATCTTTTCAAAGGGCAATTACTCAGCAGTGGCAAATTTTCTAGCATTGTAGGGACCCTTAGGGGGAACATGACTGGTGAGTTTCGGGCCCCTAGGCCAAAGAGGTCATAGCCTAGGGTCACAAAAACCTGTTTATTGGGGCTATTTCAATGGTAGTGATGGTGACGTACATAAATCGCAGCAATGGCCGTTAGCAAAGTCTGAATCTCACGAAATGTCTCATGCAGGTAGAAGACATATTGTTAGACTTGGATTCCAAAGATGGGGTCCCTACATCTCTGCAAACCAGAGTTACAGGGGTCCAAAATTGGTAAAATCCCCCATAGGATTTCATTGGCTCCCTATTTCACTTTCCAAAATCTCACATCTTTTCAAAGGGCAATGGCTCAGCAGTACCAAATTTT
Source organism: Hyperolius riggenbachi (assembly GCF_040937935.1). NCBI lineage: Eukaryota > Metazoa > Chordata > Amphibia > Anura > Hyperoliidae > Hyperolius > Hyperolius riggenbachi. The sequence continues at coordinate 365,083,741 of NC_090650.1, forward strand.
CTAGCATTGTAGGGACCCTTAGGGGGAACATGACTGGTGAGTTTCGGGCCCCTAGGCCGAAGAGGTCATAGCCTAGGGTCACAAAAACCTGTTTATTGGGGCTATTTCAATGGTAGTGATGGTGACGTACATAAATCGCAGCAATGGCCGTTAGCAAAGTCTGAATCTCACGAAATGTCTCATGCAGGTAGAAGACATATTGTTAGACTTGGATTCCAAAGATGGGGTCCCTACATCTCTGCAAACCAGAGTTACAGGGGTCCAAAATTGGTAAAATCCCCCATAGGATTTCATTGGCTCCCTATTTCACTTTCCAAAATCTCACATCTTTTCAAAGGGCAATGGCTCAGCAGTACCAAATTTTCTAGCATTGTAGGGACCCTTAGGGGGAACATGACTGGTGAGTTTCGGGCCCCTAGGCCGAAGAGGTCATAGCCTAGGGTCACAAAAACCTGTTTATTGGGGCTATTTCAATGGTAGTGATGGTGACGTACATAGATCGCAGCAATGGCCGTTAGCAAAGTCTGAATCTCACGAAATGTCTCATGCAGGTAGAAGACATATTGTTAAACTTGGATTCCAAAGATGGGGTCCCTACATCTCTGCAAACCAGAGTTACAGGGGTCCAAAATTGGTAAAATCCCCCATAGGATTTCATTGGCTCCCTATTTCACTTTCCAAAATCTCACATCTTTTCAAAGGGCAATGGCTCAGCAGTACCAAATTTTCTAGCATTGTAGGGACCCTTAGGGGGAACATGACTGGTGAGTTTCGGGCCCCTAGGCCGAAGAGGTCATAGCCTAGGGTCACAAAAACCTGTTTATTGGGGCTATTTCAATGGTAGTGATGGTGACGTACATAAATCGCAGCAATGGCCGTTAGCAAAGTCTGAATCTCACGAAATGTCTCATGCAGGTAGAAGACATATTGTTAGACTTGGATTCCAAAGATGGGGTCCCTACATCTCTGCAAACCAGAGTTACAGGGGTCCAAAATTGGTAAAATCCCCCATAGGATTTCATTGGCTCCCTATTTCACTTTCCAAAATCTCACATCTTTTCAAAGGGCAATGGCTCAGCAGTACCAAATTTTCTAGCATTGTAGGGACCCTTAGGGGGAACATGACTGGTGAGTTTCGGGCCCCTAGGCCAAAGAGGTCATAGCCTAGGGTCACAAAAACCTGTTTATTGGGGCTATTTCAATGGTAGTGATGGTGACGTACATAAATCGCAGCAATGGCCGTTAGCAAAGTCTGAATCTCACGAAATGTCTCATGCAGGTAGAAGACATATTGTTAGACTTGGATTCCAAAGATGGGGTCCCTACATCTCTGCAAACCAGAGTTACAGGGGTCCAAAATTGGTAAAATCCCCCATAGGATTTCATTGGCTCCCTATTTCACTTTCCAAAATCTCACATCTTTTCAAAGGGCAATGGCTCAGCAGTACCAAATTTTCTAGCATTGTAGGGACCCTTAGGGGGAACATGACTGGTGAGTTTCGGGCCCCTAGGCCGAAGAGGTCATAGCCTAGGGTCACAAAAACCTGTTTATTGGGGCTATTTCAATGGTAGTGATGGTGACGTACATAAATCGCAGCAATGGCCGTTAGCTAAGTCTGAATCTCACGAAATGTCTCATGCAGGTAGAAGACATATTGTTAGACTTGGATTCCAAAGATGGGGTCCCTACATCTCTGCAAACCAGAGTTACAGGGGTCCAAAATTGGTAAAATCCCCCATAGGATTTCATTGGCTCCCTATTTCACTTTCCAAAATCTCACATCTTTTCAAAGGGCAATGGCTCAGCAGTACCAAATTTTCTAGCATTGTAGGGACCCTTAGGGGGAACATGACTGGTGAGTTTCGGGCCCCTAGGCCGAAGAGGTCATAGCCTAGGGTCACAAAAACCTGTTTATTGGGGCTATTTCAATGGTAGTGATGGTGACGTACATAAATCGCAGCAATGGCCGTTAGCAAAGTCTGAATCTCACGAAATGTCTCATGCAGGTAGAAGACATATTGTTAGACTTGGATTCCAAAGATGGGGTCCCTACATCTCTGCAAACCAGAGTTACAGGGGTCCAAAATTGGTAAAATCCCCCATAGGATTTCATTGGCTCCCTATTTCACTTTCCAAAATCTCACATCTTTTCAAAGGGCAATGGCTCAGCAGTACCAAATTTTCTAGCATTGTAGGGACCCTTAGGGGGATCATGACTGGTGAGTTTTGCCACTGCTGAGCCATTGCCCTTTGAAATGGTGTGAGATTTTGGAACGGTAAATAGGAGGCCCAATGAAAGCCTATGGGGGATTTTACCAATTTTGGACCCCTGTAACTCTGGTTTGCAGAGATGTAGGGACCCCATCTTTGGAATCCAAGTCTAACAATATGTCTTCTACCTGCATGAGACATTTCGTGAGATTCAGACTTTGCTAACGGCCATTGCTGCGATTTATGTACGTCACCATCACTACCATTGAAATAGCCCCAATAAACAGGTTTTGTGACCCTAGGCTATGACCTCTTCGGCCTAGGGGCCCGAAACTCACCAGTCATGTTCCCCCTAAGGGTCCCTACAATGCTAGAAAATTTGGTACTGCTGAGCCATTGCCCTTTGAAAAGATGTGAGATTTTGGAAAGTGAAATAGGGAGCCAATGAAATCCTATGGGGGATTTTACCAATTTTGGACCCCTGTAACTCTGGTTTGCAGAGATGTAGGGACCCCATCTTTGGAATCCAAGTCTAACAATATGTCTTCTACCTGCATGAGACATTTCGTGAGATTCAGACTTTGCTAACGGCCATTGCTGCGATTTATGTACGTCACCATCACTACCATTGAAATAGCCCCAATAAACAGGTTTTTGTGACCCTAGGCTATGACCTCTTCGGCCTAGGGGCCCGAAACTCACTAGTCATGTTCCCCCTAAGGGTCCCTACAATGCTAGAAAATTTGGTACTGCTGAGCCATTGCCCTTTGAAAAGATGTGAGATTTTGGAAAGTGAAATAGGGAGCCAATGAAATCCTATGGGGGATTTTACCAATTTTGGACCCCTGTAACTCTGGTTTGCAGAGATGTAGGGACCCCATCTTTGGAATCCAAGTCTAACAATATGTCTTCTACCTGCATGAGACATTTCGTGAGATTCAGACTTTGCTAACGGCCATTGCTGCGATTTATGTACGTCACCATCACTACCATTGAAATAGCCCCAATAAACAGGTTTTTGTGACCCTAGGCTATGACCTCTTTGGCCTAGGGGCCCGAAACTCACCAGTCATGTTCCCCCTAAGGGTCCCTACAATGCTAGAAAATTTGCCACTGCTGAGTAATTGCCCTTTGAAAAGATGTGAGATTTTGGAACTGTAAATAGGAGGCCCAATGAAAGCTTATGGGGGATTTTACCAAATTTGGAGCCCTGTAACTCTGGTTTGCAGAGATGTAGGGAACCCATCTTTGGAGCCCAAGTCTAACAATATGTCTTCTACCTGCATGAGACATTTCGTGAGATTCAGACATTGCTAACGGCCATTGCTGCGATTTATGTACGTCAGACTCGCCACCATTGAAATTGCCCAATAAACAGGTTTTGTGACCCTAGGCTATGACCTCTTCGGCCTAGGACTGCATTGAACGCGACCCACGCATTGTGCGCATTCTGGACAACACCAATTACTGGGTTTATACCCTTCTGGATCCACGGTACAAACACAATGTTCCAAAACTGCTTGAAGAAAGAGCCAGACAGGTCAAAATGGAAGAATACCAGCAGGCCCTTGTGGAGACTTTAGAGAGGAGATTGACATCCTCCCCCTCCTCTAGCCAGTTGTACGCCGACAGACTGACTTCCGCAAACCCAGGACGACCAGGAGGGCAGCAAACAACACAAGCCGCAGCTAGTGCCCAAAAAGGAATGGTATCGGCAGTGTCCTTGGAGTGGGAAAATTTTCTGACACCCATGCAGCAGCACACAGAACAGCAAGCGTGCAGATCCACCTCCAACACCGATCGCCTGGAGAAGATGGTCAAGGACTACATGTCAGATGGCGTAGCTGTGTTGAACAATCCATCTGCACCCTTCAACTATTGGGTATCGAAGCTAGACACCTGGCACAAACTGGCAATGTACGCAATAGAGGTGCTGGCTTGCCCGGCAGCCAGCGTTATGTCGGAACGCTGTTTCAGTGCTGCCGGAGGCATCGTCACAGATCGGCGGCGTATCCGCCTCTCCACAGAAAATGCAGACCGTCTGACTCAAATTAAAATGAATCAATCCTGGATTGGAAACGACTACGCAACACTCCCGGACCCCAACCAAGTAACATGAACAATGAACATCTGTGATGGGTTAGCGTTTCCGGTCCCTGTTTATTGAACCTCTCATCTGTATTACATTTATGACTGCATGGCGACAAAATGCAAATTGCTATCCGCACGCTTCTTGTCCTCATGCAAGGCCTGGGTTGTTGTGTCTCAAAGCGTGGCCTTCTCCTCCTGCGCCACCCTCCTCTTGTTCCATCACGTGTGCTGCTGCTGGGTTAGCGTTACCGGTCCCTTTTCCTGGAACCTCTTATATGTATTACATTTATGACTGCATGCCGACAAAAAGCATGTTACCTGTGCAAAGAAAACAGACATTTCCCGCATTTAAAAGACAGTTTTCCCTTTGAAACTTTAAAATCGATTTTCTCAAAAACTATAAGCTCTTTTTGCTAATTTTTTTTTCCTCTTGTACCCACTCCCAAGGTGCACATACCCTGTAAATTTGGGGTATGTAGCATGTAAGGAGGCTTTACAAAGCACAAAAGTTCGGGTCCCCATTGACTTCCATTATGTTCGGAGTTCGGGTCGAACACCCGAACATCGCGGCCATGTTCGGCCTGTTCGGCCCGAACCCGAACATCTAGATTTTCGCCCAACACTACTAATGGCAACTGCTGCTATAGTTTGTCCTCAAGAACAAGGCTAGAAGGAATACTACCAGTCATCAACGTGGTGCTGGCAGAATCTAACTATCAGGATCAGAAGGACTTCACTGAAGGTCAGAAAACTTCCAGCAGACATGACAATACAGAGCAAGGCATTATACATTTACAATAACAACTTTCACAGCATAGACCCAACGACAACTCAGAGAGCTGAACGCTATGTTGGGCGGGGTATGAAATGGGAGGCAGACTTTTATGCTGGCATCAGCCAATGGATGCAGGTATGCAAATTCCAACACAGCTGAATGGTAATCATTCAATCCTGAGCTGGCTTGATTACCATTTGCTAGCTGGCTGTGAATGCAAAGGACTCCCATAACAAATACATGCAGTATTATGTAACAACGTGCATGCAGGAAATTCAGGGCTATCTGGCAGCAGCTCAGCTGCAACAAGCAATTGGTGGAATGATGACAGCATCCTGAACTGCCCAGAACTGCAGAGCGATTGCAGAGCGATTGCAAATGACAATGAGACTTATTGCGAATGCACAACCGAATGCAAGCAGATAAACCAGAACTGTTCGTTTGCAGCTCCACTGCAACGGACAGAATATGCTACAAGAGGGACCCTTTCAGGTATCCTCTCAAGCAGCTGTCACCCCAGGCATCTGCCTAGTTTGTCTATGCCTAAAAACGGCCCTAATCAGCACTGCCATGGGAGATCTGTATAGAAGAAAAAGTTCAGATCAGACTTCAGTCAATACTGTATAAGCTGTTACTCTCACTTGCAGAAATTTTACTGATCTATCCCCCTTCCTCCCGCCCCTCCCCACACACATACACTGTTCACCTCTCAAATTCTATGCAGACACATAAGAAGGACACATCTGCAAGCAGAAGCTGCCTGGGTAATAGTGCACGGTATACAGAGAAGTGTATGCTCTCCCGGCTGCAGCTCTCACCTCTTGGTGCTTCACATACCAGCTCCTCCTTTCTTCTCTCCGAACAGCTGATGGATGATGAGCACCCTTCTCTTCGGTGGTTACTGTATGCCTGGGGGTTGGGCCCACAGCACCGCATCCAGCTACTGCAAGCTCTTGCTTGTAGTGTTCAGATAGGAGGAGGTGAGCCACACCAACATGCTTTTGGGTGGTGGTGGGACATTAAGTGAGAAGAGCAGCGCGTTCTCATATTTTCTATTGGTCTGCTGGCTGTAGTACTACTAGGATTGAGGCAGCATTTGAGCACTGGGAACAGAGGGAGCCTGTGCTGCTAATGGTGATCACACTGATCACCATCAGCAAGCATTGCAGTAGGCACCTGTCAGAACCAATGGCGCTCCAGGCGGCTGCCTGGAAGGTCTTCAGTTAAAAACTGCCCTGTGCAAATATATCTGTGCAACACACACAGACACACATATGCACACATGACTACAATATGCACATAGACATTGACATACACAGACATACACACATCTACTATTGAAACGATAACCTAGATTCATACCTACGTTCAAATGTAGAGTTCTGGTCTAGTTCTGTATCACGTTTCAAAAACTTGCAAGAAAAATATGTACAGTTAATCATTAAAGCTATTGCCTGAATCAACCTTTGTTGGCTTGATGAAAATCTACTGAATGACCAACATTGGACCAAACATAATTCTCTTAGAGAGTGTAAGTAGAGTCAAAAAAATGTGGAACGGGGTCGTAGGAGTTTCATCACACTTGAATTGGAATTTTTTGTTAAAGTTAGGTAAAATTAAAACAGCATACATGTTTCTAGAGCACAACTGGGGTGCAAATGAAACACTTTCTGTACAAATAGCTTGCCCATCCTTGAGAAGTACACACATAGGCAATGGCATATCAGTATTGTTTATTGTCACATGGTAAAATAACAACATCCACTAAGTTCAAGAGTAATGGAAGTTAACTATGGCTTTTCTCACTTCATCATGATGGAAGCTGACTGGCCATATGTGTGAAGCTTTCCAACATTTTTAAATGGACACGTGGGAATTGGGTTGTGAAAATTCTGGTTGTTAAAATGGACATTGTTAAAGTCATAAAGAATATGCCTTTTTAAGTTTGTTCTTTTACTTAAATCTTCAATGACCTTGATAATGACCAGCGTGACCCGATCACAATCAAAGTAAGTTGTTATGCTGTTACTATGTTGGCTTTACTTAGGCCTAAAAGGGTCTACAAACTATTTATCATGGTGATAAAATCAGTTTCCTATACTGGGGCATCTTCATTTGTTAAATAAAGCTAAGAGTCAGTTAAAGAGACACTGAAGCGAAAAAAAAAATGATGATATTATGATTTGTATGTGTAGCACAGCTAAGAAATAAAACATTAAGATCAGATACATCAGTGTAATTGTTTCCAGTACAGGAAGAGTTGAAAAACTCCAGTTGTTATCTCTATGCAAACAAGCCATTAAGCTCTCCGACTAAGTTAGTCGTGGAGAGGGCTTTAATCTGACTTTTATTATCTCAACTGTTCATGGACTATTTACTTTTCCTCTGCTAGAGGAGAAGTCATTACTTCACAGACTGTTCTGAAAGACTCATTTTGAATGCTGAGTGTTGTGTAATCTGCACATATTATAGAATGATGCAATGTTAGAAAAAACACTATATACCTGAAAATAAATGTATGAGAATATTTTCTTTGTTGCTAATCTTCTAGTAATTATTCATAGTACACAACCAATTCACTATATCATTTTTTTTTTCACTTCAGTGTCTCTTTAACAGGCCACTTCAGGCATATTTTTTATATGCATTTAATATAATATTATTGATAAATTAATAAGTCATAAAAACTTTTTTTTGCTTCTTTTTTTTAAATGGTATTATTTTTATGAATTAGAGACAAAAAATACCTGCTATGTTATTTCATAGACCTTTATCACCTGCTTATAACCCATGAGATGCTATTCCCCTTATTGTGACTATCAGTCTTTAGTTTAGGAGATACATATTAAATAAATCATTTGGACCTAAACTAAATCATTTCTGTCCCTATCAGTAGTTTTCAGTGGCTTTAACAGTTTCAAAATTTGGGCTATATAAGTTTACCTCTTTTATTAATTTTTTAATTCAGTGGTTCTCAACCCCGCGGACCCCTGGGGGTACATCAGTGCCTGTCAGGGGGTCCCCCAGGGGCTGCAGACAAAATGGCGGAGAACCACTGCAGCACAGTTAAAATTGTATATCAGCTTTTAAATCTCTCCGCAGCGCGTGCTATGCTCCATTCACAGACGTTCATGCAGAAGATGTGTAGTAGCCTAGCTCTCTGATTAACCCAAATGATGCCTGTCACAGCAGAGCATGCACCCGCCCGCACCACCATCACTGCCAATCAGAGCTGCTGCTGTGACAGGCAGCATTTGGGCCAATCAGAGAGCTGGGCTACTACACATCTCCCGCATGAACGTCAATGCTGGGAATGGAGCATAGCGTGTGCTGCGGGGAGACTTAACAGCTGATATTCAATTCAGCTGTGCCTGATTGTGGGACCCCCCAGGTGTTGAACTGGCCGCAGCGTCAAATAGACGCCGGGCAAGTTCATTCCCCGCAGCCCGCAGCCCCGCTCCAGCCTGCATAGTATTCGGCAGGCAGAGCAGGGCTACGGGAGGATGGCGTCCAAAGCCCTGTACTGGAGACTATTTGTGTCTCCAGTACAGAGTTCAGGTGCCCTCTTCCCGTAGCCCTGCTATTCCATTCAGCGTGGGAGATTTGTAGGAGCAAGATCGTCCGGGGAGCTGCACACCAGAGGCCGGCCGGGTGAGGGGACTTCTGCCAGGTGAATAAATTATTTTTTTTGCAGGTGAAATGCTGCCCACATTGTGATTATTTTCTGGTGAAAAGCTGCCCACATTGAGTTTATTTTCTGATGAAATGCTGCCCACATTGTGTTTATTTTCTGCTGAAATGCTGACCACATTGTTTATTTTCTGCTGAAATGCTGCCCACAATGCAATTATTTTCTGCTGAAATGCTGACCACATTGCGATTATTTTCTGCTGAAATGCTTCCCACATTGCAATTATTTTCTGCTGAAATGCTGCCCACATTGAGTTTATTTTCTGCTAAAAATGCTGCCCACATTGTGTTTATTTTCTGATGAAATGCTGCCCACATTGTTTATTTTCTGGTGAAATGCTGCACACATTGCAATTATGTTCTGCTGAAAGCTGACCACATTGCGATTATTTTCTGCTGAAATGCTGCCCACATTGCAATTATTTTCTGCTGAAATGTTGCACAAATTGTGATTATTTTCTTCTGAAATGCTGCCCACATTATGATTATTTTCTTGCTGCCCACGGTACGGTTATTTTCTGGTGAACTGCTGCCCGGTTTACAATTCATTTATGATGAAATGCTGCACACATTTTGATAATTTTATGGTGAAAGATTGCCGCATTACGATTATTTTATGGTGAAAGATTTCTGCATTACGATTATTTTATGGTGAAACGCTGCCCCATTACAATTATTTTATAGTGAAATGCTGCCCCATTATGATTATTTGGAACCTATGGGAGGGTCCCATCCAAATTTTTGCAGGGGCGCCAAGTGATTTTCTAGTTACGCCCCTGATTCTAAACTGTGCTGCAGCACATATACAGTATGTATGTATTGTATGTATGCAATACATGGGGAATATAGTTTTTCTGGGTGGGGGTGGTTGAGCATTTTCCTGTAGCCAAGAATAGAGAAGCAGGCCACGGGAAGGGGAGGGGAAGGCAAAGGAGGAGGCAGAGGCTCTTTCGTCCAGCGCCATTTCCAGACTGTTGCGACATGTGGTTGTACGTGTGAGAGGGAGCTCTCACTGTGTATCACTGTCAAAAATACTAATGCCAAAAGCTTTTATAAAAGCTATTATTAAGAGAAGGAGCGGTGTTAGTAGTAAAGTGGATAGGTAGGCTGGTGGTGGTGGAAAAAAAACATTCTTTTTCTTCCAATCTTTTTCCTTGCTGAGGCCCATAGATCTTCATTGTGTGTGCTGTTATACTGCATGACTAGTGCAAGGCAATCGTACTGTCACTCCTGCCCAGCGCAGATATACGCCTCTGCAGATATATACGCTGTCAGTTGTCACCTCTGATACCAGATTTTACCAAAATTGCTACAAATATGCAACAGCAGATTTTGCATTAACTTTTAAAAAAATTAAGTATGGCCACAGTCCCTGCCTATCTCATTTGCTAACCAGGGACTACCTGTATTTCGCTAGTATTTGGCTCTACCTACAGCATGTCATGGCCACACACACGTTTTTTTGCCACGGCGCGCGATGCCTTATTTAATAGGGGGTACATTTGCTTAGGGATGACCCACAAAGGGGTACATGTGCTGAAAAGGTTGAGAACCACTGTTTTAATTTAATCACATAAACTTTTTAGCAGGTTTTTGTACTATGATGAGCTCAACATTTCCAAGGTAATAATTTTGCAGTGATATCCACAATTACAGTGGAGGAAATAATTATTTGAACCCTCACTGATTTTGTAAGTTTGTCCAATGACAAAGAAATGAAAAGTCTCAGAACAGTATCATTTCAATGGTAGGTTTATTTTAACAGTGGCAGATAGCACATCAAAAGGAAAATTGGAAAAATAACCTTAAATAAAAGGTAGCAACTGATTTGCATTTCATTGAGTGAAATAAGTTTTTTTGAACCCTCTAACAATAAAAGACTTAATACTTAGTGGAAAAACCCTTGTTTGCAAGCACAGAGGTCGAACGTTTCTTGTAATTGATGACCAAGTTTGCACACATTTTAGGAGGAATGTTGGTCCACTCCTCTTTGCAGATCATCTCTAAATCCCTAATGTTTCGAGGCTGTCTCTGTGCAACTCTGAGCTTGAGCTCCCTCCATAGGTTTTCTATTGGATTAAGGTCCGGAGACTGACGAGGCCACTCCATGACCTTAATGTGCTTCTTCTTGAGCCACTCCTTTGTTGCCTTTGCTGTATGTTTTGGGTCATTGTCGTGCTGGAACACCCATCCACGACCCATTTTCAGTTTCCTGGCAGAGGGAAGGGGGTTGTCGTTCAGGATTTCACGATACATGGCTTCATCCATTTTCCCGTTAATGCGATTAAGTTGTCCTGTGCCCTTAGCAGAAAAACACCCCCAAAGCAAAATGTTTCCACCCCCATGCTTGACAGTGGGGACGGTGTTTTGGGGGTCATAGGCAGCATTTTTCTTCCTCCAAACACAGCGAGTTGAGTTAATGCCAAAGAGCTCTATTTTGGTCTCATCAGACCACAGCACCTTCTCCCAGTCACTCACAGAATCATTCAGGTGTTCATTGGCAAACTTCAGACGGGCCTGCACACATGCCTTCTTGAGCAGGGGGACCTTGCGAGCCCTGCAGGATTTTAATCCATTGCGGTGTAATGTGTTTCCAATGGTTTTCTTGGTGACTGTGGTCCCTGCTAATTTGAGGTCATTCACTAACTCCTCCCGTGTAGTTCTAGGATGCTTTTTCACCTTTCTCAGAACCATTGACACCCCACGAGGTGAGATCTTGCGTGGAGCCCCAGAGTGAGGTCGATTGATGGTCATTTTGTGCTCCTTCCATTTTCGAACAATCGCACCAACAGTTGTCACCTTCTCTCCCAGCTTCTTGCTAATGGTTTTGTAGCCCATTCCAGCCTTGTGCAGGTCTACAATTTTGTCTCTGACATCCTTGGACAGCTCTTTGGTCTTTCCCATGTTGGAGAGTTTGGAGTCTGCTTGATTGATTGATTCTGTGGATAGGTGTCTTTTATACAGGTGACTAGTTAAGACAGGTGTCCTTAATGAGGGTGACTAATTGAGTAGAAATGTCTAACCACTCTGTGGTAGCCAGAACTCTTAATGGTTGGTAGGGGTTCAAAAACTTAAATGCAAATCAGTTGCTATCTTTTATTTAAGGTTATTTTTTCGATTTTCCTTTTGATGTGCTATCTGCCACTGTTAAAATAAACCTACCATTGAAATGATACTGTTCTGAGACTTTTCATTTCTTTGTCATTGGACAAACTTACGAAATCAGTGAGGGGTCAAATAATTATTTCCTCCACTGTATGATGCAAAATTGTAAAGTGACACCTCAAACTATTGCAAACATATTTTTGCACAAAATCATATTAAGATGCATAATTTTGCAACTGCCTGTTTGATTTGCGAGCTAGATACAGATTTGGGTGCTAGGTTCCTTTGTAATACAAACCTTCTCTACCTTGGAAATTCTTGAGGACCTCTTTCAGGCACTCTGGTGATATATTATATAAACAGACAAAAGTGATCTGGGGGGCCTCTAAATAGGGTACTGGGTCCAACCCACTGATTTCGCATACAAAAACAAAACAAAAATAATAATTGATATAACGGATGTCAATTCCCCTTAACAAAATCTTCATTTAGCAAAAATATGTCACCCACAGTAGTCACCCGATAAATATATGACTTACATGTATTTAAAGAACACAAAACATTTAAACACAATGGGGTTGATTCACTATAACAAATAGTGTGCCTTATCAGAGTTAACATGCCTTATCAGAGTTAAAATGCCTTATCAGAGTAGCATAGCGAGCACTACGAACTTATGCCTGCTAATTGGCAATGACGAGCGCTCCACTCATCCTGCCCTGATCCCCTGCGGGTCTAATCACTTTAAAGGACATTATCCCTGCACTTTGATTGGCCCAATAGACTGCCTGTCAAGTGACAGGCAGCCTATTGGGCCAATCAAAGTGCATGGATAATGTCCTTTAAAGTGATTGGACCCGTAGGGGCTCAGGGCAAGACGAGTGGAGCTCTTATCACTGCCAATTAGCAGGCATAAGTTCGTAGCACTCGCTATGCTACTCTGATAAAGCTTGTTAAAGTGGTCTGAAACTCCGACCTAACATTCAATAAAAATGTGTTTTCCTACTTTTCATTACTCATACAGTTAACATATTTGCTTTTTGTGCACAAGTAATATTGTCTGTCTACAAATTACACATTTCCAAAGTGTAGTTTATCTTGCCCTGAAAGCTGCCATTGCATTTTATTCTTTTTCTATTATAACTGCTTTTTATTATGTATTAAAATCATCTAATGAGCTATTCAAAACTGTGTGTGTACCTGAAGCCGAGACAGTTTCTCAGAGAGTGTTTGTTTACATTCCAGTGTTGATACATTTGTATTTAACAAGTAAAAAAGATACTGTTATCTCCAGTTTGGATGTGGATTTGAAGCTGAATAGCAGGACAAAGTGCTTTGTTTAACCATTTCAGTGATGTTCTGCTAGATATTTTTTCTGGGACAGTAGCTTAAAAGCTGTAAGGAATCTTTTAGAACTAAGTAGAAATGCTGACTTTCTCTCCAACCTTAACTCTGATAAGGCATGCTAACTCCGATAAGGCATGTTAATTCTGATAAGGCTTATTAACGCTGATAAGGCACGCTGTTTGTTATAGTAAATCAACCCCAATGAACCCTATGGTGGCCACTGCTGAGCTAATTAAGAAAATAGCAGATCACACCAAAGAATGAAGTTGATGCGCTTATCAAATATTAGTGTGTATAAACTCTGCTGAAGCTTGAGCAGGGGAGCAGAGATCCAGAACTCTATTTTATGGGCAGCAGGTGACTTACTGTCAATAACACCCACCAATTCTTGCAGCTTTAAGATAGTGCTTTACATTAATGAAGTTGCATCGCGGTACTCTCCCCATCGCAGCTCGTCGCAGTGGCTGTCACTGTCTAGGAAACAGGATAAAGTACCTGCAGAGTGGTGTGAGTGGTGCATGCGGAATACAACGCAATGGAAGTCAATGGCACAGCAAAAAATTGTAAATTTTTTTGTGGTAGCGATGCGGTGTGCATCTGCATATGGCCAAATCCATATGACACACTTCTTGTCCGAAAGTGTGCATGTGACTGATGGATCACACACATGGAACATCCCCCCCCCCTTACACACACACACTCACCACACACACACTCATTTTGTTTTTATTTCACAAGGCAAACCAACATTTTATTCCGTTTTCTTTATTCTTCTCATTCATTACTACTTTGAATCAAAGAATATATGGTGCTTTATGGAAAAACTCTTTAATGAAATACAAAGCAATAACTATTGTTTGATTGTATTGGGGCAGTGATGCTTAATTCTGTCAGGTTAAGGTAATCTTTAGGTGTTTGTATCCTATGAATAGAATGTGACCTTTTGAATGTAGGCATGGTTGTCTTAACAATTATCCAATGACATGCTGCTTTCTCTGGAATATAAATTCAAAACCCCTTCAGTATGCCGGCATCCTAATAATGTTTTTCTTGTGCCAGGAGTAATTATTGTTGTATTACGTATATGAGAGGCAAAGAAAAAAAAAACAGGTAGATGGAAAAAAAAAATAAGCATGGCATTCATATAGGTTTACCCTATATGAAAACTGTAGGAAAGGTGAGATATGCAAAATTAGCAATGTGTGAAATTTTTAAGCAAGCTATTTACGTGTATTTCAGATTATGAGATGCTCCAGATCATAAAACACATCTAGGTTTAAAGGGGAAAAACCACCTGGTATGTCTATGGTACAGCGGGATCTTGTGAAGCTTCCCCCTCCCCTCCAAGTTGTCTATGTAATCCCTCCCCCCCCCCCCAGTTACAGTAATTCCCTCCCCCCATTAAATGAATCCTCTAATTGAGGAAAAAACTGTAGACATACGTTGCAATAGAAATGTAGCATAGGGATACCCCATCTAAGTGCCACACTCCAGTGGCCTGCACCTAGGACTACAGCCTATGTGTCACAATATCACCTGGGGTATCTTCTGTTTGTTGACGCTGGGCTGCAGACATGCAGTGCTGACTTCCCTACACACGTGCTGCTGCAAAGTGTTGCATGCATTTGCAATGAGTTTCTTATCCATCTGAAGTCAGCCTCTATACAGTCTTCGATCAGTGTAGCACAGGATTCAGTAATTATTATTCAGCTGTGTTGCAATTTGCATGTCTTCTCTCATTGGTGGATGTCCACATAAACACTTCTTCATGCTTGATCACTTTGCCTGTGATAGTAATCAACTTGCACCATAGCTGCATTGCTGGGTCTTGTTACAATTGTTGATTTGATTGATTGGAAGATGCTCCTTCTTGTTCTACCGTGGGGACTTACAATAGCTGCGGTTACTATTGGTGGTGCTCCTTCTAGTCCTGTCAGTGTGGACATTGCCAATTGCCATCACTGTGATTGTGATTGGCAGACACTCCGTCTGGTCCTGCCATGTGGATGTTACAACAACTGCGGTGATAATGCTCCTCCCTGTTTTTTCTAGTATTGCTATTTCTGCATGGACGTTATCATTGCTTTAGTAGCGATTTGATTGGTAAATGTGGCAGTTACCACAAGCTCAGAGCTGCAGCCTGCAGTTGCTCTGAGCAATCTTCCTCTCTGTATCTTGTCTACCTACTGCTGTAATCTGAGTTGGCTCCTCCACAGTTCAACCTGCACTACTTCCTGATCTTACTCAGCTTTGCCTGTCTTCGTCAAGTGGCTTCTGGTAGTATCTCTGTCTTCCTTCCATCAGTATCATTACATTACGCACTTGAAGGCCTGGGTGTAGCCAACTGCTCGGACGACACACTTGTCATCCCTCAGCTTAACGGGGATGCAACACACAAGGTGAATGGTGCGGAGGAGATGGGGGCATAGAGACTGAACTGAAGGCAGGGAATCTTCCAGGCCTTACACTATGAAGACCAAAAAGCTTGCAGTTCTAAATAAATTGTTGACTGTCTCAATCGCAGTCCTTGCCTGTGTCTGTTTGGAGGGGGTAAGACCACTGCTGCCTCCTCTGTTTAGCCAGTTGGTTTTTTAAGTTCATTCAATTACCTTTTATTCTTTTGGCGCCTCTGTATCTTGTACAAAAAGCTTGCAGCATTAGAACATCAGGACTGCACATCAAAGCAGCCAGGGCATAGCTAGCACCGGGGCCGTTAAAATGCATTTAGAATAAAATAACTCTTAGCAAAATGTACCACCTAAAGAAAGCCTAATTGGTTAGCGAAAAAAACAAGATATAGATTGTTTTGTTGTGATAAGTAGTAATAAAGTTATTGGAAAAGTAATGAAAGGAGCACTGACAGGAAAATTGCTTCTGTCCTAGAGGTGAAAACACCTGCAGGCTGAAGTGGTTAAATATGTAAAAAAGGGAGAACATTCCTCAATTTAAAAAAGCGTGCTGAGAACTTGTTGGTAAGTTATGTGCAAATACCTTGGTGTCAAAGGGGCAAGTTCTGTGTTTTGAGAGATAACCTGCACTATAGGAGGAGGCGATGCTGACATGCACCTGGTCTATCTGCTCAGATTTTGAGCCACTTTTGCACTCTTCCAACACAAGAGCAGTTTGTGTAAGTATCTCTTCTGAAGAACTGAAATTATGTCTTAATGAGCTTTCCTACATAACAAGTGCGAGATTCATTGTTAATAAAAAGATTGAGCTTGTTTAATGTGAAACAAAGCAGGCATAATATTACAAGGTGTGGGGACACTGCTACTCCATCTGGTACAAAGCACAGTATAATGAGTTTTACACTTTCTATGTAACACATTCAAAGGTTTTTCATCCCTTATAATAGTGAAGAATTAATTACCTAATTGGTATAATTACTCCTGGCACGCGTTTCTGCCTCTTTGTTGGTTTATCAGTTGTTTCGCTTCAATAATTGTCTTCCTTCCCAGATTAACCATCAACAAATAAACCCATTATTTTTCATTCTCTTGGCACATTTAGGTAGTCTTAATTACAACATAATTATTAACAGAAACAAGCAAGAATATGTTTTGTTTTGTTTTTATTTAGATACCATTCAAAAATATACCAGGTTGAACTAAAATTATTCTCAGTCTATCACTGCAAAGTAGCCACTGTACATTATATTTTCTTGTTTTTATTAGTTTGGTGTCCCTGACTCCCTTTCTGCATATCTGAGATAAAAGCACACAAGTGCACATGGTATTTAGTTATCTTGCAAAATAATAGTTATCTTGCAAAATAAAGGAGGAGATGTAGCTGGAGACAGCTATATGAATACTTGAGCGCCATTAAGCTGGCCACTAACGGTCCAATTTCTAGCGAAAAATCGTTTGAGCGATCAGAAATTCTGATCGGACGAAAAATCGTTCAGTACACCATCAACTAAGCAATCATTGCTTCCTATCTATCACAACCACCAAGAAAATCAAAATTTTCGTTCGACGAAAATTCATTCGGGCGACATTTTTTTCACTCGTTCATAATCGATTGTGTCCACCAATGGAGATTATTTACAACCAATCCGATCATAATTTCTGATCGCTCGAACGATTTTTCGCTAGAAATTGGACCGTTAGTGGCCAGCTTTGCATAGATATGGAGAAGCAAACATTTGTCTTGTCCTTACAAACAGACCAGAAATGTAACACATTAATTTGCCACTGTTAATTTAGGCATCAGTCACCAACATTAGCCAATATATGGAAGTCCTCTATGATCCAAGTCTGGTTCACCTTAATATAAACAAAATAATGAGAATGATGACCAGCAGCATTGACCAGGGTGAGTAACAACCCCCTTTCTTGTGGTCCATGGCCATCTACAATAAACTTCTGCTTAAAGGGATACTGTAGGGGGGCCTAGGGAAAATGAGTTGAACTTACCCGGGGTATCTAATGGTCCCCTGCAGACATCCTGTGCCTGCGTAGCCACTCGCCGATGCTCCGGCCCCGCCTCCGGTTCACTTCTGGAATTTCCGAGTTTAAGGTCTGAAAACCACTGCGCCTGTGTTGCTGTGTCCTCGATCCCGCTGATGTCACCAGGAGCATACTGCGCAGGCACAGATCATACTGGGCCCATGCAGTATGCTCCTGGTGACATCAGCGGGAGCAAGAACACGGCAACGAAGGCACAGTGGTTTTCAGACTTTAAAGTCAGAAATTCCAACGGTGACCTGGGGGCGGGGCTGGAGCATCGCTGAGTGGCTGCACAGGCACAGGATGTCTACGAGGGACCATTAGAAGCCCCGGGTAAGTTCAACTCATTTTCCCCCGACCCCCCTACAGTATCCCTTTAATGGTGCCCATACATGATACAATTTTTAAAACAAATTTTTTCGATTAGATAATTTTGTTCAATTATTCCATTAGATTTAATATTAAGATTTTTCCAACATGTTCGATTGGATTTTTATAAATTAAACAAAAAAGAAAACAGACATGTAAAGGCATTTTAGTATAAAGCTATGTCTGCCTACAGCGGACGTCTATAGGCATTTTTGGGTTCCCATAATCCTTTGCCATCGAGGTCTAAAAGGCATTCGGTTTAAAATTTTGGCTCATTGATAACTTTCTACTTTACACAAAATATGCAAATAATTCTATGATTCTAAGATTTAATTAATACTTTTTACAACAGATTTTCATTAGTCAAATTATGTACCATAATAATGAGCATACTGCTCAATCATCTCATATTTATTTTCACCTCAATAACAATTCTGCAGACTAATTTGGATTTCAGTACTTGTAGATTTGTACATAGAACAAAAAAAGAAAAAACACATGGTGAGGGTTTTATAGGCCCATAGCAAATCTGCGACAATGGAATTTATAACATGTAGCTTTTAATTATAAGCCTAAAATTAGTCAGTAGGTGCAACAAATGTCATAAAACTCCATGGCCCATATGCAATTAACTTCTTCTGCTTAGTTTTCTCCTATTTTTAAACTTGTCAATAATATGCCTTTTATGCCACCACAAAGCAGGAAAATATTCAAAATAATTTTAATAGTACTTTTTCACCTACTTTTTGGTACTTTTTTTAGTTGAAAAGTGCTGGAAAGTGTAACAACTTTTGTGGAGGCAGCTGCAGCGAACCACCATCTCCCTACCCTGCAGCAATCCTGTGCCTCGGGCATCTAGCACGCCGAGGACGGGTCTTTCTGGTGCGCATAGGGCCGCATTGACGTGTCTTTATGCGGCCAGGAGACATGTCAGCTGACCTGCGGGTCAGCTGACGTCTCGCCGTGCGCTCGCCGCTGCTGATTGGCTGGCAGCAGGGGGCGTGCCTCAGGATCTCCTCGGGAAGAGTCATTCGCAACCTGTCTGCTGTTGTGATCACTATGTGTTAGCGCTCAGACCTTAGTTAGATCCGGTGTGCTTTGATCTGGGAAGAAACCAGAGATTTCACACAGTGATAGGATTTGTGCTGTATATTGTATATTATCTGTTTATGACTCTGGCTTCTTCCTGACTATTCTTACTCTCCAGTGATTCTGTACCTTTGCCTATCTGACCTTGTTGCCGACTCTGCCTGAAAATCGTTACCTCTCTCTGCTCCGTGATTCTGTACTTTTGCCCATCTGATACTGCTGCCGACTCTGCCTGTTAATCGTTACTTCTCTGCCTTCCGATTTTGTACTGTATCTGCCTGTCTGTTACCAACTCGATTAGTCTGACCTTTCTACTCACCAGTAAGCCCTTGTCACTGGTGAGGTGCTCACTGAACTGACAGTACCCACCAGCTCCTCTGGTGAGGTATAGTCAAATCTGTCAGTATTTACTGTTTGCACCAATCACTACACTCATTACAATAAAGTGTGACTAAGCTCTCGATATTCCCTGTGTTGCTATATTTGTATTACTGGTGATTCTGCAGATCACCATATAATCAGATATAGTATCTGCATTATTGGTGATACTGCAGATCACCAAATAATCAGAACCTTGTTATTGCTGACACAAAACGTTACAGAAAGAAGTGAATTGCATATGGCCCCATGTGTCAACATAATCAATAATAATGATTAGCCTACTAGACGTTAATGATATTTGTTGTATCTACTGGCTAATTTTAGGCTTCAAATTAAAAGCTACGTTTTATAAATCCCATTGTTGTGGATTTGCAATGGACCTGTAAAACCCTCACCTTGTGTTTTTTTCTTGTTCTATATAAAGCGCTATCAAGGGGTGGCCCCGAACGCTACTATAGTTGATTGAATAGCATGTAGATGTGGGCAAGACATTTAATAAACACAATACAAACATAACTGGTACAGGCATGTAGCTTTTGTAAAAAAAAATCAATAGCTGGCAGTCTAAATGGTATCAACTATATGAATAACAGCATGGTGGCGTAATGGTTAGCGCTCTTTCCTTGAAGTGCTAGGTCCCGGTTTGAATCCCAGCCAGGGCACCATCTGCAAGGAGTTTGTATGTTCTCCCTGTGTCTGCGTGGGTTTCTTCCCACATCCCACAACACAGAGAAGTTAATTGGCTTCCCCCTAAATTAGTCCTAGACTACGACTACTACTACATACACTACACAATACATACATAGACACATGGCTATGGTAGGGATTAGATTGTGAGTCACTCTGAGGGACAGTTAAAGTGGATCTGAGATACACTTTTGCTCATTGCATAATTGTGTTCCTTTTATATAGTTTAAAGGGCCTTTCTCAAGCCAAATACTTTTTTTTGCTTTGTTTTAATACTCTAATTCCCTATAAACTAAACAAGCCTTGCCCACAGCACCTTTTGTGCCTTGGCACTGTAGCAAGGGCTTATGGGAGCTCAGTCTGGGCAGGAGGAGGAGGAGGTTACTAGCCATTGATTTCAGAGGCAGAGGGGAGGAGGGAGGAGGAGAGGGGACTGAATTTACACACAGGCAAGCTGATAGCATCTCCAGCCCTCAGCCTGTGACAATGTGACAAACAGAACATGGCTGCCCTCATTGTATCACAGGAATAAATAATCATAAACTTTTGAAGCTGTTTGCAGCTAGATTTGCTGTGTAAACTATCTAAACTTTAGATAAGATATATAGACAAGTTACTTGTTATAGTTAGTTTTTCATCTCGGATCCGCTTTAAGTGACAAGACCATATACTCAGCTATGTACAGTGATGCAGAAGATGTTGGTGCTATATAAATATTAAATAATAATAACATATCATACCCTATCAGTCTTTATTCAACTTAAAGGAAACCAGAGATAAAGACTTAAAATTTAGTTATACATACCTGGGGCTTTCCGCAGCTCCAGAAACCCTGATCGCTCCCACGCCGTGGTCTTCAGCCTTCCCCTTTCGCCGCACCGGCTTACGGACTTCCAGGGGGCGTGGCCAGCCTACGCAAGTGAAGTGCGCTCCTTGCGTATCTCTCCAGCAGCCGCTGGAGAGGTACGCAAGGAGCACAATTCAGCTACGCCTTGACTGGCCAGTCGGCTGAAGTCACGGGAGCCGGTGTGGCGAATGGGGAAGGCTGAGGACCGCGGCGTGGGAGCGATCAGGGTTTCTGGAGCTGCGGAAAGCCCCAGGTATGTATAACTACATTTTAATTCTTTATCTCTGGTTTTCTTTAACCCTCCTCTTGAATACCACTCCCTATATGCATAGTTTCAATAAAAAATTGTTTCCCTCCCTTTAAGACAAGAGTGACGATATAAAGAATTTATAAAGCAATGTGATCTTGCAGTAGGATAATCCCGTAAACTCTATTACCCTGTTTTTAATTATTGAATCAAGCATTGATTTTCATTCCGTAATAAATATATATCAATATACCAATATAAGAAGATACAAACGCTAATTGACTGTTTTAGATTGCTAGGTGCATCACTGTTCTAATGTAGATGCCATCTCCAAATTGCTTATCATCATTTGACCCTGCATGTTTTTCTCTGTGTACTACAAAGTAAGCAAAATTAATTTCTTTCCCTGATGACCTATGAATATGAGAGTCCATTATTATAATAAAAAATGTGCTCTGTCCCTGATGTTTTTCATGCAAAATAAGAATGTCATTAAACAATTGTAGCCATGGTTTAATGAGAACACAAGTACACATAATTAAAGAAATAATCCTTTTTATGTAGGTGAAAGGTGACTTTCTGATATGATAGGAAAACAAGCTGAAGCTGAGCAGAACTTGTAATCATCTTATTTATTACAGGGAGTTAAATGATATGAGGAATTTTCTGTGGCTTTCCATGGCTTCAAAACAATAAATGACTAGAATTAACTCGCTCTATAATATGGCCTTTTTCTTTCATTAGATAACTTAACGAAAATGTCAAGTAAAATGAGTTTATTTACCAAGGTGTTTTTTTTCCATATTTGATGTTGATAAAATTACAAACTTTTTTCATCTTTGTGTTGATTTCAGGTATTTTTGCGTACTTTTGTTAACTCTTTTTTAATCCAATCTTCCAATCATCTATGTCCCTCCCCCACTGCACTACTGCACTTTTTTCCCCTTCTGTGCATGGGGATGGGTGATTGAACTGTGCGGTGCAGCAGGGATCTAGGAGTGTCTTTACATCCTTTCTCTAAAGCAAGTGGCCCAGCATCAGTTCTGGGGGGTGGGGCCGGTGGCAGCTTGCATGCTGTAGCTTTACCTCAATTGCACATTGCAATTAACATTGTTAACAAGCAGTGCAGGGTAGTGCCAGAAGGGTTCAAAGTGTCGGACCTTGCCTGGGACTTTGACCCACATAGGGTGATATCATGCAGGACTAGATACGGCACTGGCCCTTCTAGCAAAGAGCCCAAATGCGCCCACATATTATTTAAATTATGTCCCACAGTTGCAAACTGGGGGACCAGCAGTAATTTAAGTGTCAGATTTAAAGGGGCTGACACTGCGCTGGATTTTGGTAACCATTTTTTCTATGTCAGGTCTATGTCCAATATTCAACATAGCATTGGAAAGGGTTAAGTTGAGTTTTGCAAGAATATACAGCTATAGCATTCTAGTGCCTAGGTATGCTTTACAGAGTATAAAAAACTAGGTAATGAATGATATAAACTTACTAAGATCTTTTATGCATAGCTGTTCAGCATTAAGCCATATTTCGGGCACATATCCAGGGGCTAGGAAATCTGTGAATATCCAAGATATTATTATTTATCAACTTTTTGCATAAATAATGTCTGTTCATATTGGTTGCAACAAAAGGCATATAAGGTTATTGTGTTTGATAACAGAAATATTTTAGCATGAGTTCACAAATAATATTGCATCTTATCTAGTGAACAACAAACACTCTGTACAAAAGTTATGGTCTCGCAAAAGCATTGCTAGAATAGTTAAAGAGAAACTGTGACCAAGAATTGAACTTCATCCCATTCCGTAGCTGATACCCCCTTTCCCATGAGAAATCTTTTTTCTTTTCACAAACGGATCATCAGGGGGCTCTGTATGGCTGATATTGTGGTGAAACTCCTCTCACAGTGGGATGTCAGGACCATGGTATTCACAGTTTCCTGTCTGTGAACCTCATTGTATTGCGGGAAATAACAGCTGTTTACATCTGGGTCCAACTGCCAAAGATGCAAGCAGCATCTCCTTTCACTGACATTACCTACCAGCAGTAAAAAATTTCACCATGTGTTAAATGTCAAAATGTAAATCAGGGAGAGGAAAGATTTTAGATTGTGAAAAACTGACTAAATAATTTATACATAAATATTGTAAACATGAAGTACTTTTCTATTACATTATTTTCACTGGAGTTCCTCTTTAAAGAGGAACTCCAGTGAACATTTTACTGTTGGCAGGTGATGTAGCTGCTGCATGGTTTTTGGCAGTTGGAAACAGATGTAAACAGCTATTTCCCACAAAAGTTAGAACTTTTCTTGTGGGAGGGGTTTCTTGTGGGAGGGGTTTCACCACAATATCAGTCATACAGCGCCCCCTGATGGTCTGTTTGTGAAAATTAATTGATTTCTCATGTAAAAGGGGGTATTAGCTACTGATTGGGATAAAGTTTAATTTTTGGTCGGAGTTTCTCTTTAAATAGTAGCTGTGGAAATTATTCTGACTCCATTTTGTTTTCATATTCATGTCCTGACACCAATCTTAATATCTATTTGCATCATATTCTGAATAAGGCAGGGATTCCCCTAATCTAGAGCTAGGGTTTTGTAAAAACGGAAGGAGGTTACATGAATCCGGACTCCACTTCAGAATGTCTTCGAAAAAAAAAAAAGGGCTGTTTGTAGGTTTAAATCCCCTATACAGTCTAAAGCAAGAAGTCTATGCTGAAGTTTTTCAACTTTTCAAGCAACACATGCCTGTCTCAAGCAAATGTGCTGTATAATCCAAATGGTCCGAGTGGACTGGCAGTACTCAGAGGGAGCCAGGAGTAGGAGCCCCAGACATTTGATTGGGGTGGGAAGTGGTGTGATATTAAAAAAGTCCAGTGGTGTCTTAAGCCAATACACTACCCGTTTAGGATCACTATAATTAGCTAGGGAAACTGCCTTGAAGTTGTGGTTCTGAGTTAATCCTGAAGAAGACAAAAACATACTTTTCATCCAAACAACATCATTTATTTTAGATAATGCCTTCAATGACTGACTGCAAATAGTTTTCAAGCTTTGGAAACCTATGCTTCTTCTTTGGACATAATATAGAGCAGGTTGGCTACAGTTCGGATCCAGTTCTGCACATGCTTGAAGAAGAAAGTTTTCTTGCAGGCTTTTAAAACGTACAAACCTAAAACCTAAAATCTACAATTAATAGTCATTAAAAAGGTTACCCAGAAAAAACTTGTGTTGTTGTATAAGTATGTTCCTGGATCTAGTAGCTGCCTTGGAATTGATGGGCTATCGACACAGCCATACTGACTTCCTGCTTAACAAGTATATGATGGAGGGTAGAAAGAATGAGTGTGGGGGAGGGTAGATAGCATAAGTACTTTATATACAGTATTTACTAATTTTGTATTACTTCCATGTATTCGATACAAGACAAATAACATTAGTGTTCTGTCAAACTTTTCACATTTAAAGGGAACCTTAACTGATAAAAAAAACAGTTTAACTTTCCTGGGGCTTCTACCAGCCTCCTGCACCTGCCTGGTGCCCGAGCCATTACTGAACAACGCTCCTGGTCCCCTGCAGGCCCCTCTTCTGGCTGGGTGACTCAACAATCAACAGCAACTGCACAAGTATGGCCTTGGCCACGAGCCTCCTCGATCGGTTCCCATCATTGGGAGTGTTCTGCACATGCACAGCAAAGATTTTCCTGTACTGCGCATGTGCAGAGGGCTCCTATCCAAGGGAGTGCAATCAGAAAGCCTGCAGAGCAGAGCCGTGCATCCAGAAGGAAGAAGGCCACTGTTTGGGGACCAGAGGATCATTTAGTGATAGAGGAGGCACAGGGCAGCTGTGTGGGCTAGTAGTAGCCCCAGGTAAGTTAAACTCATTTTTTTTCTCTACAAATTCGGTTCACTTTAAAAAAAAATATCTTCCCTGTGATTAATTTTTCAAGCAGAAATGTCAGAAAACTTTTTCTGTATCCATGGTTTCTGGCCAAATACATACTGAACATCACAGCAGTTAAATAACCAACTTTAAAGGCAGGGGGTCCAGCAGAGGCAAAATCTGTAAAAAAAAAAAAAAAAAGTCAGATACAGTCATTGTTATCCTAATAATACTCTCTCAAGATTTAATTTTAGAAACATGGTATCATCAGTATTCAGGAAACCCAGACTTCTTTATACAATCTTCTAGTTGAATGAGCAAAATATACTTTAATTGGCCAGAAAATGCTTAATTGTGAATGGCAGATTTCATGTATTGTAGAAACAGCTGAGTGAGTAGGTAAAATAAGCCAGCGTGCTACTGATTTTATGCTTGAGATAGCAGAGGTTTCTGCTGTCACTATAAAGCATGTATCTCCTTACAACTCCTAGTCTCAGAGCTTGATTTACTAGAAATTAGTAATCCATCAGATTGATGGGCAGCAGGCAATATGCTCTGTTGGCGCCTTGAAATTTCTTGTATCCGTCACTAAGTCATGATTTACTAAAATGGTTTCAGGGATTGTTGTAAAGCAGAACTCTAGCCGCTCATTAATAATTAATTAGGCATTTTTAAGTGCAGCTCGCCAACGACCACACAGCTGTGTTGACAAAATCCTAAAATGAATATTAAAATGACTTGTAGCTTGTAACAGTGGCTTGATAACTATTTATTTACAACTTCATTTTTTTTAAATCTTGTGCTTGTAATGAACATTGATTGTCCCCTACTGCTCATATTTGCTAAAACCTTCAGATAATTAGTTTTCTTCATTTGGTAATTAGCTCCAAGACCAAGCTTATTCTGGAACACAATTATTTGTTTGACAACAGTGAATATCTGTAATTGCAATTAAGAATGAAAATACGTTGTTTATCAAGAGGCACCAAAATGTCTTAAGGTCCACTGTTTTCTATATTTTTGGTCATAACATGAATAATGATAACAATAATAATGTCAACTACGAAGAGTCTCATCTTTAACTAGGTCATGTTATTATAGCTAATAGAAATTAAAGTCAACCAGAGTCAGAGTTGACTCATTACATGGAATGCAGAAGCATGTACTCTTAACAATCACCTACCACTATGTCCCCTCGGTGCTGCTCCCCCCGCCCCATTTCCATAGTACCCCAAGTAGCTTGTCAGTATTCTCAAACAAGAAGGAGCGTCCTGTGCTGGAATGGCACTCCTGCATTACGCCCACTCCAGTGTTAGGACCACCCTTTCCGCATCTGCTTTAGCTTGCTCCCAAGGCATCACGTCTCAGCTCAGAAGCAATGAGAAATCTGAGGCATGCTGGCGTGCTCGTCAGAGCTGCAAAGGGGATCCTCTCATGGACTTGCCATGACCTAGAAGCACTTCAAGGGTCGTGGGCATTTTAGATTCAGAAGTCACAGGGAGGTGACTTCTGAATCTATTACTGGTGCAAGTCTATCTATTACTGGTGCCAGTAATATTTTTTTGTTTTTTTTTGACAGTTTTGTTCCACATCATATTCTCTTTGACACAATTTCAACTGGAGTTGTTTTTTGTTGTTTGTTTGTCTTTTTTAAATTACATTCTAAATGACATTTATCTACTTATGCATGCTGCTTCCTCATATTCTTGTACTCTGGCTTTCCAACATTTTTGTTGACATCCCATGTGACCCATGTGACTATTAATGGTATTTTTTACACCTATGAAAGGGTTTTTTTAGGGAATAGCATGGTATTGAATAATTTAGGTGTGAAAAAAAGGACCTTGAGGACTTATAGTTCCATTTACACCACCAACCACAACCTGTCTTCTGATGTACATTTGCTCTGTGCTAACATCTTTGTTAAAAAACAAAAACAAATAGGGACGGCACACGCAGCAAAAATGTAAATGACCTAGGTTCAACTCACATGAAACCAGTTTATACATGTGACACCTTCAAAAACAGATTGTTGGTTCCACAGCCCCAAAGCCATGGCAAGGTCTATCTGGTTCTGCAGCCCAAACCCCAGTGATGGCAACAAAATTGCACTTTTTGAGTACAACAGCCTGTGCCTTGAAATATCTATATCGTTCTTCTGAGATCATTAATACATGAAGAGAAGAAAATTCTATTGAAATTTAATTGAGCAAATTAAACTCAAAATTATTTCATATAAATCAATTTCCATATTTGTATTGGTAATCAGCAATTGATGCTTATTTCAGAACAGAAGATACTATAGTATTTCTTGTGATACTCAGGGGAGCTGGCACTGCAAATGGCCTTGAAGTTCAAAGCAGTGACTTTTATTTAAACGTGAAATGTTTCTTTCCTCAGCAAACAAAAGAAAACTACTGTTTTCTTCAGCAACCAAACGAAAGTGTACCTTTCATCAGCAAACTTCAATAGTCTTCAACATGAATTCCAGTCTTTCCGCATCAGGTTAAACAAAGTTCAAAAAAGTAACACACCTTACTCCAACAATATATTTCTGTTGTGCAGCAAGAAGGGTACCTTACAATGAGTATCTGCTAAGTCCAGCAAGGAGTCCTGATACTCAGTTGGGAAGCTTGTCTCCACGATATAACAATATAAACATAAACTTGTAAACGGATCCCATCCCTATATAGGCAACAAGCACAGCCAAAGAATTAAAAAAAAAATGGTTTTATGGACAATACCACAGATGTTTCTTTAAACCATAAAGTTTACTTCAAGGAAAATATTCTTACAGTCTTATATGATGCACAGATTTTTAAGACCTCATCACATTATTAAACATCCTCGCATCATCAAAATAAACTTGATGTGCTCCATGGCATGATAGCTGCTTCTTCAGAGGCTAAATAAAAATCAGAGTTGATAAAATAGTACCATTTACTAACAATCAAAAGGGAGAGATTCCACATGTATGTATTGCTATATGAGACCAGTAAACCATGACTGGTTCAAGGCATGAGTGAACAATGGTTGCCATAAAGTTGGCCAACAAACATAACCACCACCACCTTAGTACTGTGTTGTTCTTAGCTCACGACACTAATTAGGTGGTGGCCAGAGATGAAAGAAGATGTAATGGGGCCCTCGGCACGATAATAGAGTTGGGGCCTTCTTGTGGTCTGTTTAGTAAACTGAAGTAAAGAGAGGTCAAAGTAGAAGGCAAGTGGGCCCCCTGACACCCACTAGGCCCCAAGCACCTGCCTAGGTTGCCCAGTGGATGATCCATTTGTCATCCAACTCTCTGGTTGTCATCATCATTTAATACTAACACGGTAGCCCACTCATGGTTTATTGGTCTTATATGGCACATATCCATGTGCAATCTCTCCTTTCTGGTTGCCTGTATTACTATTATATAAGCTATACTTGTTATTGAGCTTGTCTCTATAACTGGGCAACACCAGGGCCCATATGTAACTACCCTTTTCTCCTAAGTTTTCTCCTAGAAGATAATTGTCATATTCTCGTTAAAATAACTTTTCAGCATTTCACAATTGAAAAAGTACCCAAAAGTTCATGAAAAAGTATTATTAACATTATTGAGTATTTTCTTGCTTGCTGGGAGTTAAAAGGGCATTTTATGACAAGGTGTGAAAATATCACCTAAGAGAAAACTCAGGAGAAAAAGTGAATTGCATATGGGCCCAGGCATCTATTTAGCTGAATTTATCATCACCCAACAATCTCTGGAGTGATATGGAAGGGCCCACCCAACCTCTCCCTTCCATTATAGAGTCCAGGACACAATAATGTTCACAAAAATGTCACGTTTTCCCACAAATGAGAATATTTGGAAAAATATGTGGGCATGGGAAAACTAATTTTCACCAAATGCATTGAAGTCTATGGGCACGGGAAAACACATCTTCACACAGATAAGTATAAGCACAAAAAATTAGAGGCCTGCGTGCAAAAATTCATTTTTTTTCCAAAGGTGTTGACTTTTTAAAGGCACATACTGTACTATTACTTCTCCAGCACACATACAACAGCAGCTGAAAAATGAATGCAAAATAGACATCAGTTCCACATATTGCAATTCATGTTAGCAGGAACACCAAATGCAGGCTGTCTCATACAATATCCCCCCCCCCCCCTAACCTCTCTTGAAAAACAAAAGTTTGCTTTCTTAAAACAGAAAGAATTTGCGATAATTCAGGTTGGAGTGAGCTTGAGATGTCTCCCAGTGCATCACTGCTGAATATATGCAAATTAACCATTGTACCCTTAGAAGTTAAACACACCTCCAGAACTGCTGGAATGCAATGATGTTTCAGCTTGTTAATTTGTACAGAGCCATAATAATCCAACATGCATACAGACTGTTTTGGATTGTTTGATCCTCATCAGTGCATGGCATGGATTAATTTGGCTCTATGCAGTAGGGCTTGTAACACCGAGAGGTACAGACTAACCAGCAAGCTTGTGGTGACCCAGAACTCATTGGAGTGTGTAAGGGACTACAATGGTCCTAAAAGCCCCCTTACTAAGATGTTAAGAAAAACAAAAGTTTGCTTTCCTAAATCAGAAAGAATTTGCGATAATTCAGGTTGGAGTGAGCTTGAGATGTCTCCCAGAGCAACACTGCTGAATATATGCAAATTAACCATTGTACCCTTAGAAGCTAAACACACCTCCAGAACCGCTGGAATGCAATGATGTGTCAGCTTGTTAATTTGTACAGAGCCATAATAATCCAACATGCATACAGACTGTTTCGGATTGTTTGATCCTCATCAGTGCATGGCATGGATTAATTTGGCTCTATGCAGTAGGGCTTGTAACACTGAGAGGCACAGACTAACCAGCAAGCTCATGGTGACCCAGAACTCATTGGAGTGTGTGAGGGGCTACAATGAGAATGACAAAATATTTTGGGAACAAGTATGCTAAGTGACTTGGGAGCTACTTACAAGAAAAGCAAAAAATAAAGCTGTGTACTACATTGGCAATCCAAATAACTCACGAATAGCGCCTCTGTGAAGATAGGCAGAGGCGCTATTCATGACCTTGAGACTGTACTGTGTACTCCTGTCTGTTTATTGCCTGAGGAAGCGGGAGTATACCCCTGAAACGCGTTGCGGTTCTGTTCATGGAGTATGTGAATAAATTGTCTTTATCTTAAGCGACAGCATCGAGTCTATTTCTGAGTGGCCGGTCCACCACCGCCACCCGAATATTTTAAACATTTTAGCATTTTTTATCCTTTTGGCGCCTCTGTACATCTACTTGTCAAGATATTCACCCTTGGTGGTTAAAAGGGTGACAAACCCTCCTTTCCTTCTTCAGAGAGCGACATCTTAATCCTGAGTGGGGACAGGTCTAATCTCCCCACCTGCCTATAAAGTGGTTGCCTAAATGGTAACCCATGTAAGTATAATACTTACTCCACACTAATTCTCCCTGATCCAATACATACTACACTATATTGGGCTCTCGGTTTCTCTGTTTTAACTTTTCTCTTAAGTTTTCTCCCAGGATATAGTTTTTATGTTATCTAAAGAACTTTTCAGCACTTTGCTCTTGAAAAGTACTAAAATGGAGGTGAAAAGGTAATATCAAGAGTAATTTCTTGCTTAGTATTTTATTGATAATGTTTGAAAAAAATTCCCGAGAAAAATCAGGAGAATCGTTAAATGGATATTGTCCATTGGAAGAAAAAGAGCAAGTTTTCAGGCCAAGTTGCACCTGATTAAAATATGGTGCAGCCCATTAAACCAAGCTGTTTAGGGAAAAGAAAAAAAACATCATTGCAGTTTTTTTTGTGCAGTGCAAGACCTTCTGCTGCAGTGTCAGCCTTTTCCTCTGTCTGCAGAGTGTTTCAACTCCCCCTCCTAATACAAGTGAATGGGAGCCAGACCTGCATCAAGCCAGGCAGAAGCAGCTGTTACTGAAGCAGAAAACTTCTGCAAAGGGGATTTTTTTTTACAGTTACAGTAAGTACGTGAGATCCCCTTCAGCAAGCATGTTAGGCCTCCTTTATTAACCATCATCGGGGGGGATCCTTGCAGTGATCTTGCCAAGTTTTAGATGGGAATGTGAAGCATTCTCTGGAGACTACAGAAAGCCCATACGTACTTTTTATGTCTGAAGAAGGTCCTGTAACATTCCTCTAGCAGAAATGCAGCTCCAGCACCATAGAATTAGAACAATCTTTCTCTCCCATAGGCTTTAAAGTGTACCCAAGGCAGCATGCAAAATGATGAGATAAATATGTGTATGTAGAGTGCAAAACACATGAATAACCAGGCTGTTTTCCTTGTTTTATTTTGGTGCCTGAAACAGTTAATTTCTAGGCATAGAAGTGACAGCTTCTGTCTTGTCAGTACCTTGTGGGAATACAGTAAACATCACTGATAAGCAAATAACAGCCATAAAAGTTTTTCTGGCAGAATACAACTTCTGAGAGCAGAAGGAGGTAGAAATAGTTAATGTATTTTCACACAGGGACAATTATTAGGCTGCCACAGAGCAGAGACAACAAAGCAGTCAATTAGAATTTGATCATAGTTGCAATTTCTCAGAATCTAGCTAAGTTATGTTGATTAGATGATGAAAGACTCAACATACGAGGTTCATCATATCCATAAAATGGGTCAATGGAATCTATTGTGAAGAGTATCCAGCACACCGAAGCATTTGGTAAGAGTGAGGCCTTTTTTGAGAAGGGAGGCTAAACTGTGCTTTTGTCTGGCATTTCATCTTTCCGTCAGTCACCTATGGGCACAATTTGGGTGCAATTAAAATGCAGCCCAATGGCAGCATTTGTAACCCAACACCTATCAACACTTGACACGTGGTGGTTTTACTACATGGCAGAGAACTGCAACATGTCATGCCTGAACACAGCTGTGACCACACTCAAAATAACTTCAAAGGGGTTGGGGGGGGGGGGGGGGTTTGTTGCACCTGTCCACCGAACATGAAAAATAGCACCAGGACCGTGCATGAGGGAGGCTGATGGGTGGTGAATTCACCACCTTCAGCTGAAAAAGCCCTAAGGGTAAGTAAAAAAAGATAGGTAGGAGGTAGCCAGACTTAACAAAAAGGTGCTCTGAGAGAGATGCTTAAATGAAGTAGAGGTAATAGATAGAGCAGGGAGAACATTTGAGAGCACACAATCACCTCACAGGTTGCAAAGCCATAAGCTGTATATCAATGTAAGGTTTAAAATAGTTAAGTTAAACAAAATAAAGTCTATTGACTGCTGCTGTTTCCCAGGACTCCTAGGTGGAAAGGTCTCACAGAGTGAATAGACTTCATCATCAATTTGTCACCTCTACATTCTTGAATTTTATATCATGGTTTACCTAAGACTTCAAAACCTGCAGTCACGTGCTTTGTTATATTTACACCTCTCCTCACACTTATGGGTCTGGCCACTGGACACACCACGCCATGTAGTCATATCTTTGCCATTTCCTAAAAGATGTGCAATGGAATGGTCATTTAATTTGTCATATTCCGGTAATCTTTTCCTTATACTTGTGAAGGTTATATGCTACATGCACACGTACCTCTATTTTACATTGTTGCCTTTTTTTCTCTTTTTCATTTTTTAAGGACTCAGCTTGAAATAAAAAATACATGTATTAACTTGATCATGTCTACAAAGGAGGGCATTTCCTCATGCTGTTTGCTCTGTAGACAATGTGCAAATCTCGACGTGAAAGATAACATATTAGCAAAGATATAATTGTCTGACGCGATCTTGATGGGCTGTTCAAACAGTAATTGGAAAATGTGCTGTTTTATGTACATAGCTCGTTCATTTAAAATAATATACTTGCCACTAGGTGGCTAGTTCTGATCATCTCATTTTACCATTTTAATTACATTTTTAATATCCTTGGCTGCATAAACAAAGATAAATGACAGACCTTGCACTATCTGGCTGCTTGCTCCGGCACAATCTGTAATAATATCAGCTTTTGTTTGTGCCTCCTCTAATTAGATTCTGAAATCTAGGCTTCAGCAATCAATAATTTTAATTTCAGAATCGCCTTTTGATCTTACATTTCATGTTTGTTTGCTGCAAATGATCAGTAGAACAAAGCTGATAATGTATGCAGGTGGGTGTTTTTGGGGGGAAGATAATAGTATATCTCTGCAGAGCTGGATAAGTGTTCGAAACCATCAAGAGAAGCCTGCAGACTTAGTTTGACACAGGTCTAATTAGCATGCAGATATGTGTCGTCTCATTGGCAATTCAAATTGCTTTTTTTTTTTTTTTTTTTTTTTTGAGATTGTACTTCAAATTGTGCTACTCAAACATTGTATTTGATTTTAAAGCCCCCCGGGCATGCCATAATATCTGCCTTCATCCTTTAGTATAAAGCATTTATTGAACAGGCTGTTTCGCCTGTTTATCCCTTTGTGTGTGTGTATGTTTTTAAAACACTTAAGCCACGTAACCCTGGGATCTGCTTTTGTCTGTAAAGACAGAAACCGGTTGTTCTATGGCTTGGCACGTGGCGCGTTAAGTATGGTAGCAGTCGCGTGTTGCCTTGCATAGCTCCACTCACATGAGAGCTGTTGTAGCGAAGGTCTTCATCTTAGTGCCACTCATGGAAAAGGGGGAGGATATCTTCTCAGCACGCATTAATATGCGGCACATAGCAACGTGTCTGAATGCCAGTCTTCAATTCTTCACAACACAAAATGGCTGGATTGTCATCATTGTTTTTTTTTTTTATTTATTTATTTTTTCTAAACCTTCCCACAAGGTATCCAGTGTCTTAGGGACATCAGTGCGGTGGCTTATGCATCTGAAGTTATCTGTGGTATAGCATAT
Source organism: Hyperolius riggenbachi (assembly GCF_040937935.1). Classification (NCBI taxonomy): domain Eukaryota; kingdom Metazoa; phylum Chordata; class Amphibia; order Anura; family Hyperoliidae; genus Hyperolius; species Hyperolius riggenbachi. Next base: position 365,117,784 of record NC_090650.1, read on the forward strand.
TGGGAATCCCTGCCAATATCAAGGCCTTTTTTTCTTTCTTTTTTTTCAAGCCATAGAGCAACAAGTGGTAAAATCAATGATGTACAGTTATTCAGCAATGTAATTCATTTCACTGACTCTGGCTGGTGGCCAGATCCGCCATCTGTCTCTGGCTCTGCTTTCGCTCTCTCGCTTGCTTGAATTTGTCATTTGATAATGATCCATGCTTGCCTTCCTTATTCCCTGGCAAAGGTACAGTACCAATGCCTCTTCCCCCTTCTGCCATAGGGGATGGTGTGAGTTCGGTGGCACTCTGGATGCTCCATCTTCATGCCAAAGGTCAGGAAGGACTAAGCAAGAAAGCTAAAAAAAAGCAAATTGCAAGACAACAGTATCATATTGCTTATGCCTGATTTTTTTTTAAAGCATTAAGATGGATCTATCTCACATGGGAACATTTCCTGTTTCATTAGAGTATCTTCGTTTCCTTTATCGGAGGCTGGCACCATACGCCACTGAGCAGCTCGTGAAAGAGTCTGCGTTTTGGAAGCTCGTGCATCCTTACCACCAAGCCACCTTCTGCAATGGAGACAGGGTGCCTACTTCAGGATCTTATGCGTGCTTGCTGTTTGAAGCTGCAGAAAAGTGAATAATCAATTAAGTATTGATTTCTTGTACGATTTGGTAAATTTCAAAGGCAAGACAAAGAGGATGGCTTAAAGGAAAGCACTGCAGGGACTTGGCGTAAATTAAACAACTAACAGCAGCGCAGAATAAAATAACACCTCAAATGAATATTTCCCTGGAAGAATTAGTACCAGCTATTGGAAGACAATGGTGATTTTATTTAAAACGGCAAGCACCCGAGCGTCTTAACTACGAGGCGGGGGGAAGGAGCTAATTATAACCGCAGATTTTAATGGAGTTAATTTGACTGAACGGATGCAAATGTGCTTTATTTATGGATGAGAAAACAAGCCTACAGCATCGACTTTGGAATTATCGCATACGCTTATCATCAAAAACCCTTTAGAAATGGAGGTAACAGTCCATTATTTTTCTGAAAACAGGTATTTATACGTTAGGAAGGGGAAAAAAAATCTGAAGATAGATGCCAGACAAATGAGGATTGCTTGATGAAATGCCTGGTTTAATCATCTTGCCTTATTGGTAGACAATCCATTCCTTCATTTAGAACTGTACAGCCCTTTTTAATCCTTGTAGCTATTTAATGTAACATAATAAACATAGATCGTCTTTTAAATGCATAGTGGGTTTTTTTTCAGTGTGCAGTTTATTAATAGCACTTTTGTGTTCCTGGAGAATTTTTTCAGTAGAGGCGAATTATATGAAAGAATGAAAATTAGAAGGTCATTTTTGCATTTTGCATTTATATGTAATCTTCGGGACAGATCTGAATGAATAGTGTCTTCTAGCCGACGAGGTCTGTAATTAGGAAAGAATTTTGAAACGTGGAGGGAAATAGGACACTTTCTGGATGATGGGCACAATATGGTATAATAATTGAAGGAAAAAAATACTATTCCGACTGCAATTATGTTTTAGCTGTTTAACTCCTTCACTTACAGTGTTCATAATCAGGGGAAGCTCATTGATTGGAGCAGAAGCTATGTGGCTGCATTGCTGTATTGTGCAAGTGTTCTACCTAAATATTCTTATTCTTCATTTCCATTCCTATCTCATTCTCTCCTATCTCTCTATTTTTTCCTATCCTGATGTCTTGCTGTCTTGAAAGCTACGTTCCTGAAGCCTATCACAGAAACCACTCTGCATTAAGCTGAAACACAAAGACGATGTAGGAATAATGAATCCTCATTTGCATCGACATTTGTATTCAGATTTGCTAGGCTATAAACTTGCCAGATCAAGCAGCATATTAAACAGATATTCCCCCTAGTAAATTGCAGCTCTTGCCATTGTGGAGCCTTGTTGTGCTTTCAGGAGTGGCTGGTAAAGTACCATGACTGTACAGATTGTATTGGTTCGTACTACTTGCAGCGAATGATGTCAGTCTGGGTCACAGTGAGACTACTTAACGCCAGTGAGGATTTTTAAGGCATACCAGAACATGTGACCAAGCAAAATCTCTGCATTCTTGGAACTGTCGTCAATGGGTCTTACAGCACTGGTGGAGACTGGAGGACACTTGGTGCATCATCATAGGATTACATCATCCATCACTGATTACTTGTGGATTTTAATGCTGAGCTGACTAATACAGAAAGAAAACATAACTGTCCGATACATCCGAAGGAATCTACAATTTTTTTTCCTATTTATTATGCACTGATCATCTTTCGTGTTATGTTTAGCGTGGTCTACGCATATATTTTATGCTAATGGTGCTAATGTTGTGTGCAGCTTTGCATACCGTAGATGAAACACAAAGGACAACGTGAAGACTCTGCTCTATTATATCAAGCATTGCCATCATTTTTTTTTCTAATTTATTTATATTTAATTATTTTACAGCAATCACGTAAACTGGGTGTAGGAAGTGTTATGCATGAAAACAGGATGATTTATGATGTATTCTGCTAGAATCAGCCTTACCTGCCTTTTTCATATTGGAGGTTTGATGCCTTATGCGATGCATGTAAATGATTTGATGTAAAAACAAATGTAACATTTGCTCTGATTGCTTAGAAGGTTTTTAACCATGACCGAAGTAAAGTGTATAGATCCATGGCTATCAAGTCTGCCTGCTCATCAGTTACAGTAAGTGATTAAGAGAATATCAATCTCACAGGCAAGAATGCCAGCGGGAGCACCGCGAATAGAACAATGTCCAATTAACTCTCTGATTAAACCAGATTTGTACAGATGATAAGATATGCAAGTATGACGGACCACAACATGTACTTTGATGTGCTAGAAAACATGTCATTTTATGTATTCCATGGTATAATAAATAATTTACATCAATTATTTCTTCCCGCGTTGAATACAAATAATAATCACAGTAATCACGGTGGATACAGGAAATGTCATTACTGTTTATTTAGGGGGGGCTGAAAAGTTTAACACCATTTTGCAAAGTAAAACTGGAATCTTGGATTTTATTTACTAAAGGAGACATTTTTAATGTTGACATCTACCTTTACTTATCTTGTTTTTCTATACAGAGGTTTGAGCGGAAACAAGGAGAACCATTACAAGTACAACTGCACCATTGACGCTATTACAGGTCCACTTTATCTAAAGCAACATTTCCCACGCCCCTTAAGTTCTATATATAGCAAGTGGACAGTCATTGGATCTAGGGAGTGATCTGCTCCCAGCCTCATATGTGCTCACTATAAGTTTTGAATTTGGTGTTTACGTTTTGTAGGATTGAAAATGATTGTGGGAAGGACTTAAGAACTAATAGGTTTGCAGCATTATTAAGTAATTAAGCAATGATTGCTATTCTTCTCAGTTCAGGTTTCTTTTAAAACATTTTATATGGTATACATATATATATATATTTTATAATCGTCTCTAAAATGTATATTTTTAAACTTAGATCATTAAAATGCATAAATAATGCACAATATATGATTTCTTAAACATTTAAGAAACGTATAATAACAGTTCACTGTCGTATAACCCCCTTATGCCTGCCTACGCTGCTATGTGGCCTGAAGTACCCTGTGCTGTGGAAGAGCCTAGTCTTCTTTATACCATACAGTGCACTATATGAAGAGCTGCATGACACTGGCGTAGTATTTTCCTGCTCAGTCACATAGTGAGAGCTGCGAAGAATAGGCACATTGTCCTGTATGTATAATCCTTTAATATCTCTTTATCTTTGCCTAGAACAAGTTGTGCAGTCTTAAGGCCAAATGAAAACGCAAGGCATCATTGCACTTGCTGAATACTTTTGATACCTGGGATAATTAGAGAATATTAATACTATGGAAAATTTGTTGAATAAGTTTGATTATTTTGTTGAGGGCTTTTGCACGCCAGCCTATTTTTGTTATGTCCATATACTAATTTAAAAATGAGTTCCCTTGAAAGGGAATCTGAATTGAAAATAAACTTATGAGATAATGAACTGTATGTATAGTACAGCTAAGAAATAGAACATTAGCAGCACTGATATCAGTTTCATATTATTTCCAGTACAGGAAGAGTTAAGAAACTTCAGTTGTTATCTATGCAAAGAGCTTCTCTGAGCTCTCCAACTAAACTTGGTCGGTTACGGTGCTATTTTCTGAAGTACGTATACATCAAAGAAACAGTGAAAGACAACTTCAGATAAGATTTTACTGCAGAGAAGTTCAAAGAGACATTAGCTCTGCTCTGTTTCATAGTTTAAAATGAAAAGTATAGTGCGTAAACTGCAAATGTTAGAGAATGATGCAATGTTATAAAACAAAAAAGCAAACTAAAATAGTAGACTCTTTTCTTTGCTACTAATTTTCTAATAATTATCCATACTACACATATAATTCATTTTATCATACTTTTTTTTTTAACTTCAGATTCCCTTTAAATGATATTAGCTGACAATAAAGCTTGAAACTAATAATTACAGACAATATCGCCTTGTTTAGTATGCTCCTTGCAGGGGACATTTTTTTATAGTGACCTGCTAATAAAACAAATAGGCATGGATGTACATATGGTGTATCCAGAGCTTTTCAATAAACAACAGCTGATGGAGCACGTGCCGGGATTTCTATCCCCTCGTCCCAAGTGAATTATGTAAAAGCAATATTCATGTGCTAAATGAGCAAGATGCAGATAATTATGCCATTAACTCCCCATATGTTGCACAAGATCATTGTCTTGTTTAAAAGGGATCTGTTGGTTATAGCTAGTTTAGAGTCATTTTCAGCCGTAAGGCGCATGTGGCATTAGCGGCGGAAAATGTCAACAATTAAACATGTCCACGAGGAGCAAAGAGGAGAGTTAATGAGCAGTACCGTAAAAATTGTCAGAACAGCTGAAATGTCAATGTGTTTTTTTCAGGATGATCCTAACCAACAGCTAAAAAAAGTTTATTTTATACTTGTTATGTTCACTTCAAATAGCAAATCAGGCTCACAGAAATTTTTTTTAAAAAAAAGATTCCTTAGTGGCTGGATAGTGTGAAGTTTAAGGGCTCTTCCTCTGGCACTCAAGACCTGGGTTTGAATCTTGGCTCTTCTTCTTCCTGTAGGCCTTGGGCTAGTCTCCCTAAGGGCCTGTTTCCACTACACACAGATTGAATGCAGAATGGATGCAGAAAAACTGACTCCAATGGATGCCTCTGGGAAAATCTACATCAGAAAAATCGTGTTTAGTGGAAACAGGTCCATAGGCATTCATTGGAGTCAGATTTTCTGCATCCATTCTGCATCCAATCTGCGTGTAGTGGAAACAGGTCCTAACACTGCTACTGCCTACGGAGCTTGTGTAGTGGCTGCATCTCAAGTGCTTTAAAGAGGAACTCCAGTGAAAATAATGTAGTAAAGAAAGTGCTTCATTTTTTACCATAATTATGTATAAATGATTTAGTCAGTGTTTTCCCATTGTAAAATCTTTCCTCTCCCCGATTTACATTCTGACATTTATTACATGGTGACATTTTTACTGTGGGCAGGTTATGTAGCTGCTCCTAGCTGTTTTGGCTGTTAGAGACAGCTGTAAACAGCTAATTCCTGTCTGTGAACCTTGTTACATTGTAACAAACTGCCAAAAGTACCGCGGTACTCAGAGCTTCTTGTGGGAGGGGTTTCAGCACAAAATCAGTCATACAGCGCCCCCTGATCGTCTGTTTGTGAAAAGCATTATATTTCTCATGTAAAAGGGGGTATCAGCTACTGATTGGGATACAGTTCAATTCTAGGTTGGAGTTTCTCTTTAAGTCCACCAGGAGAAAAGTGAAATATATATCTTACTTGTCTTTAAATCTCAACAGATGTTGAAAGTCAACAAAGCAGAGGTAACAATGACTGTGTTTCAGCACTGGGTAAGATTTAGTAAGGTACTCCACGCTAACTGGGAAATCTATGAAAAGTTTGACTGTGCAATATTTTTCTTTCTCGCCCAGCAACCAATCAGCATCTAACTTACACGCCCTGCCTTAGCAATAGGAGAGGGAGATTGCTTACTATGAGAGGTTCTGTGAATGCTTAATAAACAAAGAAAAGGGCAATACCTTTAGTCCAGCTCTGTTTAATGCATGGGAAAATACCAAGCCTTCTTTCAAGGACAAGTTAGCATGTAAAATGTATGCGAGTGAAACACGGGTATTAAACAGGGATTCTAATGGAATCTGTGACATGGGAATATGTGCCGTCAGTCAATTGGTTAGTCAAGTGGGAAAATATGTAGCAACTCGTAACATGCAAGGGGAAGGCCAGCGCAACAGGTCACATCTGAAAAGATTCTATGTTGTGAACAGAGGCACCAAAAAGAATAAAACAGGCTAATATAGTTAAAAATGCTTGGAAGGCAGTGGTGGATTTACCTAATAAAAACAGACACAAAAACTGTCAATTTCAACAGGTATAAAATTATTGATGTACTCCACAAAGTGTTGCAATGTGTTTCACAGGTATAATCCTGCTTCTTCATGCAAAAAAAAAGGAGCATGTAACAGTGAAGGGTCAGGGATGCAGCAGGCGCCTCTGTGTTTCTGACTTTCGCATTTGACAAGACTAACAGCTCATATATGCAGCACCTCTAATAGGCTAACTACACACATTGCATTAAAAGCAGTTGCAAGTCATATACATAACATCTAATTGAACCATAAACTTTCCATGTAAACTGGAAACACAGGAATACAGGCTGGGAGAAGCTGGTAGTTACATTATATAGCAAATACAAGAAGGAGCGGGGCTGCACATCTCAAAAAATCATTGGACATGCTGCATTCGACTGGTTCATCGCCCAGGCGTGCAACACCTCTACCAGGCTAAATGCACACCCTGCATCCAAACAAATGCTGCATTCATTTACACTATGGATCATCTTTAGCTTCCATATAGTTTGCATGCAATATATCATGTACTGCACTCTTGCACCACGGTGAGGTTATCCCCTGGAAAGAGACCCTAACCTCTAGTTAAAATAACATGGGCCATATGCAACTAAATTTTCTCCTGAGTTGTCCCCTAGAAGATACTTTTACATCTTCAATTTAAAATAACTTTTCAACATTTTAAAATTAAAAGCGTAACAAAAAGTATTTGAAAAAAGTACTAATGAAATAATTTTGATTATTTTCTTGCTTGCTGTGGATTTAAAAAGCATTTTATTGATGAGGTGTGAAAATATCATGTAGGAGAAAAATCAAGCGAAAAAGTGAATGGCATAGGGGCGCCTGGGAGCAGCCAGACATAAATGTGTAACTTACATTGGTAGATAGCAAGGGGAAATGTATGGTTCAATTAGAAATTATGCATATGATTTGCATCTGTTTTGAATGCAATGTGTGTAGTTAGCCTATCAGAGGTCCTGTATATATATGAGCTGTCAGTCATTTCAGATGTGACCTGTTGTAGGATGCATTGGCCCTTCCCCTTGCTATCTACCAAAATAAGTTACACATTTATGCCTATGCCTATTGTATTATACGGTATTTATTTCCTTTTAAACAATACCAATTGCCTGGCATCCTATTAATCTTTCAATCAGCAGTAGTGGAATCACACGGCTGAAACAAACATACGCCAAATCCATTCAAACGTTAGTCAAACGATTGACCTGCATGCTTGTTCAGGATCTATGGGTAAAAGTATTATAGCAGGACAGTCAGGTAATTTGCATTGTTTAAAAGAAAATAAATATGGCAGCCTCCAAAACCCCTCTCACTTCAGATGTCTTTTAAAGAGCACCTGTAATGACTGTACATAAAAAAAAAAGAATATAACAACTTAAAGAGACACAGAAGCGAAAAAAAAATATGATATACTGATTTTTATGTGTAGTACAGCTAAGAAATAAAACATTAGGAGCAGAGACATAAGTCTAATATTGTTTACAGTACAGGAAGAGTTAATAAACTCCAGTTGCTACCTATGCAAAAGAGCCATTGAGCTCCATGACTTTCAAAGTCGCAGAGAGCTCTGTCTTCTGAAGCTTATTATCTCAAGTGTCTCTAACTGTATTTTCTTTTTCTCTGCAGAGGACAGGTCAGTAGTTCACTGCTCAGTAAAATCATTTAGAATGCTGAGTAGTGTGTAAACTGCAAATATGAGAGAATGATGCAATGTTACAAAAAAAAAACACTATATAACTGCAAATAAAAATATAAGAATATTTTATTTGCTACTTATATTCTAGTAAATATCCATACTACACAACCTATTAATTATATCATAATCTTTTTTATTTTTTTCAGTGTCTCTTTAACACAATCAAAATGTATTCATTTAGACCTTACATGTAAATGATAGCTTTTGTATGTGAGGCCATGCCTAAGTGCTGTTACTTCTCCTGTGAGCAGGAGTGATGCAGGAAGTGATGTCAGACTCAGCAGTGAGAGACATTAAATGGGAATGGAGTCACAGGCGAATCAGTGCAGCAATGGAGAGAGAGAGAAGTGGGGCAGAAAAGGGCAAGATTAAGGTGGCACAAAAAGAGGACTGTGCCACTGTCCTGCGGGGAATGTGACTGGGGAGCAACTTCAGAGAGCTCTGAAACATATCTCAATTGCCACAGACTAACCAGCAAGCTCATGGTGACCCAGAACTCATTGGAGTGTGTAAGGGACTACAATAGTCCTAAAAGCTCCCTTACTAAGATGTTAAGAGAAACAAATTTTGCTTTCCTAAAACAGAAAGAATTTGCGATAATTCAGGTTGGAGTGAGCTTGAGATGTCTCCCAGAGCAACACTGCTGAATATATGCAAATTAACCATTGTACCCTTAGAAGCTAAACACACCTCCAGAACCGCTGGAATGCAATGATGTGTCAGCTTGTTAATTTGTACAGAGCCATAATAATCCAACATGCATACAGACTGTTTCGGATTGTTTGATCCTCATCAGTGCATGGCATGGATTAATTTGGCTCTATGGAGTAGGGCTTGTGAATCCGAGAGGCACAGACTAACCAGCAAGCTCATGGTGACCCAGAACTCATTGGAGTGTGTAAGGGACTACAATGGTTCTAAAAGCCCCCTTACTAAGATGTTAAGAAAAACAAAAGTTTGCTTTCCTAAAACAGAAAGAATTTGCGATAATTCAGGTTGGAGTGAGCTTGAGATGTCTCCCAGAGCAACACTGCTGAATATATGCAAATTAAATTATCGCAAATTCTTTCTGTTTTAGGAAAGCAAACTTTTGTTTTTCTTAACATCTTAGTAAGGGGGCTTTTAGGACCATTGTAGTCCCTTACACACTCCAATGAGTTCTGGGTCACCATGAGCTTGCTGGTTAGTCTGTGCCTCTCGGATTCACAAGCCCTACTCCATAGAGCCAAATTAATCCATGCCATGCATTTATGAGGATCAAACAATCTGAAGCAGTCTGTATGCATGTTGGATTATTATGGCTCTGTACAAATTAACAAGCTGACACATCATTGCATTCCAGCGGTTCTGGAGGTGTGTTTAGCTTCTAAGGGTACAATGGTTAATTTGCATATATTCAGCAGTGTTGCTCTGGGAGACATCTCAAGCTCACTCCAACCTGAATTATCGCAAATTCTTTCTGTTTTAGGAAAGCAAACTTTTGTTTTTCTTAATATCTCAATTGCTAATAAAGGAATGAATGAGTGTGAAATCACAGTTTGTTTGAAATGCCTGGCTGAGTTTAGGTCAATAGGAGGCTCTAATAATTGAATAAACTTGCGTTACTGGTTTTAGCTCTGTTTTAAATTGCAGTAGCATGCTTACTATCTAATAAATCAGTGTTATGCTCCTCCATATTCTGTTTAAGTGCCAATAAAAGCTTCAGTAGGATCATAAGAAGAGGAGACAATCAACAGAAATGACAACTAGAAGCAACATGGACAGGGGCGTAACTTGAAATCACGGGGCCCCCCTGGGAAAATTTGAATCCCCCTGGGCCCTCTCAGGTCCATTTTGGGAGATAGGAGGGGTCACCCCTTCTGCCCCCAAAACAGCCCTGGGTGGGCCCCAGAGGGGCCCCGGGTTATGCCACTGAACCTGGAGAAAGTTGAGATGCCCAAATCTCAAGTCAGTACAACACACATAATAGCTAATTTACATTTGAATAAAGCTGACCATACACATAGATTGCCACCCATTGTTCCAAAACAAATGATTCCGTTCTGAACAGAATTGATTCAGAAGGAATAGATTACTACCATACACTGCACATCGATTTCCAGTAGATGCCAGCAAGGAATTTATTGAAAATGGATCAAACTGCGGAAGTCCATGGTCCTACTCCTGACATCACACCGTGGGAGGGGCTTTACCCCAATATCAGACATACAGAGCCCCTGATGATCCGTTTGAGAAAAGGAAAGGATTTCTCATGGGAAAGGGGGTATCAGCTACTGATTGGGAATTGGGATGAAGTTCACTTAAAAAAATGAGTTTAACCCACCTGGGGTTTCTTGCAGCCCCCTGGAGTCCTTCTGTGCCCACAACGCCGGTCCAAGTCCCTCCGGCCAGCAGTAGTGACCCCCGCTAAGCTGGCCTGCCACGTGCCTCCTCATCATGCTCCCATGGGCCGGGAGCATTCTGCGCATGCACAGTATGAGGAACTCGCTACTGCACATGCGCAGCTCCCAGCTGTGGGAAGGAAATCAGGTTGCGCACGGCTCAGGGCCGCACATGCGCAGTCACCGTTGACTAGCTGCGACAGGCCAGCTTAGCGGGGGTCACCACTTCTGGCTTAGCGGGAGTCATTACTTGGACCAGCGTTGTGGGCACAGGAGGACTCCAGGAGACTGCAAGAAGCCCCAAGTAAGTTAAACTCAATAACTCATTTTATTTTTTGACTTAAGTGTCCCTTCAAATAACATTGGGGGACTATCAGACTGAACACGAAAAGATATGGAGTAAAACAAACAGGGTTCTGCAACCTGTCCTAAAAGCAAATCTGAAATGGAAATAATCGTATGAGATAATTAATTTTATATGTAGGACGGATAATATATAGAACATTAGTATTATAGAAAAAAGTCTCATGTTTTTATGTTATAGAGCTTTATTTATAATTGTATCATAGTGTCACAGTTGCAGTTTTAAAACCACACTCTGTCTTTTAAACTGTAAAACAGAGCAAAGCTTATGACCCATTTTAACTTTCCTGCAGTAAAGCCTTATCTCTAGCTGTCTGTTTTTCTTGGCTGCTTAAGCTCTTCAGAAAACATGACAGGATTCAACCAAGTTGGTCAGCTAGCTCAGAGAAGCTCTTTTTCATAGATAAATAACAATGCTGGAAAATGCTGGAAACTGTGCTGGAAAACAATTTAAAACTCTTTTCTTTGCTAATGATGTTCTAATTATTATCTGTACTACAAATACAAATCATTATCTCCTAGGTTTATTTTCTCTTCAGATTTACTTTAAAGTGTACCCAACCCGAGGCGATATGTGACAAGATGAGATCAACATGTGTATGCACACTACAAAACATATTAATAACCAGGCTGTTTTACTTGTTTTATTTTTCTGCCTGAAAGAGTTAATTTCTAGGCATGGAAGTGACAGCTTCTGTCTTTTCAGTACCTTATCGAGAATATAGTAAACTTCACTGATAAGCAAATTAAAGCCATAAAAGTTTTCCTGGGAGAACACAAGTTCTGGCGGAAGGGAGAGATAAAATACATACACTATTGACCTTTTTCTTTTTTTTTTTTAAATCAGCCTTTATTAAAAAAAAAATATAAAGAATCAAGTACAGAATACTTTGTATATAAATGTCCTTACATGCAGCAGAAACTCCTTACATAGAGAGATCATACATAAAAAATACATCAACTATAACAGTGAGACAGCCCCCACCCCCTTGTATCATAAGAATCATACGATAAGCACTGGACTGTATTTAGGTAGTATAATGTGAGAGATTACCGTGCCCCTTCTCACAGTGGTGTATGACTGGTCACTCTACCCTCTCTCAGTTGAGAACGCTAAATATTCTATCCTGGATTAAGGAAAAATCCGGTAGCCCGGGAGTGTCCAACCAGCCTTCCCATATTTTTTTCAAATTTATGCAGAGCATTCCTATGGGCATAAACAAGTTTTTCCATCTTTAAATATGCATTGACCTGCTTAATCCACATATCAACCGTCGGAGGGTTTGAATCCCTCCAGTTCATTAGGATTAATTTTCTGGCTTGGAATAAGAGACAGTGTACCATTATCTGGATATGCTCCTGTAATTTGGGCTCAGAAGACATGCCCAAAATACATACTTGAACTGATCTATTGCAACGCTGTTTAGAAGCCGTATCGATATGATCTAAAACCGCTACCCAATATCTATGTAGCTTAGGGCAGCGGCAGAGCATATGTAGCAGGTCTCCATGGTCTCTACTACACCTATAGCAAATTGGGTCTTCTCTATAGTTCATAGAGAAAAGTCGCTTAGGAGTTAATAGATTTCTATATAGGATATTCAGTTGTGACAATTTATGAGAAGCATTAGTAGAGACCATGGGAACATTCTGAAGAATATCCATCCAATCCTCAGTCGACAAATCTCCCAGTTCCTGTGCCCATTTATCATAACACTTGAGAGGGAATTTCCTCAAATATAGTCCAAGTATCATTGAATAACAAGTGGAGATGAAGCCACTACGTCCATTGTATTGACTGATAAAATTAAAAATTGGTGATGTTTGGATACGTAAAGAATGCGATAATCGTTGCTTTCTCATAGCATGCTTTAATTGCATGTATTGGAACTGTAGCATTACTGAATTAGGTTTCCGAAGAATTTGGAGAATTTCGAAAAAGGGCTTCACCTCCTCTCCATCCAATAACTGGACCAGTGAGGAGACCCCCCCCCCCCCCCAACCCATTCCGGCAAAAAGGCCAGTTGTGATAGTTCCTCTAACCGGGGTGAAGCATTAAGAGGGGTGTAGTTTGTGATTCCCTCAATGTCTTGCATGAGACGCACTCTATTCCAGATTTTTTGCATAAGAATGAGAGTAGGTGCTTTTCCCCCTCCCACACCACCCACCCCCACCTCCAAAGCAGCGTATATTGACCTGAATTTCAAACTATAGCATAACAAGGATCTACTGGAATCAGATAATTCCTCATTTCCCCAGCCTACTAAGTGTTGTAGTTGAGAGGCTAAATAATAAACCCATGGGTTAGGCACCGCCAGGCCGCCATCCTCTTTAGAGTTCTGTAAAAATTGTAACTTAATTTTTATTCTACCTTGGCCCCAGATAAAATCCCTGAACATCCTGTCTAGAGTTTTAAAAAGTTTAAGACGAAGCCATATTGGAGCGTTATGTAGAGGGTAGAGCAGTTGCGGCATAGTTACCATCTTGAGAAGGTTAATGCGGGCAACCGGTGACAATGGCATTTTAGACCAAATCTTCAATTTATTCCGAATTTTAGTAATTAAGGGGGTTATGTTTAGGGTTTCATAGGATTCAATATCTGCTGACACTACTATACCTAAGTATCTGAAGGAGCTTACTTTTTGAATTTGCTTACAGGAGTTTGGTAGTTCAGCATCTATCTTATCAAGGAACAAAATGGAGGACTTGTCCCAATTAACAGTAAGCCCTGAATATTTTCCAAATATAGAAAGAGTAAGCATTACATTTTCTAACGATTCACTTGTATCTTGTAAAAACAACAAAGTGTCGTCCGCGTATAGAGCAACTTTTTCTTCAATATCCCCAAATTTAAAGCCCCTAATCAGCCTATTGGATCTTATTATTTCTGCAAGTGGTTCTACGGCCACTGCAAAGAGCAGAGGTGACAAAGGGCACCCCTGCCTTGTTCCCCTACCCAAGCTAAAGATTGAAGACTGCATGTCATTAACTCGCAGCCGTGCCCCCGGTGTATTATAAAGAAGTTTAATCCATTTACAAAAGGATGGACCAAACCGCATTGCTTCCAATACCCCTATCAAATATTGCCACTCCACACTGTCGAAGGCCTTGGCTATATCGAGAGAGAACAGCTCTCTTTCCTACGTTATCAGCTTGCAATTGCATATTTAAGAAGGTTCGCCTAATATTAATGGCTGTAGATTTGGCTGGTATAAATCCTGATTGGTCAGGTTTAATTATGGTAGTGATTACTTTAGCTAATCTATTCGCCAAGACCTTCGACAGTATCTTAATGTCAGCATTTAAGAGAGATATGGGTCTATAGGAGTCAGTTTTGAGAAGATCTTTCCCTGGCTTTGGGAGCAGTATGATAACTGCTTCTGTCATGGATTTAGGTAGGGTGCCTGTTTCAAACGCTTCATTAAATACCTCCAAAAGGTGTGGGAGGAGCTCCTCAGAATAACGCTTATACAATTCGATCGGTAAACCGTCACAACCTGGGGCTTTATTACCTGGAAAAGCTGCCACCGCTATTTCCAACTCCTCCAACATAAGGGGCGCATCCAACATGGCTTGGTCCTCTTCAGATAACCTTAACAAGGTTATATTCCCCAAATAGGATATCAGTTCTTCCATAGTATAGTCTATTCTAGATGTATATAAATCTACATAAAACCGGTGCAGCACCTTTACTATACCCTCATTATCCGATACAGTTCTGCCCTCTGGGGTTATTAAGGCCCTTATATAGTTCATGGGAGATTGAGCTTTTGTGATAACTGACAATAAGTGACCGGTTTGGTCACCTTGTTCGAAAAAAGATTGCTTAAGGAAGAACCTTTTGTGCTTGGCTTTATCCAGCAAGTACTCCTTTAAGAGTTCCTGAGCCTGAACCCATGTAGTTTTGTTAGCTTGAGTAGGATCCGAAATATAAGCAACCTCCGACTCCATTACCTTCCCAGTCAAACACACATGCCTCTCCCTTGTTCTAGACCTAATTTTATTAATCTCCCGTGCAAATATTCCCCTAAGGAAGGCTTTAAAGGCCTCCCAGGAGGTCCCATATGTAAGTGGATCGTTATTATAATCAAAGAACATTTTGATTTCTTGGAGAATTTGTGCATGGGTATTTATAAGGTTAAGCCAAAATGGGTTTAACTTCCAAGGCATTCTTGGCTTATGTAGCCTCAAAGGGTTTATCAACGTTACCTTAATGGGAGAGTGATCTGAAAGGAATCGCACTAAGTATTCTGTCTGGTTCAATAAGGGTAAGAGAGCCTGATTACCTATGGCGAGGTCTATCCTTGAGAGAGACATATGTGTCCTGCTAAAGCAGGAATAAACATATTCTTTGGGATGTGTGGCACGCCAGATATCTAACAGTGCCAGCTCCCCTAGAAGTTTTGCTAGAGGAGAAGGCTGATTGACTGCTGAGGATTTAGACCGGAATCTGTCTAATTGTTGATCCATGTACATGTTATAATCCCCAATCCAAAGCATCGGGATATGCATCCTATCCTGCAATAGGTCAATAATAGGTTGTAAGCTGGAAGGCGAGAATGGGGGCGGAACGTAAACAGCGACCACAATACCCTCTATTAAATTAAAATATCCATGTACTATAACAAATCTGCCTTCCGCATTCACATGTGAGTAAATTAACTGGAATTGAAGTTTTGCATGAATAAGAATAGATACCCCCCTAGAATAGGAAGTATGAGTGGAGTGAAAAGCTGCGGAGATCCATTTTTTTGAGAACCACCCCAAACTTTGTTTAGTTAAGTGCGTCTCCTGTAAGCAAATAATTACCGGGCCAAGCTTTTGTAAAAAGGAAAGCACTGAGTATCGCTTATCTCGGTCCGCCAATCCTCTCACATTCCAGCTCAATACAGAAAAGTCAGCCATTTAAATATATTAATGTATCACAAATGGGAATGATAAGCTGTCGCACTGCAATTTAACTAGGTATCTGCTGCTGCTCATTAAGGAAAAGACTTTAAACATTAACATAAAACAGAAAACACAGAACTCAGTATAGTAACCCCTCCATCTCAGCCAAGACATGTCGATCATCACACAATGCTCCACTAAGAGCAAGTGCAATTTTCGCCGTAAGACCTTGCTGAGTTTTCTGCTCTGTTGAGGGGATAAGGTACTTTCTTGATCTTCTTCCCCTGCACTAAATAAAAATATTTAGTGTGCCGGAGCTTGTGGGAACAGAAATAGATAACATCTCTGCTCCCTCTCATTTTCCTGAAACGGATAGTACTTCAAGTACTTGGGGTGATCCTGTACATACGGCCACAGTCCAAGAAACAATCAACTGGAAGTAGAAACATTGCGGAGACACTGTTCCTTTAAATGGTACCATACACCCTTGAACTGAGTCCTTTACTGGCCAATTGGGGTGAAAACTGTAACAAAGGGTAAAAGAAGCCAATTTTCAATAAATTCCGTAGGATTCAATTTCTCCACCTTCTCTGGGAGTCCTACTATGCGGACATTATTTCTGCGGAGTCTGTTTTCCATGTCATC
Source organism: Hyperolius riggenbachi (assembly GCF_040937935.1). Taxonomy (NCBI): domain Eukaryota; kingdom Metazoa; phylum Chordata; class Amphibia; order Anura; family Hyperoliidae; genus Hyperolius; species Hyperolius riggenbachi. The sequence continues at coordinate 365,134,237 of NC_090650.1, forward strand.
AGACTTGTCGGTGTTAGCTATAGCATGTTTAATAACCCTCCGCAAGTCCCTTACTGCTGGGGCTATAGTGTCCTCAATGTCTGTGACTCGTTTTTCTAGAGCGGTGGTTCTCTCTCTGACCTTCGACATATCTTGCCTTAGCAGCCCCAACTCCTCCTTTATGCCACCGGTTTGCTGGGAGAGGGAAACTATGGCCGCATTGCATGTTTGTATAGCCGCTAGGATCTCACTGAGAGAAGGCTCCTTCTTATCATCTGGTTCAGATGGATCGTCAGAGAGCATATTTACTTCCCCCGCAGCAGGTACTTCTGCTTCAGAAGCAGTTTCCCACGTCCCATCTGCGGTAACTGTGCTTGGGCCTTCCCCCTCTGCCTGATCTCCCTCGGTTAGCTCCAAGTCAGCCCTTTGCTGGTCCTCAGCAGTTATAACATTCCCTCTCACCGTTTTGCTGTCTTTGTGGGCATATTTCTCCAAGCGGGCTGCTACATCTTCCGGCTGCTGCCCGAGCTTGCGAGAGCGCGTCTGTCTGGAGTCCGCGGCGGCGCCATCTTGTTTCTTCCCCGCCTCTGGTAGGCCTTTCTCCTCCTTGCCCTCCGCTCTTGGCATGGCTGTCTCCGGAGATCCAAAATGCCTCCTGTAGGATCCTGACCTCTTCCCCAATTCACTGCCGCTCAGTAGGTGCAGAAAGTTAGCTTAGATTGCCGCTGTGCAGGATCAATTAGAAGGATCAAGACGGGAGCTTTGCGAGATACGTGCACTCACATCGCCGGCAGGCCACGCCCCCTATTGACCTTTTTCTAACTCTGGGACACTTAATAGGTTGCCACTGATTAGAGACAGTAAACATTCAAACTACTTTATAGATGTTGAAATATAATAGAAAACCTTGGGATATTTTAAAAAGTCCTTTTTTAAGAGTAGGAGGATAAATATAATTGTTTTTCTCATCAGTTTATATGTATACCGGGTTCTCTTTAAGTAGGAGTATGCAAGCCCTGATTGCTTGCTTCAGGGCTTGCATGTTTTGTTATCTTCTGCTCTACAGGGGCCAGAAATATCATAGGGAGAACCACAATTTAGCACAAAGCAAATCAGATTTAGAAAGTTAATTAATTACCTGACACCAGCTAATTAATTCATCAAGCTGTCAGATAAACTATTCGCTTTTGAAATCTGATTAGCCCCATGCAAAGTTCCAGCTCAGCCCACAATAATTCTGACTAATTCTGGCATAAAAAAAAAGAAAAGGGTGGTGGGATATCAGATTTAATGCTAGTAAAGGGAAACTCAAGATCAAAAACCTGGGGTGCAACATCAGTGGCTTAGGACCCCAAAAAAAATAATCATGTCACCCCCCCTCATGATGGACAACCAGTTAATTATCCCCAACTCGTAGTAGTCAGCTGTTCTGCTCCTCCTCCCCCCTCTTGTGCAGTGTAGGTGCAGGGAAGCGTACCTTTTAGAAAGACCACAGGCAAATTTGGGTCCAGGGTGAAGCCAAAAGACTGCTCACCCTGCTCCCACTGAAACTTGGGGCAATGTTTAGTACTATTCCACCTCCGAGTTGTCGCTATTTGGAGGGGACATGTAATATTGACGGCAGCTGAACTACCTTGTTTGCAGACGCGTATCTGGAGGGATGCAGACATGACACATGCCCCAGGCGACCTCCCTCTTCAATCATCAGGGGGGGCGCAGAGCTGCTGACAGCATACCTGAGTCTAAGGGAATAACAATCATCCAGCAGCCTGCCCTTCTCAGCCTTTGTCATATATATACATTGCAAGCTATTGAGAGGTGAGCTCTGAAGTTTTCCCTCACTCCCTAATAGAGATCATGTCTCAGTCCCGGAGATAGCAGCAGAAGCTCCTGGTCTGGTGGTTACAAGATCTCACATCCATTCAGCTCTGTCATTCACACATTCCTCAGCCTTATCTCAGTGTGCTGTTTACTTACTTTTATTTATGGCCCTCTCTGCACTTTAACCATTAAGCTGCTGGCATCTCTGTGGTCAGATTTAACAACCTCTCTCTTGTACAGTATACCTCAGTTGTTAAAATGCATGATATTTCTAGCTCAGTACCTATCTACTGATATTTAATAGGTTGTCAGGCTTTTATTATGTTATAACCATCACTGTAAATGTGTCATTGCTTTCATTAATATGAGAGTGGTGGCTGCCAAATATATTTCCTTTTAAACAATACCAGTTGCATGGAAATCCTGCTGATCCTTCTGGTCACTAGGGTCTAAATCACACACCTGAAACATGCATGCGGCTAATCTTTTCAGATGTGTCATAGACATTTGATCTGCATACTAGGGTCTCTGGCAGGGATCACACTTGTTTTTCAGTTTTCAACTCGGCTTTTTCTGCGCACATTTTCTGCACACCAAGTGTGTTTCTATGCAGAAAAACTTGTGTTTTTTTTTCACAACAGCTAATGTAATTGATACAGAAAACTGACAAAATGTGCACAATTATCATGCAGAATGTCAGGTTTTTTTCTGTGCAAGAAAAACACATTAAGTGTGAACTAGCCCTTGATTAACATGAGTTTTCAGTTCTTCTGTGCAAAAAAAGGCGTATGAAAACAGTCAAGTATGTTCCCTGTCTTAAAGTGTTATAGGCTGTGGATCAGAAGGATAGCCTCATTTATTTTATAGTGACTGTTACATTCTGGTAATTGTGTGTGCGTGTGTGTTCTGAATGCATGAAGGGGTTACCCTGTCCAAAAAGGTTAGACAGGATGCTGTTGATTGTAGGGGTGTGTTTGTGTGTGTGTGGGGGGGGGAGTTGGCCCGGGGGGCGCAATTTTAGTATTTGCCATGGGCGCTGTCTTGCCTAGATACGCCACTGCTTGTTTGCTTCAACTTGAGCTCCGGCAAACGCTGGTGCCCAAATTAGTCACTGAGCACAGCTATAGCCGTTATCCTTATTATGGCCTATGGTTGAGCCCAAACAACAGGCTCAGCCCAGTGCCAAAATTAGCTGATGCAACAAGGAGCACTGTTATATTTGCCAAGTGCGCGCTGTGACGCTGCATCTGGTGTCCTCTTCCTCCAAAAGCTGCACATTCTATTCTGCCATTGCCACCCTGAGGCTCCTGATGTCAGCATGCAGTGTGTGAATGCCAGAAGGAGGAGTAGAACAGATACAGCATGGACAAGGTACATATAACAGCCCTTCCTGCACTTACTATGCACAAGAGGGGGAGAAGGAGCTGGACCAATAAGGAGGTACGGAGGCCATGCCAAACAGAGGACCCGGAGCTGTATAGCGGCAGGTGGCCGCAGTGCACATCTATATCGAAAGATGCCAGAGGAAGGCGTGGTGAAGGAGGACCAGAGCATGGAGGAAGAGGAGCCCGCGCTGGATGCAGGGCTTCCCTGTGCACTCTGCACAACTTTTACTGTATATACGGTATATAAGGTGCACCTACTTTTTATCAATATTAACTTACCTCTGTAGCCTGACTTGTGCCACAATATAGGATCATAGCCGGCCTTTGATATAAGCGACCGGAGCGGTCGCTCAGGGCGCCAGCTTCCAAGGGGGCGCCGATAGCTGGTTGCCTATACTGAGGGCACCTACACCTGATTTCCTATACTGAGGGCACCTATAGCTGGCTACCTTTACTGAGGGCACCAACACCTGGCTACCTATGCTGGAGGCACCTATGCCTGGCTACATATGGGGGGATGGAGACCTTCAACTGACTTCCTATACTGAGGGCACCTATGCTTGGCAAACTATATTGAGGGCATCTACACATGAGAATCTATACTGGGGGCACCTATACCTGGCTATCTACCTATACTGAGTCTGAGGGCGTTTTTTTTTTTTGGGGGGGCGCACTGCGGCTATAACACATGGTGCAAATTGTCAGTGCTGTGCTATCATTCTAAATTGGGGGGAGGCGGCTAAATGTCCCACTCATTGTTTTTATTAATGTTCCTGAAAGCCTTCATTTTTAAGTGTATTCAGGATAATGCACTTTTTCCATCCATTCGTGGTTATTAATAGTATTTTTTCTATTATACATACGTGGCGTGTCACAATGATCTGAGCATTTGGCGTGATGTGTCACAACGTCAAAAAGGTTGGGAACCACTGGCCTAGGAGATATCTCAGGAGAAAAGGGGAATTGCATATGGGCCTGTGTGTGTGTGTATACGTGCGTGCGTGCATGTGTGTATATGCACGTGGGAAGAGGATGAAAGGGGGGGGGGCGCAAAAATCAGGTTTCGCTCAGGGCGCTGTGAAACCTAAGGCCGGCCCTGCATAGGATTGTGTTTCTGAGAACCCAGAGGCCCATATGCAGTTTACCTTTCTCTTGAGTTTTCTCCTGGGAGATAATTTTTCATCTTCTGTTTAAAATAACTTGTCAGCACTTTGCAATGGAAAAAGCACCACAACGTAGGTGAAAAAATACTGTCCAAATAATTTTGAGTATTTGTTTGCTTGCTAGTGGTGTAAAAGGCATTTTATTTACAAGTTGAAAAATATCACCTAGGAGAAAATTCTGGTGAAAAAGTGACTTGCATATTGGCTGGAACAGAATGTCATGTTTTTATACGTTTCAGTGGGGATGCTTCATACAGTACACAGAAACAAAATGTATAATTACTTCATAGCAATATGAGAAAGTGCATCATAAATCATTTTTCCTATATGTATATGCTCTTCTGGCTTGTTTATCTTGCTTCTGGGTCCACTAAATGTCTATAGGTAAATTGCAATTACAGGTATTTAGACAACCATGGGATCCCTTGCCTCAGCAAAAACTTTCTATTCTCCGGGTACTCCGGTTTCCTCCCACATCCCAAAAACATACAGATAAGTTAAAGCGGAATATAACCCTGCATTTCAACTTTGCTCTAAAACATTATTTACAGTATATTATATGCAGCCAGCATTTTTTTTTTACTAGACCAGCATTGGAAGGGTTACACAGAGCTTTAAATTTCCTGGACAGAACTGCAGACGCATCCGAAGCTGACATAGATACATTTTGTTTACATAAATGTATCTAAGTGTTGAATGTGACTCATCTCTCTGAGAAGGAGCTGGAGGACAGCCAAAGAGTGTGTAACATTTATCAATAGATACATATAACTAAATAGAATGTAACAATCTGAACTTCTGCATATCTCTCCACGGAACTTTAAACCTCTGTGTTTAACCCTTCCAATGCTGGTCTAGTAAAAAAATACTTTTTGCATATAATATGCTGTAAATAATGTTTTAGAGCAAAGTTGAAATGCAGGGTTATATTACGCTTTAACTGGCCTCCCCCTACATTGGCTCTAGACCAGGGGTCTCAAACTCGCGGCCCGCGGGCCATTTGCGGCCCTCGGTACAATATTTTGTGGCCCGCGCCGGGAAAAGCAAAAGAGACATGGAAGCGAACTATTTTACCTTATAGTTCGCTTCAGTGCTCCCAAGTAATCCGCCGCATCCCTGTCACTAAACAAGGGCTGCAGAGCCCCCAAATCCCCCGGGCAAACATCCACGACTGCGCTGAGGGGCAGAGCTTCCAGCTATAGCTCTGCCCCTCCTGACGTGAATCGCCGCACGGATCGCCACCTCTCCCCGCCCCTCTCTGTGAAGGAAGAATGAGAAGGGCGGGCAGAGGCGGCGATCCGCCGCAATTGACGTCAGGAGGGGCAGAGCTGAAGCTGAAAGCTCTGCCCCTTCCAGGAAATGCCGGTGGATTGCCCCCCGGGTGATTTGGGGGCTCTGCAGGCCTCGTTTTGCGGTGGGGACATGGCGGATTACTTGTAATGGGAGCACTGAAGCGAACTATAAGGTAAGACACTTCATGTTCAGAAGAAATATTTAAAACTGTTAATAATGACATTTGAGGACTTTTTTTTGTGAAATCCCTTATGCGGCCCAACCTCATCCTGACTTTGCCTCCTGCAGCCCCCAGGTAAATTGAGTTTGAGACCCCTGCTCTAGACTATGATACATGCACTACATGGCAAACACATAGACATATGACTATGATAGGGACTAGATTGTGAGCCCTTCTGAGGGACATCTAGTGACAATACACTCTGTACAGCGCTGCATATGTCGGTGCTATATAAATACTTAAATAAATAAATATGTATATATACACCCATTACCCATTTATGATAGCATTAGTGCACTTTAGATAATTCTTTTTGTATTTATTTTTGCATAAATCAAATCTTTGTGTTTTTTAAACAAATTAAGTACAATACTTGTTCTTAGTTTTATATTTATCCTTGTGTACACAATTTTTACGTGCCATTTGATTATTGTTCTTTTAGTTGGTGAGACCTTGTACCATGTTGCTACTCATATTCTATATTAATTTTATGATTGTGACACTACGCCTATCACCAGTTGGTGATTTTTAATTGGTTTTATTGATCAATGTCTTGTAATTTCCCAATAAAGTATTTGTGATTATTTTATTATCCTACTGGTCAGTGTAGTGCTGTTTTACTTTTTGTTTGTTCTTAAGTGTTCTTAAGTTGACTTCACTTAATACACTTAGAAAATTTACCAACTTCACAAGTTTAAGGCAACAATCTATGCCATGTCTCCTATATGAAGTGTATGTGATCAGTAAAAAATGACCTAAAACGTCATTCAATTGACCTACTAATTGATTTATGGGATGCGTAAAATGTTGGCGCTTTATAAATACAAAAAATAATAATAATAATAATAATAATAATAATAATGTTGGAAAAACACTAGAGGAGCTTGGAGAAAACCACCTACCCATCACTGCTTACTTTTTTCCTCTTTCTATGTGCAAAGTTAAGCTTTAAAAAATACACATTACTTAAAATGCCCTGAGAGAGAGAGGACAGTGCGTACATGTAAAAAGTGCCCAGTAAAGAGGACAACAGAGATAGCTGCTAGTAGAGTATTTGTAAAATTACGGATATTCTACTACTTCATTCCCACAGTAAAATATTGTTAATCATTACTAATATTTTTACTATGACCTAACTTAATCCTACTCTCACACAGAACCTTCTCTCTTCCGATCGCTAACCCCAAGACCCCCCAAACCCGGTGGTGCCTAACCTTAATCTCACCTCCCCAGGTAGTGCCTAACCTTAACCCACCCAGTAAAACCTAACAGTAACCCAGCAATGTTAAAAGCCACAATCAGTGGCTATGCTGTAAATAGAAATTTGGGCACCTGGAGGCCCCCAATAAAATAGGCACCTGCTATGCCAATGATGCTTTAAATAGTGGGTGCTTTGGGCCTGCTATTTATAGGTGCAATTAGCAATTTAAGGGTTGGGGCCCACTATTTTATTGGCGGCTCCGGGTGACCAAACTACCAATTATAGCCGCTATTTTTCGTTTCACTATAAAATTGAGAATATTTGGGAAAATATATGGGCATGAGAAAACACATTGTCGCACAGATCAGTATATGGGCGAAAATTTATGGTCATGCATGCAAAAAACCATTTTGCTAAATTCATTGAAGTACATGGGCATGAGAAAACATTTTTGCACAGATGAGTGTGAAAATTTATGGGCAACATTTTTTTCCCAACTGCATTGAAGTCAATGAGCATGAGAAAACATTCAAAGAAAGTTCACAAAATGAGGTACAGTGTGAAAATCTCCATCATATTTTCAGTATATTTCTATAAAAATGCTTTGCAAAAATGCAACTTTTGATGTAAATGTATTTTGGCAAAAAATGCTCACCCCTAATTTCTATACAGTAGTTCTAGTTGTTCATATACCTACTATAGTAAAGCTGGTCATAAATACTGAACATCATTTTTTATGTTTTAAAGTGACACTGAGGGGAAACAAAAATTATGAGATAATGAAATGATAGTAGTACAGATTATTAATAGAGCATTAGTAGCAAAGAAAAAAGTCTCATAATTTTTAATTTCAATTATACAGCTTTTTTTTTTATAACATTGCATCATTCTCTCATATTTGCAATTACAATCCACATTTTTTTTAAACTATGAAACAGAGCAGAGTCAATGGCCCTTTGAACTCCCCTGCAGTAAGTGCTCTTTCACAACTAGGATGTTTTACATTTTTTTGAGCGCCGGCTTGTGCAGTGATTCCCTATGAGAGTGTTCACATCTGAGCAGTTTGTTTCCGATCCGCTCAGCAAAGCGCTGCCTGTACCATTTTTAGGGTGATTTTGCAACAATGGAAGGTATAGGAAAAATGAAAATGCTCACAAAATTGCTTGCGTTTGCACTTTTAAGACTAAATACATTGTATTTATTAATTTCCGGGTCAAAGAGTTCACTTCCTGGCTTGCGTCAGGAAGTGGAAAAACAAATCACTCTGCAAAAGCACTTAGAAAATTGCTTTACCCAAAATCGTAGTGCGCAGGTAAGCGCTGGGAGGGGGGGGGGGTGGGGGGGAAACACTCACAAAATTTCAAAACGCTGGCCTCAGCGATTTTAGATGTGAACAAAGCCTACAACTATCTAAATCTGTCTCTGACTGTTTCTTGATGTATAAGTGCTTCAGAAAATAGGACTGTCTCCGACCAAAGTTGGGCCGGAGAGCTCAGAGAAGGTCTTTTGCATAGATAACAACTGAAGTTTCTTAACTATTCCTGTATCTGAAACAATATGAGACTCGTTGCTTTGCTACTAATGCTCTATTTCTTAGCTGTACTACACATAAAATTCATTATTTCATAAGTTTATTCTTACTTCAGATTCCCTTTAAAGGTAACCATTTATTTTATAATAGTTAACTTTTTATAGTCTGGATATGAACATTTTTTTTTTCTTCCTCGATTGGCTACTTTCACTTTTCAATTCAGAACAAAGCCCTTAAACCTAAGCTGCAGCAAGTAAAGCTCCATTAGACAGTTAGACTCTGCATTCAAATTGACAGCTTTATTAAGTTGCACATTTTCAGCCTTTGGGGTTGATCGCGGGTTGAGTTTTAGTCCATTTGCTACTTACTGAATGGAATTCATGTCAGGAGTCACAATACATCAATATGGATATCAATAGAATTGATTATCAATTTGTCATATTAAGTTGGGAGATCATTGTATTGCTTTACACCTGCTGTTTTCTGTATCAGTTCCCCAAGGAACGTATCTAGCCCTGGAGCCTAAAGGAATAATTGGAATGTCAAAGCCTATGGACTTATTTGTAGAACATCATTTAGTGGAAGACTTTGGACTTCATCTTTCCTCCAGTTTCATCAGGGTTTACATTTTCTTTTCTCATTTTGAAGATCTAGAAAACTGTTCTGGAATAGGAATATACACAGTACTTTAGAGCACTTTGACGGCCTGGTGCAAATAGGCCACTACTTATGTTCAAATAAACTATTATTATTATTATTATTATTATTATTATTATTATTATTATTATTATTATTATTATTATTATTATGCATTTATATAGCTCTGAGTGCATAGAGCATAGACATGTTGCCAACTACCTTTTAGAGGAATTCCCAATCTAATGTTCCTATCATAGGCTACAACCAATTGTGGGGAAAATTAATAAACCTCTTGCTATGTTTTTGCAATGTTGGAGGAACCCAGAGTCCTCAAAGGAACCCATGAAAATACAGGGAGAACATGCAGATGAGAACAAACTCCATGCAGATAATGTCTTGGATGAGCAATGAACTTGATGATGAGACTATCAAGTTGCAAGGCAAAAGTGTGATCTATTATGCCACCATGCCATTTGTAAAATTCTCCCTGCACCAGCCAATCGTGAGCGGGAAGGGACATGGAATAATAACTGGGGAGAAACATGTCTTAGAACACCATGGTTATGGTGATAGGTGTCCTATTTGACACCTGTGATTACCTAATTTATGGTACTATCCAGGATCCTGAAATATAAACCATTTTTATCACTGACAAGTTTCTCCTGCTGTTGTTTTTTTTTTTTTTTTAAATTAGGGTGATTAACTTATTTGTGTTGCTGTATGGAGAATATTTTCAAAGGAAGGTAGGATAGAAAGGTGCTGGCACTGCAGCTAGGGGTTCAGGGAGGGTTGCAGGGGTGCAGACCAGGTATCCGGTGAGATGCAGATAGACCAGCGTGCTCAGGCTCAGATAGACATCATATGCAGGCAGAGAAAAGGATGAGAAATGCCGGCACTGCTGTAAACTGCTTGTTTATTCATAACACATGGTGCAACATCGTGGATTCAATTGTATGCATATTGAGACGTAACATACCGGTTTGCTGGTAAAGCCGTGCGGTGGGTGCTGGGGGATGAGAGCCTTACGGCCGTTTCGCGCAGATGCGCTTCTACGGAGGCTGCCAACGTAGAAGCGCATCTGCGCGAAACGGCTGTAAGGCTCTCATCCCCCAGCACCCACCGCATGGCTTTACCAGCAAACCGGTATGTTACGTCTCAATATGCATACAATTGAATCCACGATGTTGCACCATGTGTTATGAATAAACAAGCAGTTTACAGCAGTGCCGGCATTTCTCATCCTTTTCTCTGCCTGCACATGGAGAATATTTTGTGGGATTTACAGCATCCAGGAGGGACTTGCGTATAGCTGTGTTCATTGCTTTGTGCTTTGGGGTGAGCACCACTTGTACATTATCTGTACAGTATAGCTACTTGGTTTGCGCAGTGTATATTTGAAGTAATGCTGTTAAGAACTTACCTGGTCAGTGTTCCAATGCTGCTTCCAGCTCTACTGGGTGCCAGCTAAAGTCGCTGGCTCCTTCTTCTTCTTGTCTGCATGGGTGCATGTGCACAATGCTTGAACTCCAATATGGACATGCTCAAGTATGTCCACTACCAGATGGAAGTGCATATGCAGGCACCATTTTGTTCCCGCCAAAAGCACCACTCGAAGCCAGGTGGGGGGGGGGGGGGTCATTTTTAGTGTTACAAGTGCAGCCATTGAGCTGCTGGGACTTATTGTCCCACAGGATTGGTCCTCACCCCAATAAAGTTCTGTCCAATTTAGTGTATCCCAGCCCATGATAGCATTTAGTTTTTTCTGTGCTGGGTATGAGCTGGACAGCTCTTGTGTAATGACCTTGCCTGACCTTTGACATCATGTTTGATTGCTGCCTGGACTGACTCTATTGTCTAGCCATTTGGATTTAATGTACCTCTGACCTCCCATGTATGACCTTGGTCTATTGGTCTACTCTCGCTTAACAGATTGATACTGAGCTTCCCTTCCAGATTTTTTTCTTTTGATGACTGCCTGAATACTCTTCATGACTGTGTCTTGCTTAGTGGGCTTCTAGTGATATTTCCTACAGGTGCCCTCTGTGTGCTGCTCCTGAATCTCCCAGAGATCACACAGAGCAGCAACAGCAGAAAATCATACTTTTCCTTTTTTTTCAGCAGTGGGACAGGTTTTCTCACTCCTCTTTAGTGCAGAAATGCCGTGAAGCCTATAACCTCGGGGTTCCAGTCTATGCATGTCATGTAATGTTCATCAAGAGCCACAAGATGAAGGGCTGTGTGGTGCAGAGTGAGAGGACTGTCCTTCCACTGGAACAAAGCATAATGTTCTTCTGCCCCTGGTCTTCACCACAGGGGTGGGTCCTCTTAGCCCCTGCCCCCCAGTAACAGCAGGGGCTGCAGTGGCTATTGTTCAACCTCTGCCTTGTGCACTTAAGGCCTGGGCGTAAATGAGTGCTAGGATGATGCATAAAGTTTCCCAAGGTTGAGTGGGGACTCGCCACATACAGGGATGGTCGTAGTCAGCCAACTTCGCTACGCTGGAACTACGAGTAGTTTTACGCAATTACGCTTCGCCAAACTACGGCTTCAAAATCAAATATTCGCTTCATATGCATTTCGTAGACTATGCGTTAAAATACGCAATTACGCGTAGTGCGAAGCGTAGTGTATGCAGATGCTTATGCCCGTATGCAGAAAATTTTATGCATTAATTCCTTTGTAAATGCTTATACCGGGAACTTTTCTATGCGCACATTCCCCTTTCCAATGCGTAAATTTGTAAGCATACAATCGCATGCGGAAAATTATACGCGAGTAACGCATTCGTAGTTCACTACGCAATACACATGTTAACTATGCATAGTAGGTGTAAGCTACATGCAACAGTACTTTGCTATTTGTAAATTCGTAAGCATAGTTTTGAAACTTCACCTACGAACTACGATGCGTAGATGCGAACTACGATGCGTAAATTAGCACTGGCGTAGTTTCTGCTCATCCCTTGCCACATAGGCCAGACTGCAGTAAAGATTAGGGATTATAGACTAAAGGCAGGAGATCTGCCAGACATTACAAACACACTCTATTCAGTTATAAAGGGCATTGCCATTTCATTTGTGCCTGGCAAATTTGCATATCTGGTGTTATAAAAGAAAAAAACAGGACAAAACGTACTGTGCATACAATATTAGAAACAGTACACACCCAGGTTTAACGGGAGTCTGTAATTTAACTTGTGACTTTGTATTATCAAAATACAAAATCAAATGGTGGCCATCCTATTTAGAGTTCCCTCCTTTTAGAGGAGACTGGACTAGTACAGTGACTCTGCATTTCAACCCCCAACTTTCTCCTGCCCCTTTATCACATTATCCTCATCCCTGATATACTTCCTAAGTCAGCTGATCTCGTATACAGGTAACCTAGGCCTAGAGGACAACCTGGCAGACTTGTGAAAACTTAATCCCGCCTCTTTGGTTCTGGGAAGCTGTCGAGACATGCGGCTCTGTGATCTGGCAGTGGCACCATCTTGGCTGCACTCGCACCCCAAAGCGTCTTCTTTTATTCCCCTTGTCCTATGGATGGAACACGGGAGTAGGAATACTCATTTGAATTCTGCAGAAATGAAATTTCCACATTTCTGAATGGAAAACAGAAAACGGAAATCAGATTTCTGCGGAAATACCGCAATAACACAGCTCGCTTATTGTAGCCCAATCACAGAACTCAGAAGCATTGGACCAACCAGAGAATGCTGAGTCAACTTGGAAGTACTTGGCCAATCAGAGAATGCAAAAAATGACCAAAAAAAAGACTCCTAAGTTATCAGAAAATGGAAATTGGATTTCTGTAGAAATACTGCATTACGACATCTCGGTAATCTTAGCCCAATTTGAGAACTCGGAAGCACTGGACCAATCAGAGAATGCTGAGTCAACTCAGCAGTATTTGGCCAATCAGAGAGGTAAAAAATGACCAAAAAAAGACACACCAGAAATGGGAAAATAGAAATCTGCACATTCCGTAATCGGCATTGATGAAAATTGGAATTTCCACTTAATCTGATGGTTTTTCTGACCATATCTAAGGGGAAACAGTTGGCCAGCAAGGATAACTGGCAGTTCACCTCTCCACATGTAGGAAATGGCAGCTGGAAATTTGTCCAGGGCAATTTTTGTTTACAGGGTTTCCAGGTTGGAGCTCTGCCGTGTGCTTCCAGCTATGCTGTGCTTCCTACTCTGTTACTTACTTTTAGTTAAAAAACGCATACTAAATTTTTACCCTCCATTTTGTAAACATCCGTAATTGGAACTCAACGACCTGTTCAGAAACATAATATAGTTTTATAACCAAGCATGAACTTGACCAGTTCTTTCAGCAATAAAATATTTAAACATTCCACTGGAGAACCCTTCACTCACCTGCCATGAGTAAATCTGTTACTGCTAAGAATACCGCTATGTATACCCATCATAATTAATTAATAGCCTTCTATAAGCAAACAGTCCATCATTGAAACAAATTCACTCTTTTCATTCTCTGCCACCTGTACAGTGACTCCCAAGAGTTTTACCTTGATAAAAAAAAATTACATTATAATCTACAGCATAATAACTACTCCATGAAAAGGTATGCATGATGAAACCTATTCATACATTGCGAAATGTTAGATTTCATTTGAAGGGGTATATTTAGTTAATGTACTGAATATAGTGATGTCATGCTACCTTGACATTACTTCTGGTTTGCAGCAAATCAAACAAAAATAACAATAATAATATACCAATAATAGTAATAATAACACAAAATAGGATAATGATCCTCTGACTGTGAAATATAAGCATATTACAGTGACAGGGAAGTTGCCCACGTAAAAGCACAAAACCTGTGGTCTTGCAATCACAAATAGGGCATATATTTCCAAGAGAAATTCTAATATGCTTATTCTTCGCAGTGGGGGCAAGTTACTATTACAATACTACATTTTCACATGTGTTTATGCATTTCAGTACTATCTTTTAAAAAGAAGCAAAAGTAAGAGATGTGCATTTCTTATTCCCAACTTTTTGCATTTATATGTTTAGAAAGGACAGGTACTAAGTGGGGTGTTTAATCAATTAAAGTGGTGCAGAAAACTGGAGGTAAAGTGGAGCAGTTGCCCAGGACAACCAATCAGCATTGGTTTGGTATGGGCAGAAATAATTAGGCTAAAATAACCACTTGAGGACCGCGGTGTTAAACCCCCCTAGTGACCAGGCCTTTTTTTGCAAAATGGGCCACTGCTTGAAGGCCTCGCTCAGCACAGTGGTTTCTCCCCCCCCCCCCCTTTTCTCCCCACCAACAGAGCTTTCTGTTGGTGGGGTCTGATCGCTCACCCAGTGTTTATTTTTTTTTGTAAATATTTTTATTCTTTATTTTTAAATACATTTACTTATTTTTTTAATAATTTTCAGCCTATCACAGCGGTCCACTCCTGTGTCCCCCAAGGGGACAGCCGTGTCACGCGGGTGTTCCTAGTACAGCGCTGCCTTTGATCGCAGCACTGTACACAGTTATTAGACAGCGGTTTCGTCGTCTAACAGTCTCCGAGCGGTGATCGCCTCTGGGAGACTGAAGGTGGAGCGTAGCTCCGTTATCCAAGCAGAGATGCGCGCGCATCGGCACAGGCTCTCCTGCAATCCCCATAGGAAGCCAGTGATGCCAATCGGCTTGGAGTGGTCTTGGGGCTGCCACCGCGTTTACGCCAATCGGCATGGATCGGTCGACAACAGGTTAAAGTTGGAACATACACAGGGATCGCCTGTGCCCACTTTTTAGTATTTATACACCAAAGAAACCTGATATCAAAAAGACTAAAATGCCCCAAAATCCAAGAAGGGAAAGCCACCCAATACACAGTGAATATTGGATGAGTTTCTTAGATAAGGCCTTGTTTCAGCACTGGTGGGTAAAAAGGCACTTTTACTGTTGCTCCCCATTGTAGTGCCAATCCCATCATGGACTGTGAATGAGACAGCACTGCACTGTGGACAAAGAAGGCATGCAGCAGTGGGTTATTGCAATGCACTGTTACGCATAAGTGGGGCATCATATAGTGCAGGGGTCTCAAACTCGCGGCCCGCGGTACAATATTTTGTGGCCCGCGCCAGCAAAAGCAAAAGAGACACGGAAGCTAACTATTTTACCTTATAGTTCGCTTCAGTGCTCCCAAGTAATCCGCCGCATCCCCGCCACTAAACGAGGGCTGCAGAGCCCCCAAATCCCCCGGGCAAACATCCATGACTGCGCTGAGGGGCAGAGCTTCCAGCTGTAGCTCTGCCCCTCCTGATGTCAATCGCCACCTCTCCCCACCCCTCTCTGTGAAGGAAGAGTGAGAGGGGCGGGCAGAGGCAGCGATACGCCGCGATTGACGTCAGGAGGGGCAGAGCTGAAGCTGCAAGCTGCAAGCTCTGCCCCTTCCAGAAAATGTCGGCGGATTGCCCCCCGAGCGATTTGGGGGCTCTGCAGCCCTTGTTTTGCGGCGGGAACATGGCGGATTACTTGTAATGGGAGAACTGAAGCGAACTATAAGGTAGGACACTTCATGTTCAGAAATTCCTTATGCGGCCCAGCCTCATCCTGACTTTGCCTCCTACGGCCCCCAGGTAAATTGAGTTTGAGACCCCTGATATAGTGTAAGTATACACTTCTGATGTCCTTGCATATTGTTGTTAAATGTACCTTGAGGAACCCCACTGGGCGAATTGCACAGGTAACGTAGGGTGAAGCAGCTCGCACCTAATCTGGAAAGGGAGTTCTCACGGCCTCTCTCTTTAGCAAATCTTCTGCTTCTTTTTGTCACTGGCTACATATCTTCATTCTTTTGTCCAATGGTGGCTCTTTTGGTTTTCCAGCTATCTTAAAAAGCAGCATCACTATTTCCCTGTTCACTATTTCTGTTCTATTTCATTGCACCCCTCACTGTTGTTTTATATCTATCTTACATGGGTTTGTACACTGTGTTTATCACTTGCTTTGGTTATGCCGGTATTTATTTTTGATATTGCATATGCACTTTATAATCCAATACTATTACGTGGTACTACTGCACATTGATTTATGAACTCTAGAGCTCTAGAGGCTGTGTTTTTACAAGGAACTTTCCCTCTGTATAGAATATATTGGGCAGATTATGGTAATGCTGCTTTTTATCATGAAAATTATGACTTCGTTATTCTCAATATTGCATACCCCATGCATAGTTTTTGGTTTTAAATGGCTTTAGATTGCTTCTTGTACTTAATAAAGTTATTTGCTTTACAATTTGATGGTTTGGTGCAGTTTATAGCCAGTTCTCTCCTTTTGTTATATAGGCCTTATTCCACAGGCTGGTTCTGCACATTCCATATGATTATTCAGTTACCTTTAAACAGTATGTTATGGATTGTGATTTTTTTCGCTAAAATGTGTGCAGAAACGCCTTTAGCAAAAATGATCCCTAGAATGAAACTTTGAGGGTGTGACTGCTCCATCACATAATAAAAGGTAAGGTGTCTCAGCACCTTGAAAAAGAACAGAGACAACGGGAGCCCAAATAGTGAAATATGTAGTTACAAGGAGATATAGATGTGATGAAAATCTGCTCACAAAGGTAGGTTGCATGTAGGGCAACCAACCGCTTCAGGGGTGTCATGTCTGAACTGGATATGGTTGCTCTCTTGCAGAAAAAACACTCACTCACCCACACAGTGTGGAACTCGGAAGTACCTCTCCAAGCCGGGAGGGTTGGGGGTTGTGTGACAGTACAATAGGGAGAGATGTGCCCGGGGATATATAAAACTAAGTTAAAAACACTAAAACCGAAAAAAGGGGGAGGTGGCTCACCTCAATAATGACAGTCACAAATGTCAATAATGTTTATTAGCACAGGTAACGCATTTTGTCGGTCTGAGGCCGCTTCCTCAGGCAAGTTACTACGTCAAAGCATTATACAGCTGGAATATTGAGGGCCTCTCGAGGCAGGAAGGAAGTGGGCTCAGACCCACTAAACGCGTTTCCGGTGATACTAAATATTATTGACATTTGTGACTGTCGTTATTGAGGCAAGCCACCTCCCTCTTTTTTTCGATTTTAGTGTTTTTAACTTAGTTTTATATATCCCTAGGCGCCTCTCCTCCCTATTGTGCTGCTCCTTCACATGATCACATCACTTTACGTAAGGCCAACATTAGCCATTAAATATATGTTTCACTTCATGATCCGATAAGAAAGATAATGCTGGGCTGTGAAGGATTCAGGCGGTGGCACTACCCAGGACGTATTCCAATTTAATTTGCCATTGATTCTCCTGCACTTGCTTATGTTAGTCTCATTTTTAAGTGGATATGGTAATAGAATTATATTAAATCTATCTATCCACAGACAGGCAACTGTTATTTTTTAAGATGTTTCCTTCCAGGTTGTGCTGGTTGTGCTATTAAATCTAGATTACAATAAAATTGTTATGTTAAAAAGCATGAACAAGTCTTATTAATGGAAGATGGTACTATCACAGAGGTAATGGAATATTTATCTTGAGAAGGCATATTAAAACAAATCAGAAAAAGGCTCTGTCATACTTAATTGCCCTAATATTGCCCATTGCTCTAAAACACATCTGGTTTATACAGATTGTTGTAAACACTGAGATGATATCGCAATAATTGAATCTTTAGAATGTGCATAATTTCAGGCAGTACAAAAATACTTTTAAATCAGGAGTGTTTGTGATTTATTACCGGCTGCGTTCAAGCAACTGTTTGTTAACATATATTGTTCACCCAAAGCATTAAAACCACCTGCTTGGTATTGTATAGGTCTCCCTGGTGCTGCCCAAACAGCTCTGATCAATTGAGGCATTGGCTGCTTAAAGTGAACCTAAACTGACAAAAAAAAAGTTTCACTTACCTGGGCCTTCTACCAGCAGCCTGCAGCCGCCCTGTGCCCACAATGTCACTAAGTGACCCTCCAGCGATCCTCTTCCAGCAGGCCGACTGGAGAGGAGATGGGCCACTGCGCATGTGTGCCCACAGCCATGTGCCTTCTCAATCACTGCACATGCACAATGGATTTTTTTTCATACTGTGCATGCGCAGAGCGCTCCCATGCACGAGAGCGCGATCAGGAAGCATGTGGAGTTGGACCAGGGCCGCGCATCAAATCAGAAATAGCAAGCTGCAGGGAACCGGTGGATCATTCAGTGACGGCGCAGACACAGGATGGCTGTAGGAGGCTGTTAGAAGAAGTCCCGACTCCCAGGTAAGTGAAACTCTTTTTTGGGGGGTCAGTTTAGGTTCACTTTAAAGGATACCTTAGTGCTTAAAATACAACTGGAAATGTCTTCAATGACATTGAAGTTCACTTTCTTGGGAAAAAAAAAAAGAGAAGAAAACAAGCATGCAGTGAGTCATGGACTTTTTAAACAACAGGCACAAATCAAAACTTCAAACAATATGTATCTTGAAGAAAATTTTAAAACATGAACAAGGTTAGGAACCAAGGCTAAAATGAGAACTTGAACCTTTGCTGAAGGGTATTATTATTATTATTTAGTACTTATATAGCGCTGGCATCTTATTATAATAATAATTCCTTTTTTTGTATATTTCTCCTGTCAGACTTAAAGCGCTTGTGAGGCAGCCACTAGTGTGCACTCAGTAGGCAGTAGCAGTGTTAGGGAGTCTTGCCCAAAGAACTCCTTACTGAACACGCGGAGCTGAGATTTGAAACCTGGTCTCCTGTATCAGAGGCAGAGCCTTAACCACTACACTACCCAGGCATTACTTATGCAATGCTGGACAGAGTATATTGTCTTTTCACTTAACTGTCCCTCAGAGGGGCTCACAATCTGATCCCTACCATAGTCATACTGTATGTCTATGTATGTATCATGTAGTGTAAGTATCATAGTCTAGGGCCAATTTAAACCTCCCTGGCGTTCAATTTCCCCAGGATTACTGTGCAAAAAGTGATACCATTTATTTTTAAAACTTTTTTTTTCCTGTAACTTGCCAAAATTTGTCAAGCAAGGGTCTAGTATACAGTGCAGGAGAGTATTGGTGTGTATGCATGTTTATACTGTTCACAGCATGTTTTTATGGACGGATATATCTGTTGGGAGGTTAAGGGGAAACCAATTAACGTATCTGTATGTTTTTGGATGTGGGAGGAAACTGGCATAAACCCAAGCAGACATGTTGAGAACATACAAACTCCTTGCAGATGTTGACCTAGCTGGGATTTAAACAGGGGTCCCAGCATTGCAATGTAAGAGAGAGCTAACCACTATGCCAACGTGCTGCCCAGAACAAAAAAGGGACAACTGTTCTGGATTGGATACCTACAGGGCATCACACACACTATCAAATACAGACACAAAGACCCAAAGCACATTCAAGTAAAAGGCATGTATAATAATAAGCTTAATATCAGACAATTTGGAAAGGAAAGCTTTATCCAAAGCAATAAAATACCTGTCAAATGTGGTGTAGACTAGGCACCTGCCCTGCTGCCAAAACACCTATAATGCATTGAACCATGGAATCCAGTTACTTGTTTATAGCTCTGTGTTGTACTACTCAACTCAGCAAGTTCAGTGCAAGTATTGATAAGTTAGAGGAGAGTCACTTGACAGCTATGTTGAAGATAATAATGGCTAAATCATGACTCCTGTGTAGTTTCATGTTGTAGTTTTCACTCTAGCTTAACAACACCATACTCTGTATATAAGTCTAAACAGACCTTACATGTTAACCACAATGCTTACTTATGCAAACATGCACACACTAAACAATATATGAATCATATATGAACCATGTGGCATAAAAGGTGGATACTTAATACAGGGAGTCCCCGAGATACAAACAACCCACCAATCCTTGTCGCATTTAGTTACACAACCCCTTACCCCTTCCTGCATCCAGAGAGACAGAAGGTGCACCGTAAGACAGAAGAGGGCACGAAGTGGGACAGAAGGAGGCACAGAAGGACAGAAAAAGGCACATGGGGACTGAAGGATGCATAGGGAGACAGAAGGAAGCACAGGAAGACCAAAGGAGACACAGAGGGGCACAGAAGGAGGCATAAGGGCACAAAGGGAGGCATGGGGGACAAAGGTGGAAAGGGGAGCAGATGGAGGTACAAGGAGACAGAAGAGGCACAAGGGGGAACAGAAGGAGGCACAAAGGGGGGGCAGAAGGATGCACGGGGGAGTAACACAGAGGGACATAGTGCCGGCTGCCTGCAATTTACACTATCCAGACCTTCTCCAGGTACCTGCAAAGCTGCTATTCCTCTGGACACAGGAATTCCTGCTGCTGCACACACACAGTAGAAGCAGGTAATAGAACACCTGTGAGGGTGGGGCTTAGTTTAGGGGTGGGGCTTAATCCAAGACCAATGCGCCCCCCAGGACCAATGGCACTCCAGGTCATGACCTGTAATGCCTATGCCTAAAAACACCCCTGGCTATATACCCTGTATACCAGGGGTCTCAAACTCAATTTACCTGGGGGCCGCAGGAGGCAAAGTCAGGATGAGGCTGGGCCGCATAAGGAATTTCACAATCGCGGCGCATCGCCGCCTCTGCCCGCCCCTTCCAAGAAATGCCGGGGGATTGCCCCCCGGGCGATTTGGGGGCTTTGCAGCCCTCGTTTAGCGGCGGGGATGCGGCAGATTACTTGGGAGCACTGAAGCGAACTATAAGGAAGCTTTTGCCAGCGAGGGCCACAAAATATTGTATCGAGGGCCGCAAATGGCCCGCGGGCCGCGAGTTTGAGACCCCTGCTGTATACAATGCAGGAAAGTGAGCTATTTTAAAGAGTACACCAAAGGAATACAAATTAAAATGAAAGGAGAATTTTTAATAACATTATATACAAAATTACTTACCGTCTTTTTCGGACCATAAGATGCACCTAGGTTTAGAGGACAAAAAACAAGGCAAAAAATATACCAAACCTGGTGCGTCCATGGTGCAGGAGCATCTTGAGTATCTCCCCCACCCTCCCCAATTATTATGTCCCTCTGTCCCCTTGTACCTTTTGTGTCTCCCTTGTGTCCTTATTTGTGCCCTCTGTGTCCTCCTATGTGCTCCTCTCTGTCTCCTGTCCTAATCTGTCTCGAGTCTCTTGTGTCCCCTATCCTCTGTCTTGAGTCCTGTGTGTCCCCTGTCCTCCCTGTCCTGATTCCTGTGTCCCCCCTCTCCTTAGTCTTGTGTGCAGTGGTGTGTCTGGGTTATATGGCACTTATGACAAACACTGAAATGGTGCCTGCCCCCACCCCCACCAGTTAAAGCTCCCTTTCCCTGTAAAAACAGCACCTGCCCCCCCCCCCCAGCACATGACACCCCTGCCCCCCACCCCAAAATATGACACACATCCCTATTCCCCCAACACATGACACCCTCGTCCTCTCATCACAAGATATGGCCACCAACAGCACATGACACCCCTCTCCTGCTCCCCCAGCATGTCGGTACCCTCAGGAGAAGCATGTGGCACCCATGGCCCCCTGGGTAATGTGCGGCTCAGGAGTGACGGACAAGTTGTACCTGGACAGAGGGAGAAGCCATCCATATCACTCAGCTGCAGCGATTGCATCCCTCACCAATAACAGCCCGCACCGATACGAGAGGAGAGAGAGCAGCAGGGCATCCCAGCTGACCTGCAGGCTGCGGCTTACAGCATAACAGGGCCATAGAGCAGGAATGAGTAGCGTTAATCGTCCATAGCAAAGCCGCTTGGAGGTCCGTGCATGCTGCCGAAGTCTATCTCTCGTCACTTCCGCTTATGTCACTAATGCAGAACAATAATGTGCTTTGTTGATTGGTAGAGGGATCTTGTGCCTCAGCAACTCAATAGGAAAAGTAATGTATTTTTCACAAACGAAAAAAAAAAATGAGCCCACAAAAGCCCATATTAGGAAAATTTGTATCTGAAGCTAATCCTGTTTTTGCAATGATAAAATAGATATAGGATATATTCTTCTTCTAATTAATGTTTCTTAATATTAATGCTTAGCATACTCTCTTTGCAGCAGCAGCAGTTCAAAATAGCATGTAGTGAGTGAGACTATTAATTTGGTTGCAATAAAATTGCAACCACACTTTGCCAGTTTTATGATGATTTTGCTTAAGTCAATAAGTCAAAGGGATATTTCATCATGGTAGTTACCAGGAAGCACAATCTCAGCTTACAAGGAAAAACAAAACAAAACAAAACAAAAAACACATCAATGGGCCTTAGTAGATTGTTATGTTCTTTTTCTTTGGACTTGATGCAATTCCAAATGCTACAAAAGTGCCTAGTGGAAGTACACTAAGGTCACAATGGTCTTTCATTCCACACACATTACCAGCTTGAGATATGCAATGCTTACTGTTTGAAATATCCAAGCAAATGTATTTACAGTTTATGTGTGAAACACAGTGGTATGAAACCCAGCATTTCTTCTTTGCTCTAAAAGATTACTTACAGTTTAGCATATTATATACTACCCACCATTTTTTTTAATAGAAGAGCATTCAACTAGTTAAACACAGGACTTACAAGCTCCCTGCAGGGAAAGCTGGATGCATCCGAACTGGAGATAACATTATCTTGTGTTTACTTAATTGTATCAAGTGAGGAATTTAATATTCTGGGCAATTCAGACACTCCAGAACACAGACAGACACTCAGAAAGCATTTCTGGGTACATTTACAATATGAATACACCAGTTATGAATAAAATGCAATGTCAGCTCAGAGAGCAAAAAAATAGTAGTTTCGGAATTTGTAATTTCTAAATGAATAATAATACGTATGCACAAAAGCAAATATGATGATAACTGTATGGGATATAAAAAGTAGGAAAACATGTTTTTATTGAATATTATGCCAGAGTATTATCCTGCTTTAAGTTGAGCATTATGACGTTGCTTTTTAGGCCTACTGGTAGAGGATTTCGCCTTACGTAACCCCTGGGGCTATCTTCCCATGTATAAGTGTAAACAGGAAGATTATGCATCAGGATGATACCACTAAGGGCTCGTTTCCACTAGGGCGAATCCGCATGCGGGCACTGCATGCGGATTCGCATAGCTAATGTTAGTGGATGGGGCTGTTTCCACCTGTGCGGCGTGCGGGAGCGATTTGGCAGCGGGCCAAATCTGCACGGCGGGACCCACAGTTTTCGTCTGCGTCGGGAATCCGTGCGAATCGCCGCTAATGTATTTAATAGTAAAAACGCATGCGTTTGGTACATGCGTTTTTACCCGCGATTTCGCGTGCGATTTCGCACCCTTCCCAATGTAATTTAGTCCTGGCAGTGTCATGGTTAATTTCGCATGGCACCCTGCCATGCGAAATCGCACGCGAAATCGCGGGTAAAACGCATGCGGAAACGCACCCGCATGCGTTTTTACAAGCGTCGGAATGCCGGCGAAATCGCGTCGCACTAGTGGAAACGGGCCCTTACTGACAAACTTAAAGAGAGTCTGAAGCGAGAATAAATCTCGCTCCAGACCTCATAGTCAGCCCCTGCTAAAATGCCGCTATCCCGCGGCTAAACGGGGGTCCCTTACCCCCCGAAATCCTCTCCGAGCATCGCATCCCCTCTTCCGGATTAAGGCAGGGCTAACGGCCGCAGCCCTGCCTCACGCACGTCTGTCAGCGCGTATCTCCGCCTCTCCCCTGCCCCTCTCAGTCTTCCTTCGCTGAGAGGGGCAGGGGGAGAGGCGGCGATGCGCCACTAATAGACGGCGCTGAGAGGCAGGGCTGCAGCCATTAGCCCTGCCTCAAAAGCAGCAAAATCTACAACCAAGTTGGTCGTAGATTTTGCAGGGGGGGGGGTGGGGTTGGGGGGTCAGGGACCCTCTTTTAGCCGCGGGATAGCGGCGTTTAAGCAGGGGCACACATGCCCCTGCTGACTATGAGACAAGAAGCGAGATTTATTCTTGCTTCAGTGTCTCTTTAAAAGAAAAAGAGTAAGCTTTAGTGATAGCTACCATGGTACAATACTCTACATATAGAAGTGTAGTTACCCCCAACTCTCATGCAGACTGACACCCTTGTTCAGCAGAGCTTCCACCATGCTAAGTGACCATCCAGGCCGGTAATGTTCAGGCAGTGGAGCCCCACATTTGCCAGCTCAGCCATTCTAGCAGTACCAGCCTGCATATAAGACAAGACCTGATTACATTGATTTTTTTTAAATACTATTTATAATTACTATTTATAAAAGAATATTAAAACATGAACTGAGTTTGACATGAAAAGGCACCATCTTGAGCTAAGTAATGTGTCTCTTTACAAAAACAAGTAAATGTTAAACAATGTCTCACCTATCTGACAACATTAACCAAATAGGTACATACAATTGCTCAGTTTACAATTGCTCAGTTTTTAAATCTGATATTATTGGCAGGAAAACTTGTTATCCCTTAGCCAGGCACATACATATTTGTGCAGCACTACACTTCCTAATAGCATCATACAAAAATACTGACACAAGCTTACCAATAGTACTCAACGCTAGGATTAGCACCCTTGCCTTGCAGTGCTAGGTCCCTGGTTCGAATACCAGCCAGGGCACTACCTGCAAGGAGTTTGTATGTTTTCCCTGTTTCTGCGTGGGTTTCCTCTGGGCACTCCGTTTTTCTTCCCTAATCCCAAAAACATACAGATAAGTTAATTAGCTGCCCCCTAAATTGGCACTAGACAGTATTACATACACTACACAATATAGACATATTACTATGGTAGGGATTAGATTGTGAGCCCCCTCTGAGGGACAGTTAAGTGACAAACAATATATTCTGTACAGAGTTGTGGAAGATGTTGGCGCTATATAAACATTACATAATTATAAAAATATGTTTACTTGGATATATATATATATATATATATATATATATATATATATATATATACCTATAAAAAACTCTCCCAGCTCCACAGATCTACAAGTACGTTTGGTAAATCATTTTGTGTAATGTGTGTGCATACTGTGCGATGCGTTACATTATATAATATTCTGTGTGTAACACTAAACAAATTAAATAAATAATAAACAAGATGGATCAAAACTAGGACATATACATTATTGATTATGAGGGTATTGAACATCAGCACAATAAGCAACTTTGATGATGCTTGTCACAGCCAGAGGCAAGATGAATAGCATCCACTACTCCCCAGCTGTTGACAAGTCTTTTTGCAATTTGTTTATATACTGCCTTTCCACCTCTTGTCAATAAACTCGCATGTTTGATCATGAATGATACATATCAGAATATAGTAATTTCTTTTAGATGGGTGCTGTCTTTAAGGCTTCAGTCTCAATTTGTTTCAACAAAGATATCAGTTGTAGATTCAGCCTTTCCATATTTTTTACTATTTATGTGACATTGTGATTTGTTAATTTCATTTACATTGCATGCATTCATGGGGACACAATCTGTTCTGGGTAGAAGAAGAAGAATATTCAACATTATCATTGGTTCTAGATGCAGTATTTTGAAGACCAAGAGGAATGAAAATACTGTATATTCTGGCGTATAAGACTACTTTTTAACCCAGGAAAATCTTGTCAAAAGTCAGGTGTCGTCTTACACCCCGGGTGTCACCTTATAGGGCAGGTGCTGAACCTTCTCAGCTGGACTGGAGAATCTGCAGGTTGCAGCATATGGTGAGGGGAGCACAAAAACGCCCACAGCCGCATCCCTGCCATATGCAGCGACCGTATGAAAGCAACAAGTGCTGTACAAGTAGTCTTGGAGACAGGGATAGTTGACCAATCCAAGCAGGCTTTGTATACAACAACCAGCCAATCGCCAGTAAGGTACATCGCTTGCCGTGATTAGCTGGTTGTTGTATACTGGGTACCATACACCAGTATCTGTACCTGTTTATACAGTATAGCACCAGTGCATACAGTACAGTATACAAATGTCCAGCAGTCAAGAGGGGTCAAGAGGGGTAGTCTTATATGGTGAGTATATCACAAAATTTAAATTTTAACTGGAAAAGTTGGGGGTCATCTTATATGCTCAGTTGTCTTATATGCCGGAATATACAGGTATGTGAAAATTAAATCATAGTACTCTTCTACCTTAAATAAAAGATTATGTTATACTCCCATAGATCATCATTTACTCTTCTACCCTAAATGAGAGATTGTGTTGTATTGCGATGGCCCCTTAATGTATGATAAACTTCAATAACAGAACATTTTCACTATGCATTGATAGAAGCTTAGCATCCCTATTTTGTTTTGTTGCTGTTCAGTTTTACTACAGGTACACATGACAGGGTGGTCTGAGTTACCGTAAGTAAGGGCCATTCAGAATTGGACAGTTTCAGTCATCTGACTGGTACTGCCTAGGAGCTTGTTCCCGTGAGGTGTAGGTGTTTTGGGTCTGAAGCATTCTGGGAGATGTGGGGCTCTTCTCCACCTACAGTGCCCAGGAGGAGATGGGGGCCATCAACGTCCTGGAGGGGTTTATGATGGCATTTGGGAGTCCCCTTTAATAGGAGGACATCCAGATACCTGCCCCTCCCTCGCCAGGTGAAATGCGTATAGTAGTACTGATGTACCCCTTATCCATTTCCACAAAGACTTAAGAATCAAATGCAACCAAAAAAAAAAAAGTCCTTTAATCATCTTAATTAACCATAAAAACTTATCTTTTATTATTTCCACAATAGTATCATGGGAAATGAACCAGCACCATGTTCTCTTGATACCTAACAAATGATGTAGAATGCAGCACGTGTCGATCCCTGCCATGGTGACCGACTAACAGCACCGCAAACTTCAATTCCATTCCCAGCCCTGGACTTGTGATACTAAGTATTGCAAGCCCCAAAGCAATGGCATTCTGAATTCTGCAGAATGCAATTTTGATGACTTTAAAAACCATTACAACAAACTCAAACTACTAGGTCTTTTTGAAATAAAAAAAATCCCCCCTTGTCCCCACTGTTCTCCATAACATACCCTGCAAACTTGGTGATTCTAAATTGTAGGGGTGGGTTTGCTATTAACCAATAAATTTGGAAGCAGTTGACATCTCTTTAAAAACCGGTTTGTATAAAATAAATATTTTTGGGTGAATATTTTGCCATTGCGCCCCCACAGCCATGCAACTTTCTGGGTTTTGCTGTTTGGCCATCCCTATTTCTGGGCACCAGAGATGGCTATGGATTGGACAAGGGCTCTAGGTGAGAAGGGAGGCTTGGCAGCCCCTCCCTTCCAGAACCTCCTATATTATGGACCATGCTGGCTGGTATAACTCAGACTGCGGAGCCCCATGTAGTCTGGGCTCCACAATCTGGCTATACCAGCCTGCATGGGTGACAAAGGGTTAAAGAGGCTCGGAAGGAGGAAGCCATGTCCTTTTTTTTCCACTAATGGAGCATTTTTTGGGGTGGTCTCTGATTGCTGTTGCAATTTTTTTTTTATATATAATTTTAAAATATTTTTTTTTTAATAAAAATCCTTTTTTTTTTTAAATTGTCCTTTCTCCCCCCTAAATTGGCCCGGACTGCGATAATTACACTACAATCATCAGCCTATGAGAGGGATTACATTGTGAGCCACTCCTGGGGACAGTTAAGTGATGAGGAAGTGTACAGTACTGCGCTAGATTGTAAATGTAAATAGGCTTTTATTTTTACAATATTAAAGCCTGCCCGCTCTGAACGCGGCTGGAAGGCTAAATGCCACATCCCTGCTCTATTTACAGCTGTTCCCAGCTAATCCTGTCCACCGCAGTTGACAACAATTGGCGTTAGGTGGTCCACCAGCAGCCATGCTCCCACCGCCCATCGTTGTTAGGCGGTCTGGAGCTGGTTATTTTTCTTTTTTTTTTTTCTTTTTGTGATCAAACATCTTTAAAGTGGGACTTAAGTCACAATTAAAGTATATTGCATTATTGATTGCCCCGTTTTAAGACATTTTAAGCACAGTTAGGGCTGGTTAAGATGGACATTTTGGCAACGTTTCGTTCAACGGGATCTTGGCAGCAGTGCGTTCAGGCTTTAGGCGGCTTTTAGTTGCAGACAGTGTTTCCGTCCCCACAGGGGGACACTAGCTGCAGTGGTTAACCGACCCTGGATGCTACATGTAGCATCCAGAGTCTCCTCAAATGCTGAGGAAAATCGGGATTGGAACGCTGCGTTCGCACAAACGCCAGTAGAATCCCAGTAAAATTGCTCCCATTCACTTGAATGGGAGCGTTTAACATCGAGTCCAGAATGATGGTGGGAAAAGTGGGCCGGATGTCCGTGTGAACCAGCCCTTATATAAAAGTACATTCACACTTTAAAATGTACATTCTTGTTCACCATTGGGAGCTCTCCATGCAGAGGAACCAAATACTAAAATATAACATATTGAGTCGGCTTATCAATTTAACACATACCTGGAAAACTAGAGGAAGCCAGCTCGGGGTAACCTGCGCAGGAGAATTTCTCAGGCCCCGCTGGGCCGATTTGCATAATTTTTTTTATTGCACGCAGCTAGCACGCTCCCTGCCGATTCGCCGCTACCCGCCGCGCCGCCCCCCCTCCAGACCCCTTGCGCAGCCTGGCCAATCAGTGCCAGGCAGCGCTGAGGGGTGGATCGGGATTCCCTCTGACGGCCATGGCGACCGGGGAAGCCCAGCAAGAAATCCCGTTCTGAACGGGATTTCCTGCTTACTCTGATCGCCGGTAGAGTTGGGCCGAACGGTTAGCCTGCGAACGGTTCCATGCGAACTTCAGTGGTTCGCGTTCGCGTCCCGCAGGCGAACCTTTGCGGAAGTTCGGTTCGCCCCATAATGCACATGGAGGGTCAACTTTGACCCTCTACATCACAGTCAGCAGGCCCAGTGTAGCCAATTAGGCTACACTAGCCCCTGGAGCCCCACCCCCCCTTATATAAGACAGGCAGCGGCGGCCATTACGGTCACTCGTGTGCTGCCTGCGTTAGTGAGAGTAGGGCGAGCTGCTACAGACTGTCTCTCAGGGAAAGATTAGTTAGGCTTAACTTGTTCCTGTCTGGCTGCATACCTGTTCTGTGAACCCACCACTGCATACCTGTTCTGTGAACCCACCACTGCATACCTGTGCTGTGAACCCACCACTGCATACCTGTGCTGTGAACCCACCACTGCATACCTGTTCAGTGAACCTGCCACTGCATACCTGTTATGTTCAGTGGACCCGCCACTTTATACCTGTTCATTGAACCCACCACTGCATACCTGTGCTGTGAACCCACCACTGCATACCTGTTCTGTGAACCCACCACTGCATACCTGTTCTGTTCAGTGGACCCGCCACTGTATACCTGTTCATTGAACCCACCACTGCATACCTGTGCTGTGAACTCACCACTGCATACCTGTTCAGTGAACCCACCACTGCATACCTGTGCTGTGAACCCACCACTGCATACCTGTTCTGTGAACCTGCCACTGCATACCTGTTCTGTTCAGTGGACCCGCCACTGTATACCTGTTCATTGAACCCACCACTGCATACCTGTGCTGTGAACCCACCACTGCATACCTGTTCTGTGAACCCACCACTGCATACCTGTGCTGTGAACCCACCACTGCATACCTGTTCAGTGAACCTGCCACTGCATACCTGTTCTGTTCAGTGGACCCGCCACTGTATACCTGTTCATTGAACCCACCACTGCATACCTGTGCTGTGAACCCACCACTGCATACCTGTTCTGTGAACCCACCACTGCATACCTGTGCTGTGAACCCACCACTGCATACCTGTTCAGTGAACCTGCCACTGCATACCTGTTCTGTTCAGTGGACCCGCCACTGTATACCTGTTCATTGAACCCACCACTGCATACCTGTGCTGTGAACCCACCACTGCATACCTGTTCTGTGAACCCACCACTGCATACCTGTTCAGTGAACCCGCCACTGCATACCTGTTCTGTTCAGTGGACCCGCCACTGTATACCTGTTCAGTGAACCCGCCACTGCATACCTGTTCTGTTCAGTGGACCCGCCACTGTATACCTGTTCAGTGAACCCGCCACTGCATACCTGTTGTGTTCAGTGAACCTGCCACTGCATACCTGTTCTGTGAACCCGCCACTGTATACCTGTTCTGTTTAGTGAACCCGCCACTGTATACCTGTTCTGTTTAGTGAACCCGCCACTGCATACCTGTTCTGTTCAGTGGACCCGCCACTGTATACCTGTTCATTGAACCCACCACTGCATACCTGTGCTGTGAACCCACCACTGCATACCTGTTCTGTGAACCCACCACTGCATACCTGTGCTGTGAACCCACCACTGCATACCTGTTCAGTGAACCTGCCACTGCATACCTGTTGTGTTCAGTGAACCTGCCACTGCATACCTGTTCTGTGAACCCGCCACTGTATACCTGTTCTGTTTAGTGAACCCGCCACTGTATACCTGTTCTGTTTAGTGAACCCGCCACTGCATACCTGTTCTGTTCAGTGGACCCGCCACTGTATACCTATTCAGTGAACCCGCCACTGCATACCGGTCGTTGCCTCATTGTGGTCAGACCAAATTTGATCAGCTGGACAGTCACTGTTCTGTCATTCAGCTACATCAGCCAGGCGACCATATGGGCTGTAAAGCCACCAAAACCTGCACTCTCGCCATGGTGCGCACCAGTCCAGCACGGCCGTCACTACACAAACAGCTGTTTGCGGTGCGTTACACGGTGAGTTTGGTGTGTCAGTGTGAAGCAGTACCTTAATTACACTACCTGATTGATGTATACACATGCAAGATGTTTGAAAGCACTTTAGGCCTGTCATTTAGCATTCAATGTGATTTCTGCCCTTAAAACGCTGCTTTGCGTCAAATCCAGATTTTTCCCCGGGACTTTTGGCATGTATCCCACTCCGCCATGCCCCCCTCCAGGTGTTAGACCCCTTGAAACATCTTTTCCATCACTTTTGTGGCCAGCATAATTATTTTTTTTTTCAAAGTTCGCATCCCCATTGAAGTCTATTGCGGTTCGCGAACTTTAACGCGAACCGAACCTTCCGCGGAAGTTCGCGAACCAGGTTCGCGAACCTAAAATCGGAGATTCGGCCCAACTCTAATCGCCGGAGGCTCGGAGTGGCTGTGGGGATGCCGCTGCTCAGCGGCTATCATGTAGCGAGCCCTGGGCTCGCTACATGATTTAAAAAAAAAAAAAGTGCTGTGCTGCCCCCTTGCCGCAGGAATTGGACCGGCAAGGGGGTTAAAGAACTTCTGAGTACTGTTGATAGTTGCCATTGTGAGCCTCAAGGATTCAGGCACAGCTCCATTGGGTTGATTCACTAATGGAAATAGCGCAAGTAATCTCCTGTTACTTGCACTATTTCAACAGTGTGCCTTAAATGTAAGTGGTTGCATGCTATGCGCACTCCTGGCCGCGTAGCACGCGTAATTACCCTTAGCCACCGGAGAGCATGCTATGCTGCAGATAGTGCAGCATAGCGAGTGCTAGTAACGTGCGCCCACTCTCCCTGCAAATAACAAACGCTCGTCCAGCCCTGAGCCCCTTCGGGTCCAATCACTTTAAAGGACGTGATCCCCGCACTTTGATTGGCCCAATAGGCTGCCTGTCTCTTGAGAGAACGCTGATTTTTCTTATTCTTGGTTTGGTTTTATTTTCAGATTTTTTTTGTTTTGTTTTGTTTTAATTTTCTTAGTAGAGTTCTACCTTAAAGGTGTACAGAGATCTATTTTAAAGGACACCAGTTATTTTTCTCTACATAGCAGCATTCAGGTACAGCAAGATGAAATATAAGATCAAGTAGAACATAAAGGAAAACATGAAAAGAACTCGCTGGTGTTCTTAATGCCACCTGTTATCAGCAACTTTATATCAGTGTAGATCTGATGCGTCCAAAGCAACAAACTGCAAAACTCTGGTTTAAGAGATTATAAAAAATAGCACTTTTCCTGGTCTGAAAACACAGACATAAAAGCTAAATACAGCAAATTAAAGATAGTCTTACCAAAGTCTTGACAATTTGTTTAGGAAATATGTTTCTTGTTAAAGCGGAATGAAACCCAGCATTTCTACTTTGCTCTAATAGATTATTTACAGCATATTATATACAACCAGCATTTTTTTTTTTACTAGAACTGCATTCAAAGGGTTAACACAGGCTTTAGAAGCTTCCCTGCCTGCAGAGCTGGCCGCTTCCGAACTTTACATAATGTTATCTTGTGTTTAATTGTATCAAGTGTGAAATGTAAACAAAGCCTTCTCTCACACTGCCAGGTCCCCTGAACAAAGTCAGACAAGCATAAATGCTTTCTGATGCTTTCTGATTAAGAGGATGAATAAAGCAGTTATTAATAAAATGCAAAGTCAGCTCTCAGAGTAAAGTAAGTGTACTTTAGGAATGTATAATTTCTAAATGAATAATAATACTTATGCACAAAAGCAAATATGCTAACCGTATCACATATAAAAAGTAGGAAAACATGTTTTTATTGAATATTATGTCAGGGTTTTATACCGCTTTAAATCTTCAGCACAAGACATTCACACACACACACACACACACATATATATATATATATATATATATATATACACACACACAGTATATATATATATATATATATATATATATATATATATATATATATATATATATATATATGTATATATACATATACACATAGATACAAGCCCGGATTTACCTCACAGACAGGAGCCTATAGGCACAGATGTCCTGGCACCTTAGGCTTCACCCTTCATGAACCCACAAACCTCCCCCAAACTGCACCACAAGTGTGCTGGCTGGCCCAGCTGTCACTCCTCCCTTTCTTTCCTTGCCAGTCGTAGGTAGCTACACCTGCCCCTTAGTATTAGGTAGCCAGAGGTACCCTCAATATTAAGTAGCTAGAGGTGCTCTCAAGTATTAGGTAGCTAGAAGAACCTCAGTATTAAGTAGCTAAGGATGCCCCTGACTGAAGGGCAATCTGGTCAATGGAATGCAGAGGGCAGGGTGAGTAACCTCTCATTTACACTCTCATCAGGACTCTGCATAGGGAAGGGGAGAGGGAGGTGCTCAGGGAGGGGAGTGAGCTGCCTTTCCATCATCAGGTGCCTTATGGTAAATCCAGCCCTGTGTATATATAAATGTATATATATATATATATATATATATATATATATATATATATATATATATATATATATATATATATATATATACTGTGTTCTTACAGAGCTTCCATATCGTGACTTTATCATAGCAGGATATAGAATTGATGGGGCAGGCTTTAGTTTTTGTGTTTTGCAATGGTTCTATTATATAGGTCTTTATCACAGCTGGTTAGATGCAGAATTATGGGATTCCTAACCCCACATATGGACAGACTTTGCAAGGTTTAGTGCTATGACAGTTTATGATCACACTAGTACTAAGCCCACCCACTTAAAAATGGGTGATAGGGCTCAGCCGCTATGCCCTTACACCACAACCACCCCCCTCCCTGCCCCAGCAATGTCTGAATGATCACGTCCACATGGGCGCAATGCACACAAACCCAATGTGTACCTGCCCACATGCCTGTGACGTGTACGCACCCGCCCTCTGCCCCCATCCTCCTGTACGGTGCCCACGTGTCGCACATGCACACTGCCAAAAAAGGCTCAGACACAAGGAAAGATGAGGACGCAAGGGCACAGGGGTTTTGTTATATAGGATATTTATTGTTATTCTCATAATCTATAGTATAGACTGTATAACATATTTATATGCCACATTTGCTGTGTAAGATTTTTTTTCAAGGCAGTACATTTCCTTTACGAACTGTCCCTCTTCCTATATCATACAGAATGTTACATTTTTAGATTCTTAATCAGCACTGGTTCAGTAAGGCTTAATTCAGCACCCAGCTGCCGGCATCCGTTCCCACCATTAAATACCAGGATCCACTATATCCTGCATTGAGATGAATGGGTGCTAAATGTAGGCAGGGATGCCAGAGCAGTTGTCAACATTAAAAAGAAACCATAACCAAGAATTAAACTTCATCCCAATCAGTAGCTGATACCCCCTTTACCATGATGAGCAATCTATTCCTTTTCACAAACGGTTCATCAGGGGGCTCTGTATGGCTGATATTGTGGTGAAACCCCTCCCACAGGAAACTGTGAGGCCCATGGTCGGTGGCAGTGAGAGGATGCTTACTGGCTCCAGGCGTTCCAGCACTGACATCACTCTTCAGTGGCACAAAGTGTCATATGCTCCACTAACCGTTGCAGAGAGAGGGTAGCCTCCACTATGAATGGAGAGAGGGAGGGAAGGAGGGAGAGAGAAAGGAGAACTTTGGACATCCAGTGAGCCACCCACCCCCCACAATCATGGCTACCTAATAATGGGACACGTCTGACTACCTATTTACCTAATAATGGGGCACAACTGGCAACCTATGTGGGGCAATACCTAATAATAGGGCACATCTGGCTACCTATGTATGGGGGCTACCTAATAATGGGGCACATCTGGCTACCTATATAGGGAGGTACCTAATAATGGGGCACAACTGGCAAGTGGCAACCTATATGGGGGAATACCTATTAATGGGGCACATCTGGCTACCCATATGTGGGGTACCTAATAACAGGGCATATCTAGCTACCCATTTAGGGAGGTACCTAATAATGGACCACAACTGGCAACCTATATGGGGGAATACCTATTAATGGGGCACATCTGGCTACCTATATGGGGGGTACCTAAAAATGGGGCACATCTGGCTACATATATGGGGGTACCTAATAATGGGGCATCTCTGGCTACTATATAGGGGACTACCTAATAATGGGACACATCTGGCTACATAATAATGGGGCACATATGGCTTCCTAAATGGGGGCACATCTGGCTACCTACAGTGTATGGGGAGTCTACCAATACAGTGGGGGTACCTCTGGCTACCTTCAGGGACACCTCTACAGTGGGGTGCGAAAGTTTGGGCAAGCGTGTTATTTGTCATGATTTTCCTGTATAAATCGTTTTGATAAAAAAATGTCAGTTAAATATATCATATAGGAGACACACACAGTGATATTTAAGAAGTGAAATGAAGTTTATTAGATCTACAGAAAGTGCGCAATAATTGTTTAAACAAAATCAGAGAGGTGCATAAATTTGGGCACTGTTGTAATTTTATTGATTCCAAAACTTATTATTGTAACTCAAATTGGCCTGGTAAGCTCAGTGAACCCTAACCTACATACACAGGTGAATCCAATTATGAGAAAGCGTATTTAACCAGCTGGGCGGTATGGACGAGCTCAGCTCGTCCATCACCACCGGAGGCTGCCGCTCAGGCCCTGCTGGGCCGATTTTCATGAAATAAAGAGCAGCACACGCAGCCGGCACTTTGCCAGCCGCGTGTGCTGCCCGATCGCCGCCGCTCTGCGGCGATCCGCCGCGAGCAGCGGCGAAAGAGGGTCCCCCCAGCCGCCTGAGCCCAGCGTAGCCGGAACAAAAGGTTCCGGCCAGCGCTAAGGGCTGGATCGGAGGCGGCAGACGTCAGGACGTCGGCTGACGTCCATGACGTCACTCCGCTCGTCGCTATGGCGACGATGTAAGCAAAACAAGGAAGGCCGCTCATTGCGGCCTTCCTTGTTTATTCTGGGCGCCGGAGGCGATCGGAAGAACGCCTCCGGAGCGCCCTCTAGTGGGCTTTCATGCAGCCAACTTTCAGTTGGCTGCATGAAATAGTTTTTTTTTATTTAAAAAAAACCCTCCCGCAGCCACCCTGGCGATTTAATCAGAACGCCAGGGTGGTTAAGGGGTAAATTGTAAGTTTCCTTCCTCTTTTAATTTCCTCTGAAGAGTAGCAAGAGTAGCTGTCTGTTTCCACAGTTAGGAACATATTGAGGAAATGGAAGACCACAGGCTCAGTTCAAGTTAAGGCTTGAAGTGGCAGACCAAGAAAAATCTCAGATAAACAGAAGCGACCAATGGTGAGAACAGTCAGAGTCAACCCACAGACCAGCACCAAAGACCTACAACATCATCTTGCTGCAGATTGAGTCACTCTGCATCGTTCAACCATTCAACGCATTTTACACAAGGAGATGCTGAATGCGAGAGTGATGCAGCGGAAGCCTTTTCTCCACCCACAGCACAAACAGAGGTCTTGTGGAGTTTATGTTTAGATGAGTTTAGAGCTTTTTGTGTGGCACAAGAGGAATATATGCAATAAATTATTAGTTTTAATGTTTTGGCTGGATAGTATGATTGTTAGTATGATAGTATGAATAGTTATGATTGTTTTAACCATTGTGAGCAATTACAGTTGATGGGGAGATTGGGTTTATGAAGCCAAATTTTAGTCCCATCCAGCCTGTCAGTCCAGCTATCTATGCTCCATTGGCAGTGATCACCCAGGACAGAGAGTGCTAGATGGGTGGGCTAGATGGGAATGCTCTCTATGGTATAAGTGCAGAAACTTTAGCAAAGCACCAGAGAAGAAGGTGGAAAGGTTGGCTAAAGCTTCAGGAGTCCAGGATGTTTAGGGGAAAAGAGGTGACCCAGGCTGGCAGTTTGCCCCATCAGATTCTCCCCCAAAACTGCCATTGGCCAAGAACGTCATACACTATGAACAATCTCTTTTTTTTTTTTTTTTTTAAGTAAATGGAAAAGAAGACAGTGGTGGTTTATGCAGAAGCCTATATCCATTTTCAGTTTATACTGAAACAAGCACACAAGAGAAGTGTACTTTCTCTATGTATCTCTCCAGCGGCTGCTGGATACGTAGAGGGTGCACTTCTCTTGTGCAGACTGGCCACAACTGGCTGAAGTTACGGGACCCGGTACCGGTGATACAGAAGGCTGAGGACGGCGGCATGGGAGCGATCTATGTGGATGGGGCTGGAGGAAGCCTCAGGTATAGAGATGTCGCGAACCTCCGATTTTCGGTTCGCGAACCTTCGCGGAAGGTTCAATTCGCGGAAAAGTTTGCGAACCGCAATAGACTTCAATGGGGATGTGAGCTTTGAAAAATAGAAAAAATTATGCTGGCCACAAAAGTGATGGAAAAGATGTTTCAAGGGGTCTAACACCTGGAGGGGGCATGCCCAAAGTCCCGGGGAAAAATCTGGATGTGACGCAAAGCAGCGTTTTAAGGGCAGAAATCACATTGAATGCTAAATTGCAGGCCTAAAGTGCTTTAAAACATCTTGCATGTGTATACATCAATCGGGAAGTGTAATTAGAGTTCTGAATCACACTGACACCAAACTCATTATGTAACGCACAGCAAACAGCTGTTTGCGTAGTGACGGGCGTGCTGGACTGGTGTGCACCGTGGCGAGAGTGTAGGCCGTGGTGGTTTTCAAGCCCATATGGTCGCCGGGCTGTGGTAGCTCAATGATAGAACAACAGTGACTGTCCAGCTGATCAAATTTGGTCTGACCACAATGCAGCAATGACCTTATTATCTTTTGTGTCCCACCCCCACCCGAGACACTCAAATAGCCGGCGGTCATTGCTTCATTGTGATATGCAAGCCCCTTCACCGCGACAAGGTAATGATCACGAAGGGGGATGGGCACATGTACATGCCTTTTTTTTTGTTGCAGCCGCCCGCAGTGCAGCCAGAAAAATTAGGCAGGCATGTACACGCACCAGGAAAGTTAGTGTAGCGGCCAAAAATTCAGGAATCCGCCTAGAGTCCTGGACCCTGTTGGTGGTGGCGGAGAAGGCAAGTGGCCTGCAGGCAGAGATGCTGTGTGTGGGGACTGACTTAGTCTTTGGTCGTGCAGTAGCCCTCCGGGATCCATTCCTCATTCATTTTGATAAAGGTCAGGTACTGAACACTGTCGTGACTTAGGCGACTTCTCTTCTCAGTGACTATGCCTCCAGCTGCACTGAAGGTCCATTCTGACAGGACGCTTGCGGCAGGGCAAGAGAGAAGTTGTATAGCAAATTGGGACAGCTCTGGCCACAGGTCAAGCCTGCGCAACCAGTAGCCCAAGGGTTCATCGTCGCTGCTCGCAGTATCTACATCCACACTCAAGGCCAGGTAGTCGGCTGGAGGGTGGATCCAGAAGGACTATGGTGAGGAATTGGACTAAAGAATGTCCACATGTCCGACATCACCCTGAGATCGCTGGAGCGTCCTGTCCTTGCCTGCGTGGACTTGGGAGGAGGAGGCTTACTGCCAGTGGTACCTTGATTGCGTTGTGCAGCCACATCACCCTTAAACGCATTGTAAAGCATCATCGACATCTTGTTCTGCAAGTGCTGCATCCTTTCCGCCTTGTGTTGAGTTGGTAACAGGTCCGCCATTTTGTGCCTGTACCGAGGGTCTAGTAGCGTGGCCACCCAGTACAGGTCATTCGCCTTGAGTTTTTTGATACTGGGGTCCCTCAACAGGCTGGACAACATAATAGAGGCCATCTGCACAAAGCTGGATGCAGACGTACTCTCCATTTCCTCTTGCTCTTCCTCAGTGACGGGACGCAACTCCTCTTCCTCCCCCCAGCCACGAACAATACCACGAGAGCGTGGAGCAGCAGAAGCCCCCTGTGACGGCTGCCGCGGTTGTTCTTCTTCCGCCGCCTCTTCCTCCTCCATAGAAACACCTTCCTCATCACCATCATCAGAGTCTGACTCCTCTCCTTCCCCACACGACTCCTTTACTTCCTCCTTCTCCCCCCCCCCCCCCCCCTGTGCTGCCGTAGGTGTTGTTGAAACATCGGGTTCGGATGTAAATCGCTCCCACGACTTCTGCTGCTGTAAATGTTCTCGTTCACGCTCCTCCACAGCTGTATCCACCACTCTACGCACGGCACGCTCCAGGAAGTAGGCGTAGGGGATATAGTCGCTGATGGTGCCCTCAGCGCGACTCACCAGTTTGGTCACCTCCTCAAAGGGCTCCATGACCCTGCATGCATTTCGCATCAGTGTCCAGTTGTTGGGCCACAACAACCCCATCCTCCCAGATTGTGTCCTTGTACTGTAATGATACAGGTACTGGGTGACGGCTTTCTCCTGGTCTAGCAGGCGAGAGAACATCAGCAGGGTGGAATTCCAGCGAGTCGGGCTATCGCAAATCAGGCATCTCACCGGCAAGTTGTTTCTACGCTGAATGTCCGCAAAGCATGCCATGGCCATGTAAGAGCGCCTGAAATGCCCACACAACTTCCTGGCCTGCTTCAGGACGTCCTCTAAGCCTGGGTACTTGGACACAAATCTTTGCACGGCCAGATTCAGCACATGTGCCATGCAGGGTACATATGTCAGCTTTTCTAAATTCAACGCACAAATGAGATTGCTGCCGTTGTCACACACCACGTTGCCGATCTCAAGCTTGTGCGGGGTCAGCCATTGCTCCACCTGTTTTTTAAGAGCAGCCAGGAGAGCTGCTCCAGTGTGACTCTCCGCTTTCAGGCAAGACATGCCTAATACTGCGTGACACCGTCGTACCTGGCATGCAGCATAGACCCTGGGGTGTGGGGGCTGTGTAGCTGGAGAGGAGATCGCGGCACCAGCCAAGGAGGAGGAGGATGATGACAGCGAAGAGGTGGTAGCAGGTGGAGAGGAGGTGGCTGGAGGCCTGCCTGCAAGTCGTGGAGGTGTGACAAGTCGGTCCGCTGCGCAGCCACGAACTCCCTGCTTGCTGCCATCGGTCAACAGGTTTACCCAATGGGCTGTGTACGTAATGTAGCGGCCCTGCCCGTGCTTGGCAGACCAGGCATCCGTGGTCAGGTGGACCCTTGACTCAACGCTCTTTGCAATAGATGACACCACTTGCCTCTCAACTGCACTGTACAGTTTGGGTGTGGCCTTTTGTGAAAAATAATTGTGGCCTGGTATATTCCACTGCGGTGTACCAATGGCCACAAACTTATGGAAAGCCTCCGACTCCACCAGCTTGTATGGTAATAGCTGGCGAGCTAATAGTTCCGCCACGGCAGCTGTCAGACGCTGGGCAAGAGGGTTACTGGCAGACATTTGCTTCTTACGCTCAAATACTTCCTTCACGGACAGCTGGGTACTGCTGTGGGCAGAGGAGAAGGAACCACTCAAGGGAAGAGGCAGTGTGGAGGAGGGTGGCTATAAAGGTGCAAGAGAGAAAGCGGATGAAGACGATGCACCTGAAGGAGGAAGTGGAGAAGTAGGGTGGCTTGTCTTTTGGGTGCTGCTTTTCCTCAGGTGTTCTTGCCATAGCTGTTTGTGCCTTCTCTCCAGGTGCCTTCGTAAGGCACTTGTCCCTACATGAGAGTTGGCCTTTCCACGGCTCAGTTTTTGCTGGCAGAGACAACAGATGGCTTTGCTCCGATCTGAGACACACATGTTAAAAAATTTCCAAACCGCTGAGCCCCCCTGGGGTGATGGTGCTACGGTGACATCAGCAGCTGACGTTGAAGGGCATGTTGGCTGGCTGTCCATAGCTGGCGATACATGGCGGCGGACACTGCCCCCAGCTGTTTCTGAGGAAGAGCTCCCTCTGCTTCTATCATGGAGTTGTCTCCTCCTACTCCTCTCTGATTCCCCCTCTGAACTGTCCCCCTGGTCATCTCCTCTACTGGGAACATACATGGCATCCATATAATCGTCATCATAATCCTCCTGCCCAGCTTCGCTTTCCTCAGACACCTCCTCAACTGCACCAACTTCAGGTGGTTCATCATCCCCCTCCTCACACGTTACCTCCATACTATCGCCACCTAACTCAAACATATGAGGTGGTGTACCTGCGCCTTCTTGTTGTTGTTGCAGTAGTGGCTGTGAATCAGTGATTTCATGACCACCAAATAACTCCTGCGAAGTGTCAAATGCAGCGGATGTGGTGCTTGTTGTAGCGCTGGTGGCTGCGGGAGATGAGGTGTTCTGTGTTAAATACTCAACCACGTCCTCACAATTTTGGGAAGTGATGGCACGTGCCTTCTTCTTAGCACTGTATTTTGGGCCAGGTCTGCATGAAATCACAGCAAAACCACCTCGCACAGACCTGCCGGTGCCTGGTGGCCTTCCTCTGGGTCTGCCTCTACCTCTTCCTCTACCTGGTTTGTCCATTGTCCATCTTGGGGGGATGCTAGGTATATGCAGTAAGCTGGGTTCACTCAACACAACATGTAGTTATATGCAGTAAGGTGGGTTCACTGAACAGTAAAGGTAGTTAGATGCAGTGAGGTGGGTTCACTGAAAAGTAAAGGTACTTAGATGCAGTGAGGTGGGTTCACTCAACACAACAGGTAGTTAGATGCAGTGAGGTGGGTTCACTGAACAGTAAAGGTACTTAGATGCAGTGAGGTGGGTTCACTCAACACAACAGGTAGTTAGATGCAGTGAGGTGGGTTCACTGAACAGTAAAGGTACTTAGATGCAGTGAGGTGGGTTCACTCAACACAACAGGTAGTTAGATGCAGTGTGGTGGGTTTACTGAACAGTAAAGGTACTTAGATGCAGTGAGGTGGGTTCACTCAACACAACAGGTAGTTAGATGCAGTGTGGTGGGTTTACTGAACAGTAAAGGTACTTAGATGCAGTGAGGTGGGTTCACTCAACACAACAGGTAGTTAGATGCAGTGAGCTGGGTTCACTGAACAGTAAAGGTACTTAGATGCAGTGAGGTGGGTTCACTCAACACAACAGGTAGCTATTTGCAGTGAGGTGGGTTCACTTAACAGTAAAGGTACTTAGATGCAGTGAGGTGGGTTCATTTAACACAACAGGTAGTTAGATGCAGTGAGGTGGGTTCACTGAACAGTAAAGGTACTTAGATGCAGTGAGGTGGGTTCACTCAACACAACAGGTAGTTAGATGCAGTGAGGTGGGTTCACTGAACAGTAAAGGTACTTAGATGCAGTGAGGTGGGTTCACTCAACACAACAGGTAGTTAGATGCAGTGTGGTGGGTTTACTGAACAGTAAAGGTACTTAGATGCAGTGAGGTGGGTTCACTCAACACAACAGGTAGTTAGATGCAGTGTGGTGGGTTTACTGAACAGTAAAGGTACTTAGATGCAGTGAGGTGGGTTCACTCAACACAACAGGTAGTTAGATGCAGTGAGCTGGGTTCACTGAACAGTAAAGGTACTTAGATGCAGTGAGGTGGGTTCACTCAACACAACAGGTAGCTATTTGCAGTGAGGTGGGTTCACTGAACAGTAAAGGTACTTAGATGCAGTGAGGTGGGTTCACTCAACACAACAGGTAGTTAGATGCAGTGATCTGGGTTCACTTAACACAAAGCTAGGTATATGCAGTGATGAGGTGGGTTAAGTAAACACAACAGGTACTGGGTATATGCAGTACTGGGTAGTACAATGTGCAGCTCCCTGTCACACACACAAGTTGTCACTGAATGTCCTGGGCTGCTGGCAGTGGCACACACACTATGAATTAGCAAGGCTGTGCAT
Organism: Hyperolius riggenbachi; assembly: GCF_040937935.1. Classification (NCBI taxonomy): domain Eukaryota; kingdom Metazoa; phylum Chordata; class Amphibia; order Anura; family Hyperoliidae; genus Hyperolius; species Hyperolius riggenbachi. Next base: position 365,176,827 of record NC_090650.1, read on the forward strand.
GCAACAAATGTGTCAGTTTGACACACAGAAAAAAAAAGTACAGGATTAGCTCTGAAAAGAGCTATTGAGGGGTGCTATAAAAGCAATAATAATCAGCCAGGAGCAAGCTAAGCAGCCAAGAACCTAACTAATCTGTCCTTAGAAGAACAAGTCTGCAGCAGCTGTCCCTAGTCTGTCTCTAGCAGGCACACGAGTGAGGCTAATGGCCGCCGGAGCCTGCCTTATATAAGGGGGGTGGGGCTCCAGGGCTTAGTGTAGCCTGAATGGCTACAATGTGCCTGCTGACTGTGATGCAGAGGGTCAAAGTTGACCCTCATAGTGCATTATGGGGCAAATCGAACTTCCGCAAAAGTTCGCCTGGTGCAGGAGAATGCGAACCACCAAAGTTCGCCTGGAACCGTTCGCCGGCGAACCGTTCACTACATCTCTACTCAGGTATGTATAAAACTTTTACTCTGGTACACTTAAAGCTTTCTTTTATTCTGGCACAGAGCAGAAAGGGTAAATGTTTAATAAGAGGTGAATCAGAATTGAAATACTTTTGTATTCCTTTTAAAAACATGCAGCAAACAAGATAGGTATCATTTACTGATTACATACCTTTTATTACTATATTATGCATGTGTACTTCTGCTACAAAAGCAGCCCAGACCTGACATTGAGTATGACCTCTAAACAACCAAACCATACATGATATTAACCTGCCTGGCGTTCTATTAAGATCGCCAGGGAGGCTGCGGGAGGGGTTTTTTTTTAATAAAAAAAAAACTATTTCATGCAGCCAACTGAAAGTTGGCTGCATGAAAGCCCACTAGAGGGCGCTCTGGAGGCGTTCTTCTGATCGCCTCCGGCGGCCAGAAGTAACACGGAAGGCCGTAATGAGCGGCCTTCCGTGTTTCGCTTACCTCGTCGCCATGGCGACGAGCGGAGTGACGTCATGGACGTCAGCCGACATCCTGACGTCAGCCGCCTCCGATCCAGCCCTTAGCGCTGGCCGGAACTTTTTGTTCCGGCTACGCTGGGCTCAGGCGGCTGGGGGGACCCTCTTTCGCCGCTGCATGCGGCGGATCGCCGCACTGCAGCGGCGATCAGGCAGCACACGCGGCTGGCAAAGTGCCGGCTGCGTGTGCTGCTTTTTATTTGAGCCAAATCGGCCCAGCAGGGCCTGAGCGGCAGGCTCCGGCGGTACTGGACGAGCTGAGCTCGTCCAGACCGCTCAGCAGGTTAATCTACAATTAGGTCATATTTGTAAATTAGAGGTTAGTGATAGTAAAACGCAATCATAATTGTAACAGTTATAGTGAAAATTCCGCTTTTTCATTTATTATTCCATCATTGTGATATACAGAAAATAAAAAAAGGAACAAACATTATAGCAAGCTTCTGGTACGTAATACATTTTTAATAAGCTTTTTCCTGTACTAGGTATCTAATACTATTTCTATTGCTGCATACACTCATTATGTAAATGAAAGAAGATCAGTAATGATATTCCCTTTTCTATAGTTGTAAGGTCTGCATTTAGTTGCTTAGAAAATTAATTCTATTTAATTTTAATGATATAGCAAGGGACTTGGAAATCCCATTATTACACTACTCAGAGACCAATATTATTTTTACAGTAAAGTCTTTCCACACCTCCTGTAACTGTCAATATTTAGGAAACATGTAGATTTCATAGATTTTATTTTTAATTATTCATTAGCTGAGTTATTTACTACTGTATGCTTTCCAAATGGCAGGAAAGTGTAATACGTTCCCATCAAGGCACATTAAAATACAATGCTGTGTTTTCGTAGCTAGAGATACATATAATGCAATTAGCCTCAATTTATTGCTGAAACAAACAGTCAGATTTAAATATTAAATTTCCAAAATGTAAAGTTGATTTCTTTAAATCTTGCATTAAACAACTGTTTTAAGCCGCCATCCATTTCTTAATTGAATTTGGAAAATCATTATCTAGGAAATAATAAAGGCCCTAATGTAGTTTAATGACATTAAAGTAACCTAACACTGTTATATGTTCCACATAGTGAACAGGCTGCACACCCTGCAGATGAATTAGGCTTCCCTAAATTAAGGAATATTAGACGCAGTAATGGTATGACATTTTGTATGAGTACGAGTTGCATTATAATGTGACAGAAAAAAATGTATTGTTTCCAAATGACAGTTTTGAGATTTGTATTGCCCGAGGTAGCTGAGATGAGCAATAAGATATAATTTGATTGATGTAATACTGAAATGGTTCATCTAACGTACCACTGCCAATTGTCCTACCAAGAGTGTTACTTTTGTCTGTACAGTAAGGATCTAGAGATATTGCTGTCTGTCTCTTGCACACATCACATTAAACCCATTAAATATAATTAATGTTGTAGGCCTATGGTAGTATCCAGATGTGTCTCAATATACATTGCTTGGGGTTTTGGATGAATATTACTGCTGGCGTTTGTAAGACTCATAGCCCCATGGCTCTCAATTTTCTCATTTGAAAACAATGCAAGTTTAAAAGGGCGCGGCTGTCTCCCCTATTGATTATAGCTGCTGTACAGATATCTTTCTGCTAACCGTATTAAACTGGCGCTGCAATAAGCTGCTTTTTGAAGCTGCTATTTTCTATGTGTATCCGCTATTTGTTGCCGCAATTTGTAGCCACTATTTGTAGCGGCTATTTTCAATGTGTATCCGCTATTTATCACTTTTTGTAGCCGCTATCTTTAACTGTGTTTTGTCTCCACTATTTGTAGCCACAATTCGGTGTCCTTTTAAACAAGAGAGTAACCAAGCAGCTTAGGGTGATCCAAACTACTAGGAATGTATAGGGGGATAAAAGGAACCAAAAAGCCCTCCTACTAAAAAAGCAAAGCTTGGTGTAATTTGCCTTCTTAAAACAGAAGGAAATTTGCAATAATTCAGTTATAAGTGAACATTTGCGGTTACCCACAATGCTCTACTGAATATGCAAATTATCCCTTTTTGCCCTTGTTAAGCCAAGCAAGCATCCAGAACCGCTGGTGCATAGCAAGCTTATAGCTTTAAGTTTTACACAGCCTTATCAAACCCACATGTAGACAGCCTGTTTCGGACTTTTGGTCGCTGCCTCCTCCGTGCACCATGATCCGGTGGCCGCAACTACAGTGAGGGGCAGGCGGCTAGTGACACACACACAGTCTGTCATTACGTGCCGCTCTCCTGGCGCACCGGCCGCCCTATTCATGCCTGCACACAGCGCTGCAAGTGAACAGCATAGGCGGCGGGGGGCAGCACGATTGTTCCTCTCTGTTGCCGGCTGGAGTCCTATGAGTGTGGCAAACCATGTGGGCGGCCAAGATGATGCCGAGGGACTGGACCCACTTAACAGCGAAATTAGCCTGTCTGGCTGCTCTGGTAAGCCCAGAGCCATGATTGAAGGGGATAGAGAGGAGGACTAATCCAGCAGCAGCACAGGTAGGCAAAAAGCTCCGCCCCACCGACCTTCTGTCCATCCTTCTGATCTCCTGCTCCATGCGTCCAACGTATACATCATCCAGCAGCGCCCCCTGTGTCTTCTCCATGGTTACAGTGCTTGACCATGGAGAGGATGCAGGGGGCGCTGCTGAGTGACGTCAACGCTGGACGCATGGATCGTCCTTTGAAACGGGTCTCTCCCTCTTGCTGAAGGACTGCAGAATGCCCCTGATCCGGGTCTTCTCCACCACCTAAGTACTTCTTCTCCCTCAGCCGCTTAGGATATTGGGCAGAAGAAGGACTTACTGACGGTCCTCCACCTGGAACCCCACCCACTCTGACACCTGGGGGAGCCACTGCCGCAATAAAGTGGACCTGAACTCTTGCCCAGGACAGAGAGAAATGCAGCCTGTATGTTAGTAGAGCGTGTAGCCTGTCTAATACCCCCTCAGTACTTGATCTCTTACACAGGACAGAAGGGAAACCCTGCACCCTGCTGTATGTATTTAGAGTTAAGCCTGTGTAATTCCCCATTGTCTGTGTCTAATCACAAATTTGTATTTTATCTCTTCCCTGTTCCACCTGACTGCCATGGCAGATAAGCTCATTAGTAAGCACAGGATGTTAACAAAATGTCTGCTTCCATGAAAGCAGGAAGTAGAAACACAGGTGATGTGTTTTAGGATTTGTATCAGCTGTAACAAAATAGTCATTCTGTAAAGGTTATTATGCTGTTACGTATCTTTTAGAACACAGAGGAAGTTCTGAGTTCAGGTCCGTTCGCTGACTTCCCTCCTCTACCTGCTCTAACCTCCCACCTACCTACTTATCTACCCTGACTTACTGCTCTCTACACCTACCTTCTGCATCCTTCCACCTACCTACCCCCACTGACCCCTCTCTGTGCTGTCTATACCCACTTGCTGTGCTCTCCACCTACCTACCCCCACTGACACCTCACTTTGCTCTATATACCTACCTACTGCATTCTCCCACCTACCTACTCCAACTGACTACTCTCTGTGCCCTTTATACCTACCTGCTGTGCTCTCCCACCCACCTACCGCCACTGTCTCCTCCTAGTAAAAGCCTAAATTTGGTAAATTCCCTTAGTCGTTGGTAATATCTGCACATTGTTGGTATACAGTACATGTCTTTGGTAATATTTGTATTACTTGTGTGGTTTTATTAATAAAAGGGGGCATGGCATTAGGGGTGTGGCCTGTTATGGGACGGAGTTTAGGGCGCCGGAGCTTATGTGCCTACAGGCTCCTGAGCTGTAAATCCGGCCCTGATAGAGACCTATGTAGTCCACTTTAAGTTGGAGCTGCCCCTTCTAATTATATACAGTATTCAATGCCAGAAGGTTGCGCTTCATACAACTATTATTAAATGCAAAGTCAATAAATCATCTGAACAGTCCCATATGATTAATCCACATCTGTCAAGGAGCCTCTTTGATTACAGCTTGTTTTCTTCCTATCACCGTCACCAGCACCCAGGTGAACAGACACTCACCGGATATCTAGACCTCCAAGAAGGTCTATTAGCGCACTGGGACACTTCGGGCCGTCCCCCACCACACCGAACTGATGAGAGCCTCCCCCGGGTACCAGCTAGTCCTTGCAGTATGGTTTCCAACTCCAATGTGAGATTAAACTCAAAACAAACGCCTCACATAGCATAAAACCAGCGGCAATTTATTAAAACAAGCATAAAATTACACTCACAAGTTCCTTTCTTTGTCTCCAGCATAGAGTAATTTATATACGGGCTCTCCCCCGTTTTGTTGGGCCCCGGCTGGCACCTGTAGTCCCTCTCCTGCAATTGGAATGGTGTGCAACTCCACTCCCCACACAGTTCCGGACGCCGCTCGGGTGATCCACTTGTTATGCTCTGTTGTATCCGTGTAACCCCGCCTTACATGTTTCGTCACGTATGACTGATCAGAGAAGCTAGGGAACACAGATACGCTCAGAGCTTTTATGTATTCCTAATAATGAAGGGAGGGGTTATTAGGAATACATAAAAGCTCTGAGCATATCCATGTCCCCTAGCTTCTGATGAGTCATACGTGACGAAACATGTAAGGCGGGGTTACACAGGTACAACAGAGCTTAACAAGTGGATCACCCGACCGGCGTCCGGAACTGTGTGGGGAGTGGAGTTGCACGCCATTCCAATTGCAGGAGAGGGACTACAGCTGCCAGCCGGGGCCCAACAAAATGGGGGAGAGCCCGTATATAAATTACTCTATGCTGGAGACAAAGAAAGGAACTTGTGAGTGTAATTGTATGCTTGTTTTAAAAAATTGCCGCTGGTTTTATGCTATGTGAGGCGTTTGTTTTGAGGTTAATGTCACATTGGAGTTGGAAACCATACTGCAAGGACTAGCTGGTACCCGGGGGAGGCTCTCATCAGTTTGGTGTGGTGGGGGACGGCCCGAAATGTCCCAGTGCACTAATAGACCTTCTTGGAGGTCTAGATATCCAGTGAGTGTCTGTTCACCTGGGTGCTGGTGATGGTGATAGGAAGAAAACAAGCTGTAATCAAAGAGGCTCCTTGACAGATGTGGATTAATCATATGGGACTGTTCAGATGATTTATTGACTTTGTTTCTGATGTATTGTGTACTTTGCTGTTATCGTATATTACCCTGTCCTACTTTATGTCCTGTATAAAGGGGTAAAGAGGCGCCCTCCCATCCATGAGGGTGCTTCTACACTTGACCACTAGTTGTCTCTGACACTACCTAGTTTGCCAGTGTGAAAGAGTTTTTTCAAAAGGGCGACCTTCGCCAGGTCTCCTGGTACCCTGAGTGGAGTTGGGTTTGTGCATCTCCACCTGCCTGCAGTGATCATCTAATTTATTCATTAATTACTTTGGTGTACTGCACCATCTGGGCTCCCGTTGTCTCTGTGTTTCTTTCCATGGGGTGCATATATTCACCTTCAACCTTCTTATGTCCTGTATGTTCGCTGTATGTGCCAAAAGTAAATCTGAGTATGACCCTGTCCATTTGTCTATCTATTTATCCTTCTGTCCATCCACTTATCTATAGGTCTATCTTTTATGCCTGTCTACCTACTCATCTACCTACCTACCTTCCTATCTATCTATCTATCTATCTATCTATCTATCTATCTATCTATCTATCTATCCATCTATCTAGTAATATTTTATTTATGTACAAATGCATGCTTGAATATATCAAATGTCAGCAATACCTAATATAAACTAAAGCTGTATTTAATACTTTCTGAAAAAATATTTAAACAAAGCTATCCTTTAATAAACAAAAACATATTTTCAAGTCCATATTAAATTAGTGTCTCACAATAACAACAGTGTCAGCAAGAATATTCCACAAATATTATGCCTCTGGATATAGAAATAAAATGTGAGTAGGAAGTGAACAGCTTTCTGAAAAATAATACAATAGATTTAAAACATATATTGCAGATATTAATCTATCATTTAGTAGGTTTACGCACACTCTACCGTCAGCACTATTCCAATTAGTTTTTCCCTTGAGCAACACAGTCATTTAAGTAGAAGTAGAAACAGAGTATGAGTTCGTTTATTGATACAAAAGAACACACAGAAAATAGCCCGATACACTGGAAGGAAATCTTACCATCATTATTTTTTACTTCTTCTATATAAGGTAGCGAGTTAAGCTGGAATCCTTGGTTAATATCAATTAAATATGGAGGGAGATATAAAACGGACCTGAAGATACTTGAAAAAAAAGAGATTCACTTACCTGGGGCTTCTTCCAACCACCTGCAGCCTTCCTGTGCCTGCAGGAATAGTCCTCCAATCCCCCGCCACAGCCCACTTTCGGTTGTGCCAGTTGCTGTTCACTGTGCCTGCACAGCCCTGGCCGCGTTCATGTGTGGCCACGCAAGTGCAGGACACTTCCGGCTATGGGAGCGCAAACAAGGATGCGCACGAACAAGGATGCACGCGGCTAGGGCCGTGCAGGCGCAGACGGGCAGCTGAGCCCGTCCATACCGCCATGGAGGTTAAACTTGTCACAGTCAATGCAATTTAGTTCCACCCCATAATGCCTTCCATCCCATAATACGGAGCTCTAACATGAGATCACCAGTGGAATTCCTGAACCTGTGTGATACGATGAGAACTACACACACACACACACACACACACACACACACACGCACGCACGCACGCACGCACGCACGCACGCACGCACGCACACACACACACACACACACACACACACACACACACACACACACACACACCTCTCTCAAATAAAATACAGGTGATTATAATCTATTGTACTGAAAGAACTTAGACTTCTTATTAGTAAGATTTAATACTATATAAACAAACATTTTACTTCATGAAAGTATAAGCAATTACATGAAAGGGAAGATATTTTCTGTGCAATACACAGTTTATAAGTGAAAATTAGGTTCGTTTACAAAAAGTTTTTTTTTATAATTTTGTACTCCTCGCTTTCTTCTTAACCGTAGCTATAAAGTAACTTTTCAGGTCTTTCAAAGCAATGCAACGATTTAAAAATGTGTTTTCCTCAATAGCATAGCTTTCATTTTATATATATATTATTTTTGCCTTATTTTCAGTATTTTTTTACTTGTTGACTGCTTAAAGTGAACATGTAGTCTCAGGAGAAAAAAGTTAGATACTTACCTAGGTAGAGGATAGACATACTCAGGTAGGTGTAATATGGCCATGCTCATTCCCCAAGAGGAGTGCAGCTGCAAACTATCAGTGGGTTCAGGTCAGCCAGTATGGTGGTGTAGAGGAAGACACTGGAAACCTGGGGACTATGTGTAAAGTACACATTTACACTGCCTCTGATAAAGTGGCCTAAAAGCTGCAAAACATTTCCTAGGTTTAAGAAAAAGCCTGGATGATACTGTAGCATTGTAGCTATGCACAAGCAAGTCACAGGCAATGCCCTCAGCACTCCCTGTATTTGGCATATAAGATGTAGGAAATTTTCTCCCCATTTTGGGAGGAGTAAAAGTGTGTCTTATATGCGAAAAAAATATGGTCATTATTTTCCCAGCATACATCATGTATCATTTTCTATGAATGTAATTACCATTGTTCACAACAGTTCTGTCTTTCACAACACACTTTTAAAAAAAGCCTTCTTGCCTTTGTTAACCAAGAATGTGGTCAAAAAAAGTTAACCAAGTTAATAACGAAAATAAATCTTACATCAGTACTCTGTGATTAACCGTATAGTAAAATTACTTATTGTATGGTAGTAATTTCTCTCTGTCATGTGCAGGTGTGTTGTAGAATCCTACATAATTTTTGATTGACTCATAAATATATGGAAAGAATGCAAGATCAAAGTACCACCTGCAGAATCAAAGAACACAGCATTAATCACACTAACGTTACCACAACAATAATGTATTTAATGGATCTATAAGGATAGCTCTGGAATGGAAGGCCTGTTAAAACATACTTTTTATAGATCGGAAATCTTTACATAAAAGTCACAGGGCAAAAACCTATGCAGTTTTATACATTTGCTCACTGAATCTAATGTAGCAATCAATATCATTTTAAAGCAGTGTTTGTAAACTTTATTTAAGTATGTAGCCTTTTTAAAAATGTGGAGTTTTCTACATACTCCATCTTGAAAGTCACATTGGGCTTGATGTAAAAAACTTTTTTCATCAATCCCATTGGTTTGATTTCTAATTGTTCTACTTTAATTTAAAAAAAAAAATTATCAACATACTGCAAAGAAAGCACATGAAATAGTGAATAAAGCCTTAAGGTGGCCATACACTGGTCGATTTGCCATCAGATTCGACCAACAGATAGATCCCTCTCTGATTGAATCTGATCAGAGAGGGATTGTATGGCTGCCTTTACCGCAAAAAGATTGTGAATCGATTTCAGCCTGAAACCGATTCACCATCTGCTGAGCTGCCGCTGTCGCCTATCCCCCCCCCCCCCCGCATACATTACCTGAAGCCTGGTCCGGGGCATCTTCTTCGCATCTCCTCCTGGCTCCCGGCTGGCATCTTTTCCGCATCACCATCCGCATCACGACATCCGGCATCTGCGTATAACTTTCTGTCACTCCAGTGACAGCGGAAGTTCAAATAGAGCGCCCTCTATTTGTACTTCCGCTGTCACTGCAGTGACACAGGAAGTTATACATGGATGCCGGATGTCGTGATGCGGAAGCTGATGCGAAAAAGATGCCAGCCGGGAGCCAGGAGGTGATGCGGAGAAGATGCCGGGAGCCAGCTTCAGGTAATGTATACCTGCGTCGATCGTATGCCGCTAGTGGTGCGCTCCCTACCTGCGGACGATCAACGGTAATTTCCCGCACGGAGCGATCAATGGGATCGATCTATTTCGGGACGAAATAAATCGAAATTTAGCGTTTAGCGTGAACGATGTGCGGCAGGTAATCTGCCTAGTGTATGGCCAGCTTTAGTTCTTGTATGTGTTTTTAACCTGTTGGCAGCCTGTTTAACCTGTTTTTAAACTATTGGCAGCCATGCCAGAGTTATCTTGTGTAGATAGCTCAGGCAGTGGTTCCCTGGTCGGCTAAATTTGGCCTGTCTGCCACCCCCTACTGTATATGCAGAGTAGTGATGATCGTAATCAAAAAATTACGATTTCACTAAATTTCGCATCATTTTTTTGCAAATACGCTTATACGTAATTACGATTTGCAAATTCAATTAATTTCATGTAGTCATTTGTAATTGGGCATAAAATTTTGTGAAATTTCGCGTAAATTTCTTGCCGACTTTAACAGTGAATAGCAAAGCCCCCATACATGCTATTGCTACCAAAATTGCTACATATGTTAATCAGAATAGTGGATATAAGTCACAAGAACAATTTTACAAAAAAAACACCTATGTTAAGGAGACCTTATCGTTTTTGAGAAACTCAATTTTTTAAAATGCAAGAAAAAATGGTTTTTAAACTTAGAAAAATGACAGTTTAAAAACTAATTTTCATTGCATTTTCAAACTCGAGTTTCTCAAAAACTACAAGGATTTTTTTGTAAAATTCTCCTTGTGACTTATATCCACTATTCTGATTAACATATGTAGCAATTTTGGTAACAATAGCATGTATGGGGGCTTTGCTATTAACCCCTAAATTTGGCACAAAATTACGCAAAATTTTGAAATACTACTACTACTACTATTGCATACGAAATTAATTACGATTTTCTCTGAAATTTCACATTACGAATACGATGTGTAATTGTGAATTTCGATGCAACATTTTGCATATGCAAAATTTCGGCCCACCACTGATGCAGATTAGTGCAGGGAGCCTTTTGATATTTACCTATTCTGGGCGCTGAATCAGGTCTCTTCTTCCACCACAGAGTGGGACTGTATGCAGATATCCTCCCCTGGGACCTGAAGGAGGATGTGCGCATATAGTGGAAGAAGCAACACTTCCTGTGCTTCTCTGCATATAGGGGATGGCAGGCTTGGGAGGCAGAAAAGTATGCAGTTTACACTACACCATGTTTTGTTTATTGCTCATAAATCATTTTTTAATGTATTTTTATCAGTCAGGGGGATTTGCAATACGGTCTCCCTATGACAATGTCTGATCACCAGAGAGAACAACAGGTTGGAGAGCTGTACAAACTCCTCCCCTAATCCAGTCATCATCTACATATAAAAATTAAGGAGGAGTCTAGAAGGGGCACCAGCTAGTCTCTACCTCTGAACGCAGAGCTGACCCCGCCCTCCGTCTCCCTATGCTGCACAGGTGGTAGCAAGAGGAAAGAGGTGGACAGGATCATGCAAGGGCTCTGTGCTAGAGAAACAACTGCCAGTCTTCTGAAATCTCATTTCATTGTGTAGAGATCTTCAACATTTCCAAAGGGAATTTCTCTAGGATTTCTCTGAAGCCAATTAGATCAGCAGGGCTGCCAGGCAACTGGTATTACTTAAAAGGAAATACATAAGTCAGCCTCCATATTCTTTTCACTACAGCTGTCCTTTAAATTTGGACAGTTCTTCAGACATTGTGCATGTTCTCCCAATACTTCACATTGTGTTGCTGTGGACAAAAGCACATCCAGCAGTGGCTAGATAGGGTACTGGTGAAAGGCTCTGCCTCTGACACAGGATTTAAAGAGAGACTAAAGTAAAATTTAAAAGAAATATAAACAGATACCCACCTAAGGAGAGGGAAGGCTCGGCTCTGGGTCCTGTAGAGCCTTCCCGTTCTCCTACCGGTGTCCTTGTTCCTCCTCAGGATTCCCGTTAGCAGTCCATGACCAATTTGGTCGTAGACTGCTCCCTTCCGGGTTGGGGATACTTCGGCAGTCTTTTAGTTGGGCTTCCAAAGACGAGACGCTCTGTACTGCACATGCACGGGCATCCTCTCTCGCACACCGAGCTGCTAGTCTTTGGAAGCTGAGCAATTCTGAAGGCTGCCGAAGTCTCCCACAGAGGGAGATTTAAACGCCTGCAGGGGGAATGAGAGAATGAGGAGACCAGCAGGATAACGGGAAGGCACTACAGGACCCAGAGCCTTCCCTCTCCTTAGGTGAGTATCTGTTTTTTTCTTTTAGATTTTACTTCATATACACTTTATATCTCGGCACTTCCTGTTCAGTAAGCCAGCACCTATTCAGTAAGGAGACCTTGGGCAAGACTCACTAATACTGCTACAACCTATAAAGCGCACTCTAGTGGCTGCAGCCATTGGAGTAGCAATAGGGGGTGCAGAGGTTGCAACCGCATTAGGCCCTCCATCAGCCTCAGTATTCACTCTTTTTTGGTCCTGTGCCAATAATATTTACTTCTGAAGAATTTGAATAGTAATAATCATTAATTGCTCCCCATCCTCTTGTTGCACCTCTGACACTTTGGATGTCCTTGATTGGTTTTGGTGTGCCATATCAATTGTTACTGTATAGATAGTGCGTGGGGGGCCCTAATGTAAAACTTGCATTGGGGCCCACAGCTTCTTAGCTACGCCACTGGCTGCAGCTTTGGCGCTTTGAGTTCACCAAGAGAAAAGCGCAATATAAATGTTCTGCGTCTTGTCTTGTAACCTAAGTTGCATATGAACATGCGTAATGTCTTAAAAAAAAGGTTGCAAGAATACATGCACAATTTCTGCACATTTAAGTATAAACTTGCCTTTAAAAAACATCAAAAAAGATCAAAGCACTAGGGTTGAATTAGAATATTCCTAGTTAAAAATTTATTTTTTTTTCAATCAAAAACATATTTACAAAAATACAATATATTTTTGCTATATGCATAATGAATGAATGCAATTGAATATATTTGATGGAATAAACAATTGTTTGCATATGCAAATTAATATTCATTAAAATAGGCACCTTATTTGAAGTATTACAATTTTCTGTGCTTTCCCTTTCGACTCTGACCATGCACATAAATTTGCCCAGACCACACATATACATTCAAGTAGACCCGGACTATATTTTTAAGCTTATTGTGCATCTATTTTGCATGAACCAGCCTTACTTTTTTTTTTTTTTTGCATAGACATTAAAATGTTGGATAAACACCACAATATTCTCTATTTACCCAAAAATACATGCAGAAAGAATATTGCCATTTTTTCTCATCACTAGAAAACATGTACAAAATCACCTCTTTAGTTTTTTAGTTAATATTGGTATTTTAGAATGGATTGCCCAGCTATTTTACAAAATATATGTAATATATAATACTTTTTTAACATGATAAGGGCCAGTGCTGAATAAACTGGTTGTTGTTTGTATGGTGAGCTTGCAGCAGCAAACCTTTATATGTACACATTTCATCTTAAATGATTTGCAGCCTTCCCTGGGCACATTCCAAATGCTGTTACTGGGATCAAGTCAGTCAGATACACAATGGAATTTTAAAACTTTACTATCCCTGAACACAGTTTCCTTTTTAAAGCTTCCAGATTGTATCAATATTTAGGCAGCAGTATCCTACAACGGCATGCAGATGTCACTAGTTACAAAACTTTATATACACTGCAGTAGAAAACAGAACAGCTTCAGGCACTGCAGCAAAAGTAGACATTTGTTTGGTTTATCACTTTCTATGACTATAGGAGTGTTAAAATATTATGAAAGAAGACTTCTGACAAATAGGGACTCAATAACGTAATAAATATTGGGTTCTGTCAAAGTACAATTTAATATTGATTTTTAAAGGGACCCTGAAGCAAACCTCGGATAAAAAAAAGACATACCTAAGAAGGGAAGCCTCTGGATCTTATAGAGGCTTCCGTGTCCTCCTCGCCGGTGCTCTCCGGCCCCCCTGGAAAGGCTGCATTCTCCTTGTGGCATAAGTGTGGCCATGCTGTAACCATGTGAGCACGGCAGCGGCTGCCCAGTAGCATAAACTGCTCCATGTTACTTGCGCAGGCACAGTACGGCTGTGCTCATGCCTGCAGAGGTGCATGGCTCCGATCTTTTTTATCAACAACAAGCTCTTGTCAGTTTTCTTCGGCAACAGGGGACCGAAGGGCAGTGTGGAGGATTATTTAAAAACACTCCCCTATTGATTTTAGCGGCTGTACAAAAATCTAAGCACACACAGTACTGCATTGGTGCCCACTATAATAGTGACTAAAATTTATAGCCGCTATGTGTAGCTACTATTTTCTATGAATAGCCGTTATGGCAGCAACTATTTGTAGCTGCTATTTAGGTCTTAGGGTTAGGCACCACCAGAGTCTTAGGGTTAGGCACTATGGGGGGGGGGGGTCTTAGGGTTAGGCACAACCAGGGGAGTCTTAGGGTTAGGCACCACCAGTGGGGTCTTATGGTTAGGCACCATCAGATGGGGTTTTAAGGTTAGGTACCACGAGGGGGGGTTAGGGACCACCAGGAGGGGGTCTTAGGGTTAAGCACCACCAGTGACAGGTTCTGTGTAAGAGGAGGAAGAAGCTAGGTTATAGTAAAATATTGGTAAATATTACCAATATTTTACTACGTGAATGCTGTAGAGTATTAGTAACACTACCAATATTCTACTACTGCTATCCTGTGCCTTTTTCAGCTTGCAGCTTTTTCAAATGTATACCAGTGTGGGAAGTGTTCAAAAAAGAAGAAGAACCAATGCACAAGACTGGAAGATACACCTGGGTGCTACTCCCCAAAAAACGTAATCACAATGTCTTGATATAAGGAAAAGCGGTTGCGCACATCAGGTAAAACATAGCCTTTATTCCAAGATGGTTAAAAAATCCATATACATCACCAACATGGAGAGAGGTACAGGCAGAGAGAGACAGGTCAACAGCCGTTTCGCACCTATCTGCTGTGGCGCATCGTCAGGACAATCTACCCCCTAGAAATGTCTCCTTAAATACCCCTCTTACCTAGTCAGGTCGCACAACATCGATCCCATTAGTAATGGCCGCCATCCACCCCGTGGAGCGCACGCCTGTGTATACATATTAAGTGCTTGCCATCCACAAAGTCATTCCGGAGCGGGGAGTATTGCTTCCGGGTCGCGGCCAGGATGGAACGCAAAGGTCACACAGCATCATCCGGGCGACAGCTCTATATTTTTCTGGTGCCCCATTGCCATCTAGTGGACATAAAAATAGATATCCACCAAGCTGCAATCTCTACGTGTGCCCGGATCCGCATGAGGCCGCCATCTAGTGGTGACTCAAAAATATACACCACACAAGGTTTATATCATGTTTTAAATAATAAAAAACGAAAAAAAATGGGAATAGTTTAAACAGCATCGAGGTGCCACCTGCATAGGGAAAGGGAGAATGACTCATCCCAGGCCATATAGGGTCAAAAGAGGGGGAAATTTTTTTTTTCCAGAGACACATCAAGAGACATATATTCACAACTAGTATTATCCACTCACCAGTGTGGGAAGCCTCTAATGAATCCAGTGGCTTCCCTCTTCTTAGGTAAGTATGTATTTTTTAACCCGAGGCTAACCTTGGGTACACTTTAACTCCAAAGAAGGTATGGTTCTGATCCAGCTCTGAAACACGCCTGAAGACGAGACTTAAAGTTTCGAAAGTTTGCAAAGGAATCTTGTACAGTTAGTCATTAAAGGTATCACCTAAACAACTTTTGTTGTAATGTCTTCGGATTCTCTCCATAACCAATACCGGACCACACGCAACTGGCTACACTTTAACTCAACAGTCCTTACTTAAATGTATTTTCTAATCATTTGGGAATGATCTGCTTTAAGTCTAGAACATGGTGGTAGGTATTTGTACTCAGCTCAAAGGGGTATTAGTTAAGTCCAGCAGCAAAACAGCATGGCAGGAGCTGGAGCATAAAGCAGAAGCCACTCACTGAATAGTAGCGGCTGGGGTGGGAATTTGTAAGTGATGCAGCCTTGGAGTTTTTGGCAGGAGTTTTAATTTTAGTGCCTTTTATTTGGATCTTTCTGTTTCTTATGGACCTTGTGTACAATCTCAGGATTTATAAAGGACTGGCTTGATTGTCTCTCTCTTTAAATCCCACTCAGGACTACAATTCAAAAGTGCTATGATTAGATCCTGGCCTATGAAACAGCTTATCCAATATGTGGCCACCATGGCAAAGAAAATGAGTGTCTGCTATACAGAATGTGCTGGGCATATAGCTGGCCCACAGGTGATGCTGATGAATGAAGGCTGCCATATGTGTTTCCTTTTAAAGTGGAGCTATCAGCCATACTATCTCAGGAAAAAAACAACACTTATATAAGTAGATAAATACTTGCTCTACTTACATAACATATGTATTGCACTGTCCACATTTTGATTTTAGTGATTTTTCTACAGTAAAAAAAGAGAAAATTCTTTTTAGCATTTCCCATTTTAACTGTGGCTTTTTTGAAGCCAATCCTGATGTCATTTCCTCCCTTACTTTCCTCTGCCCTATTGTGTATGCATTGCCCGCCCTTCACTATAGAATGTGCATTGTCTCAGCATGATAAATATTGGTCAATCAGAAAGAAACAGAGGTGTGAGAGGAGAAAACAGGTGGGAAAGAGGCTTCAGCCAATCAGGCTGCATTAGTTAAGTCTGAGGGGAAGTAGAGGAGCAAAAAAGGACAACCTAGCATGCCCTGGAACTTCCGTTTTGTGTACCAAATTTTGTGTGTACCAAATAAGAATCAGGTAAACTGGGGAATGATCTTTTATCAACAAGAAAAGTAATAGTGATCTTAACCTTTGGATTACCTGGTTAGCATCCTATTACTTGTTTACCAGATAAAAATAAAGAATTGATTTTTTTATTTTTTGCTTGACAGTTACACTTTAAACAATGCAAGCTGCCTGGATGTCCACCAACCCTGTGCCTCTAATATGTTTAGCCATAGACCCTGAACAAGCTTGTAGATCAGGTGCTCTGACTGGATTAGACACATTCTTGTTTCAGGGATGTGACTCAGAGGGACTCTACTGATGCCAGAAGTTCAGCAGGGTTGCCAGGCAACTGGTATTGCTTAAGAGGAATAAAATATGGAAGCCTCTATATCACTCTTAATTTACAGAGAGAGCTCAGGCCCGGATTTACCTCACAGGAGCCTATAGGCGCAGATGTCCTGGCACCATAGACTTCTACCTCCATGAACCTACAAATCCCCATTGAACCGCACCGCAAGTTTGCTGGCTGTCCCAACTCCCTTACTTCCCTTGCCCATCATAATAGCTACATGTGACCCTTAGTATTAGGTAGTAAGAAGTACCCTCAAAATGAAGTAGCTAGAGGTGCCCTAAGTATTAGGTAGCTAGAGATACCTCAGTATTAAGTAGCTAGAGGCAGGGATAAGCAGAAACTACGCCAGTGCGAGTTTACGCATCGTAGTTCGCATCTACGCATCGTAGTTCGTAGGTGAAGTTTCAAAACTACGCTTATGAATTTACGCGTAGCGATGTACCGCTACGCGTAGCTTACGCCCACTCTGCACAGTTAACATGTGTATTGGATGAACTACGAATGCGTTACTCGCGTCTAATTTTCCGCGTGCGTATGTATGCTTACAAATTTACGCATGGGAAAGGGAAATGTACGCATAGAAGAGTTCCTGGTATAAACAATTAAAGAGGAATTAATGTGTAAAATTTTCTGCATGTGGGCATAAGCATCCCCATACACTACGCTTTGCACTACGCGTAATTGCGTATTTTAATGCGTAGTCTACGAAATGCATATGAAGCGAATATTTGATTTCGAAGCCTTAGTTTGGCGAAGCATAATTGTGTAAAACCACGCGTAGTTCCAGCGTAGCAAAGTTGACTGACTACAACCATCCCTGGCTAGAGGTGCCCCTGACTGAAGGGATAACTCGTCAGTGGAATGCTGGGAGCAGAGTGAGTAACCTCTCATTTATACTCTCATCAGGACTCAGCATAGGGAAAGAGAGAGGGTGGCACTCAGGGAGGGGAGAAAATTGCCTTTCCATTATCAGGCGCCTGTAGACACGTGCCTACAGTGTCTTATGGTAAATCCGGCCCTAGGTGAGCTTGACATTTTCAAGAATTTTTGCGGGGCGGACAAGATGTGGAAAAGAGTCCAAAGGAAGGGGGATGGTCTGGAGGAGTTAAACTGAAAGAAGAGACCAAAGTAGCACATAAGACGGTTTCATGCGCACTGCAGAGTAAAGAATGTGTGTAGGATACGATCAGTGAACAGTAAATGCCATTTTTTTTTTGTATACAAAACTTAGCAGTTGGCAGAACAAGAATGTAAAGTTCTGTTTGCAGATAAATAAAAATAAATAATTATAAAAATGGGATACACTGCCTTTATAAAACAAGTTCAGAAAATACTTGCCCGACTATAGCCACTTATCCTTCTAAGAACCTTGCTGGCAATGTAGACATGTACATTGTAATTCAATACTAGCTGAAATGCAGTTCTGAGCAATCTCAATGACATCTTTCCTAGGAAATTTCTGTTATAAAATGTTCTTCTTATCCCCTGCATATGCAATGCATCATATATCACAAAGCAATTACACAGAACGCCATGTGACCATGCAGAGCTAATCATCCTGAGCAAGTTCACAACTCCCAGAGGTGCTGTCAGCATTATTAGTGCCAAGAAATGGACTCTTCAAACTCTCATGAATGTTTATAGAATTTTTTCATCTGTCAACATACTGACCACTACATGCACTGAATACAGAAGGCACACTGGAGAATCAGGGCACAGTTGATATTCAATAGAGTTGAACAGGAGGATTTTCAAAGTTCGATCTCGCAGGAAATTGGGAAATTTTGTGGAATTGCTGTGATTTAAAAAAATCACCTTTTTCATTTTCGCAAATTTCCTGGCAGATTTCAATTACATTGAATTGAATGATACCAAATTTAGCAGTTAATATGAAAGCCCTCACCTTATAACCCCCAGCTGGGTATGTTAAGTAGCAGAAGCAAGGGGACATATCACTGTTTTAAAAAGACCTTGTAGTTTTTGAGTCAATTGATTTGTAAAAGTTTTGAGTTTTAAATACATTTTAAGAACATGGACAGTGTGGGGTCCATCGTCCCAAACCTTTTTAACCCCCCTTCACCCTTGCAGGCTGGTATAGCCAGAATTCAGACACCGGGCCACATAGGGTTCCGCATCCTGAGATATAAAAGCATGCATCGTCCATGATGGAGGGGGCTCTGGAAGAGGCCTTTCTATCTCTCCCAAGGTCCTTGTCGGTACCATAGGCAAGCAGCTCTTCACTACCTCTAGTGCCCAGGAGGAGGTGGGGGCCCTGGTGGAGTTTATGGTGGAATCTGGGGGTTCTTTTTAGTCAGATCCCACGAACAAGAGGACCCCAGATAGTGTTAAGCTAACTAATTAGCTAAACACAAATACATACTAAAATGTATACAAAATTACAATTTTAAACAGTAGACAGATATGACAAACATAATATAAAATCCATATGTCATGTCAATGTGCAATGATTGGCCTATGTGGAAATGTGGAAATATGAATTCTGCAGAATGTGAATGAGCATCCCTAATCCCTACCATAAGCATATGTCTATGTATGTATCATGTAGTGTAGGCATCATAGTCTACGGCCAATGTAAGGGGAAGCCAGTTAACTACAGTATTTGTATAATTTTGGGATGTGGGAGAAAACAGGAGTACCAGGAGCAAACCCATGCAGACACTAGGAAAGCATACTAACTCCGTGCAGATAGTGCCCTGGCTGGGATACAAACCAAGGACCCAGTGCTGCAGGGTGAGGGTGCTGCCCAATCACTGCACATTGACGTGACATATGGATTTTATATCATGTTTGTCATATCTGTCTACCCACTAGAATTAGGTTTTATGATCATTGTATTATTACCTATGGGCCATTTGCTTCTTTCAAAACTTTTTTACAATCTGTACAAGAGGCATGGTATAGTATTGGCTGACAAAATCTTGGTCACCGTGCAGCTTGCAGAAGTCAGAGCCAGGGGAATCAGGAATGTATATTAAGATCAGAGAAAAGGTGAAGGAGTGTCAAAAGTTCAGCAGCACACAAGACTTAGTTACCAAATATTCTGGCAAGGCCCAAGTGACTGAAATGTCTTCATAAGCGAAGTCACCACGTACTGCAGTTTATAGAAACTGCAACAAAGGTTGGCAAAGTAGTATCTAACTAATCAAATCAGTGAAGAGGAGACCTCTAAGACTAGGGGGGTGGGGCACCTGTACTCCCACTACATTTTAATTCAAAATGGTCATGAATGATAATGACAAAATAGTGCATGTACTTAGCAGTGCTAGCACCACATTGGCCAGCACTACTTTAAGTAAATAAGATGCTTAGTTTGTACATCTTTGAATGGAAAATTGTAGCTGTAAAACATGCTTACTAGCTAGTTAACACAACAAAACAGCTTTGTTTATTTCTAAGTTAAGGTGCCGATTTATAATGAGTACTAATGAGTGAATATGGCCATTTTTGTTCCCCCATATTTTTTTTGCAAAAATGTTATATTTTTGCACAGTATTTGCAAAATTATATGGGCATGAGAAAACACATCTTTACCAAATACACTGAAGTTGATGGACATAAAAAAAACACATTTTCGCACAGATGAGTATATAAAGTTTTGGACATGCATACAAAATACAAGTAATGCATGGAAGTCAATGTGCATGAATAAAAGACAAATTTTCAAGAAAATCGTCATTTTCACACAAAATAATATCGCAAAAATTCCATTTATGCAAAACTGATAATCTTTTTTTGTGAAAATTATGTAAAAATTCAAGCTCATCCCTCATGAAGAAGATGAATAGACTGTTTGCAAGAAATCCACTGTTTATTTCCTGCAAAAGTAATAGCAGTTATGCTAGATTTGAAAAATGGAGATATACTGAAACGATCAGTGCTGCTCAGTTACCTCTTTTCAAAGTCTGGATCCGATTCAGATCCGAGATACCTAGATATCCAATCCGGTTAGATATCCGAGTTTAAAATTTTCTGATCCAAATCGGATACCCGACCTGAGTATCCGGTGGCTTTGGATATCCGGATAGAAAACCGGAAGTGACCTTTACATTGCTTCTAAATCATTTTTTTAGGGTAAATGGGGCATGTAGCATCATTATTTTTTAAAGGGGAACACTAATTGATGATGTAAGAAAAAGACACAGAGAGCCCAATATGGTGTAGTATGCTCAGGACAATAGTGAATAATGTAATGTGAGAAGGTTATACTCAAAAACAAGGGTTACCGCTGAGGCAATCACTGTGAATGCAGGTGAGGAGATTAGACCTGTCCTCACTCAGGGTTAAGAAGTCGCTCTCCGTAGATAGAAGAAAGGTAGGTGTGGGTCCCCCTTCCACCAAGGGTGGACACTAAAATGACTTTGATGAACAGAGGCGCCAGCAGAATAAAAACAATAATTAAAAGTTTTAAAATATGCTGGGGAGGCAGTGGTGGACTTACCTCCGAAAGCAGACTAGACTACTTGTCTGATATAAATAAACACTTTATTTATGAGGCACAGAGGCGCTATATGTGCTACCTGAGAGCTACTGTTTTGTCCCCTGTTTTATTGCCTGATGAAGCGGGCTTGGTCCTGCGAAACCCGTTGCATCTATTGGGGTACTAATAAAGTGTTTATTTATGTCAGACAAGTAGTCTAGTCTGCTTTCGGAGGTAAGTCCACCACTGCCTCCCCAGCATATTTTAAAACTTTTAATTATTGTTTTTATTCTGCTGGCGCCTCTGTTCATCAAAGTCATTAATTGATGATGTGGGGACTTAAAATCCCCCCCCCCCCCGCCAAAAAAAATGGCTGTCAATCAACATTAGGCCTAGGTTCCAGACAGCGCTCGTGCAGCCCACATTGTGTCCAAAGTCCAACTGCACAACTGGGACATGACAGTTTTCAGCCAAGACACTTCCAAAAAGTTATGCAGCAATTGTGTTTTGGGTTAAAGGAATACTATCAATACCCAAGTGTTATAAAATGACAATGTACAAATAATGTCTAAGTAGCTGTGTAAACATTTTCCTACTTTTCATGTTAAATATCTGAGGCAAAAGCTGTAATTTATTGAGTGTAGGATTTAGCTATATTGGGATAAATCAATTGCAGAAGGGGTGTCTGCTTCAATGCACAGCCAGAGTTGCATATCAGACTACAGAAAGCAAATATCAAACATATCAAACTCTCAAAGCAAAAACAGTATGAAAAGCTGTGACAATTAGTACATTTCCTCTGCTCTCTTCAGACACTTCAGTCAGAAACAAAGGACACAGCTGCAGCTGTTGGGAGCTTTCTCTCTGTCACACACAGAGCTACACATAGAGTTAACTGATCGAGTGTGAGGGGACTCACACTCATGGCTCAGTCTGCCGTCAGTTTTGGTGTCAGTAAAGCTTGAAAGTATTTTGATAACAGTAAACAAAGAGGTTGCTACTAGAATGTATACACCAGTACTTAGCAGCACTTCCCAAACAATTCCTGTGTCAATTGAAAAAAAACATGTGAATTGATAGTATTCCTTTAAATATAGGTGGTATCAGCAAAGCAGCAGTGGCTTGTGGCACCCTGGTGGTGTAAGCAGCACAGGCAGCAGGAGCAGGGCAATGCAGCAGCAGCAGGTGTAACATGTGCCAGGAGCATGCCAGACGTGTCACGTGGCACTTGGCACGTGTCACGTGCTAAGTGCCACGTGACATGTGCCAAGTGCCACATGACACGTGCCAAGTGCCACTTGCCAAGTACTACTAGTACTACTACTCTAACAACGACTAGCACTGACTGCAGTACTACAGTACTACAGTACTAACTACACAATAACACAGTAATCCTATTCCCTAATCCCTAACATAAATAACTGATACTGTAGCTAGCTAAGGCTAATAGCTGGCCAGCAGGCAGCAGCTGGCCTGGTCTGTGCACAGCGCACACACAGACACATAGCAGCTGCCTGCAGCACACACTCTCACTGCCACACAATGACATCAAGCTAATTACTGATTTAACAATAGTGTAGTGATAGTGAAGGGGTTAATCACTGAACAGCTTTCCGTTTATCGCTGTGTACAGCCCTTGCTAGGCCAGCAGCACTGGAGCACACACTCTGACTGTCACACAATGACTGTCACACAATGACATCAAGCTAATTAACGATTTAACAATAGTGTAGTGATAGTGAAGGGGTTAATCACTGAACAGCTTTAGGTTTATAACTGTGTACAGCCCTTGCTAGGCCAGCACTGCAGCACTGGAGCACACACTCTGACTGTCACGCAATGACTGTCACACAATGAGTGACATCAAGCTAATTAATGATTTAACAATAGTGTAGTGATAGTGAAGGGGTTAATCACTGAACAGCTCTAGGTTTATAACTGTGTACAGCCCTTGTTAGGCCAGCAGCACTGCAGCATGTCTCTCAGTGAGCATTCCCAAGCTAGGACGATATATCTCATCATAGCAGCCCTCCTTATTATACAAGGGGGCTGGCCAGTGTTCCTTTCTGTGATTGGGTGCCAGGGCTTAGGCTAGGAGCCCTCTGATTGGCTCAATGAGGTCAGGTGGGGCTGGCCAGGGTTCCCCTCTGTGATTGGTTGCTAGGGCTTCTGCAGAGAGCCCTCTGATTGGCTCCAGGACGTCATCTCCTTAGTTACAGTATTTCGGATCCGGATATCCACAATATCCGCGGATATCTGCATTTTGCGTCCAAATATCCACAGATAGCTATCCAGATTTTGTCCAGGTATCCGGAATTCGAATCCGGTCGGATAGCTTAAAAAAGGTGGGATATCCGGGTTACCCGGATATCCGGAATCCTGATGAGCAGCACTGGAAACGATTGTGACTATTTTGATCACCAATTTGGAAATGTGGTTGTCATATCTCTAAAAATGTGTATAGCTTAACTGTCACTTCTAGAAATTGCCAGATATCATTTTCCATTTTGACAATAGAAAATGCAACACCATTAGCCACAATGAATAACAGTGGTGTTTGTTTCAAACAACTTGCATGATGGTTTATCTGCAGAATACTGCTTTAAAAAGTAGCTGGATGTGGCCACAATGCAAGTCAAGAGACCACCAACTGCTACGTTTTCTGGCAAGAAAGTAATGGTTGTCGCTGAAAGTTCACTTTGCCATTCAAGTGAGAGGAGCTACAGATTGCACATTCAGGGTAATTATGGTTTGGCGATCAGAAGCCTGTCTCCAAGTAAGAAAATCTGATCACCCTTTTAAAAATATGGCTTTATAAAAAACATAGAACAAAAAGAAATGACAATCTTTTTGTTCTCCACTTTTTTTGAAAGCCAGCCCGTAAGTGTTTCCTCTGTACATGTCCAAAAGAGGTCAACCATCATGTCTATCCTGGCGTATATATTACTTACAGCAGAATAATCACAAAAATGAATTTCTGCAAAAATTTTGAGAATGCTAAATGCCATATTTGCTGTGAGATTGGCTTTTTGTGAAAGCACCACTTGCTTTATAAACATCAAAACAGTGTCTATTAGTGATGGCTTGACTGATTGATATAGTTTACTTTTATTTTGATATATTTTTAGAAACGTCATTCTTTTCAATTCTTCTAAACAAAAACAAAACAAACAAAAAACAATCTACGGTAAATATTTTTAGTATCAAGGCATCATGATAAATATGACAAATTCATCATTGACTATTTATTTTTATGTTAATGTGTAGTAATATTTGTTTTTTGAGTTGAGTTTGCTCTACAAGCTATTACAGCTTTTACAGTATTCATGTTTCTTATCTACAGAAAAACTATTTTTTTCTCTGTTTTCACTGGTTAAAGTGGACCTGAACTCTTGCACAGAACAGAGGGCAAATAGAGAAGTGCCCCCTGTATGTATTTAGAGAATGTAGCCAGTCTTATTCCCCTTCATCTGTGACTAATCACAAATGTAATTTGATCCGTCAGCTGTGTCAGCTGGCTGCCTTGGGAGAGCAACTAATTTGTAAACACAGAATGTTAACCCTATGCCTGCTTCCATGAAAGCAGGAAGTAGACACACTGCAGATTTATTGCAGGATTTGTAGTGCATGCAGTGTGTTCAAACGATCTATTGCAGATGTTACAATGTTTGCATATGCGCGTGTAACACCTATAACAGGTGCCAAATTAAAAAGCTAATCAATACTCATCCATTACTTCCGTTGTTTTAAAAGCGCATGCACCATAAAAGACGTAAGTAAGCAAACAAATACATAAATAGACAAATGACTTTGCGCTTTCTGCATAGCACATGGACGATTATGGTCGCAACAATTGGGGCTTGATTCACTAAAGTGTGCTAACACTTAGCACGACAGTGGTAAACCGCTTTGCATGTGATATCATGCGCGCAAAGGTTTGCCTGTGTAAAGGTGTGACTTTGCGCAAACAGCATTACGCTTTGCACGCAAAGTATCGTTATCACGTGCTAAGTATCATTATCACATGAAGTCACTGCAGATCACGCGAAGGGTATGTAGATAATGAATTATTACTGTATACAGTACATTACGCGACGCCTGTTACACTTTGCGTGCGCTGTATTACATTAACTCACATGTTAATGTAAGCACCATTGCTGATTCATTGCCAAAGTCTTCCTTATGATTGCGTGAAGCGCCATAGCTTTCAATGGCATTCCACACTAAGCGCACGAAGTGTAATGCCGTTTGCGCAATTATTATTATTTATTTATTTATAAAGCGCCAACATATTCCGTGGCGCTGTACAATGTAAGAAAACAAACAAGGGATACATAATGATACAGCCAATGATATACATCAAATATGAACACTGATACAAGATACAGCACTGCTGATTACAATTTGATTTAACATGATGACTAAAATGTATAAATGTCTAACAGTGTGCAAGCAATTAAATTAATAACATTCCATGACACAAAAGGGTGAGATCGCTGCCCTTGCGAGCTTACAATCTAAAAATGTAACACGCGAACGGTGGAAACTGCTCGCGTGCATAATGCTTTCACGCACAAAGCCTTTACACGTAATAACTGAGTTATCACGCTTTGGCTAATCAAGCCCATGGTGTTTTAAAAATGAAAATGATAAAAATCCACCGTAGCTAATTATGACCTAAGCATATGCACTATAACGCAATGCGATCTAACGTGTGTCAATGCTGTATGTTATGTGCGACTTTGCATTGTGTTGTTATTTTGCGTTACGCTGTTAAAATCACACCACAGTGCAACGTTCCACTGTGAACTTAGCCTAAGGGCCTGAGCCCACTGACGCAGTAGTGTCCGCTTTTAAGTTGCACATTAATGTTAGAGATGCTGCAAATCAGACAGAAGCGTGCACAACTGTGTCAGTGGGCTCAGGTCCTCAAGGTTATTATGCTGTTTCTTATCTTTTAGAGCAGAGAAGAAGTTCTGAGTTCAGGTCCACTTTAACTGGTGGATACTGCTACAATTTATCTTGGATCTTTTTTACAGAATGCATTTTAAATAGAGAACTCGAAACAAACTCCGAAGACCAAGATATTAATTTTACTGTACAACAGTTGTATCGATGATAAACTCCTTCCCGACCGCCTAACGCCGCTAGGCATCAGGAAGGTGACAGCCCCAGGACCGCCTAACACCCAAAGGCATCAAGATCTGGGGTGGGGTTTTGCAGGGGATCGTGCGCTCATGCGCGCGCATCCCTGCTTGAGTGACGGAGCTCCGCTCCATCATCACCAGTGTAACAGCGGCTATTTACATTGTACAGCGATGCGATCTACGGCAGCGCCATACCAGGCTGTTCCCAGTGATCGGCTCTCATACGCTCATAGGGAGTAATTTTAATAAAATGACAATTTTATTTAAAATTAATTAACTAAGAAGCTAATAGAAAAAAAATCAAATAAAACTGGCAGCAGCGATCAGAGCCCACCAACAGAATTATCTGTAAGTGGGCAGAAAAGGGGGGGATTCATTTGTGTGCTCAGTTGTGTGGCTCTGCAGTGAGCCATTAAAGCTGCAGAGCACTTATTTGCAAAAAATAGCCCGGTCACTAGGGGGGGGGGGGGTGTAAGCCTGTGGGCCTTAAGTGGTTAATCAACCTTAGAAAATAATGAGGGCAGAAAAACAACAATGTTCAGTGCAAAGAAAACAGACAGCAATAAAAACTCCATAATAAGTTTGAGCTTTTTTCTTTCTTTTTTTTTTTTTTCTTTTACAGGAAATGCATCTGCTGTACATAAAATATTATAAAATATTGCCATGTCAAGACACAAAAAAGTGTCCAGTTTCTGTACCCACCCAATTTAATTTCAAACATACTGTACATCAAGCATGCTAATGCTTCATTTTCATTGGTTACTGATGAGATACCAGTACATACATACGTTTTTTAAGCATTTCAGTTCGTTTCATTATATTATTGAATTATTTATGCAGTAGATGTAAACCATCTGTTATATTATAGTCACTCTTGGAGACAGTTGTGGAATCTGTACTTTTATTGAAGTCATTCAGCTAATTGTCTAAAAACATCTGGGAAATTAAATAACCTGGCACAAATACTGGGCAGGTAGCAGATGAAAAACGTTTGTGTAGATATTTTTCATCTAGAAAATTGAAGCCATTTTCGTGCAGGTGTTTTTAATTTATGTTACATTTCTGCTACTTCTAAAACATTCTGTTCTTTTTTGGATCATAGTGGAGAGCTGGTTATTATATTAACCCTAATCTTGGTCTGCAACCAGATCTAGTGCCATTTCTTTTAAGCACCTAAGCCCAACAAAACAGAAGCCTTTTGCCTTTATTACCGTCGACTTACACCTCAAAGATTTCAAATAGGAAAAAAAAATGAAAAATTCTGAATCTGATATGCTGTGCCTTTGATGTGTATTGCTATAATTTAATTAGATGTTTATATTGTTTAGCTAGAGGAACTTAAACCTTCAAAGCTACATTTTAATGACATTTCTGGCTGTATTTGCAGCTAAAAGAAAGAAAAAAAAGAATATTTCTGTCATTTGTGTTTGCATAAGAAAGACAATCCTGTGATTATATGAAGTCAATTTTAAATAAGCATTAATTTCATAATACTTTTGTATGATAACTTTTGAGATAACAGGAAAAGTTTACAGTACTTTGAAAGTGACACCATATCCCCAATAAAAGTATGATAAATGGTCATAATGAGACTTAGGCCGATTTTACACCTGGCTATTGCATTTGCGGTGTGATGTTCTGCCCCCATTGCATTGCACCGCAACGCACAAAACATAATTCATAGGATCCTGCGGCAGAGTGCGCTTACAGAGTCATATGCATAGTGCCGCCCCCTTGCATAGCCCCTCACCATGTGACATACTATCTGCTGAACAGGAAGTATGTCACTGGGATTCCCGGCTTTCCCTGTTATATTCCAGTCACGCACTGCTGCCACCAACATATTTAAAGTTTCTGCATTGTCCATTGACTTCAATACTTCTAACGCGCTGTTTACTTTGCGGCGACTTGCCGGCCAATCCGCCACTCCGCTGCAATGCATCCAAATCAGTATTTCATATTAAAAAGAAAGTGGGACAAAACTATTAATTGTAAGTCATAGATTCCTGCAGTGTATCCAGTTAACCAGCAGCTGTGTAAAATGTTCAGTGATTTTCTAGCTCCTTCCTATCAGAAGCTAATTAGCATCCCTATTTAAAATGATGTATGGCTAAGATCTGTTTAAAGTTTGGTGAGCTCAGTTTGTAAAACTCTGTTTATCGAAGAGCTGAATTAGGCCTCTTGCACACTACATGCTATTACAATTCAGATTTGCAGTTTTGACACGATTTTACATGCGATTCCAATTTGCGATTTTTAACCGGTACTGCATGCTGTGTTTTTTCTGTGTTTTTCTTCTTGTGTCGATTGCAACCAGGGAAAATCGGAATCGCAAATCAGAATCGGAAATCGGATTTGCAGTGCGCAAGAGGCCTAAGACCTATTTACAAATGAGGCTTGAAAGCAATCCAGATAGGGCAGCATGGTGGCGTAGTGGTTAGCGCGCTCGCCTTGCAGCGCTGGGTCCCCGGTTTGAATCCCAGCTAGGTCAACATCTGAAAGACATTTGTATGTTCTCCCCATGTCTGGGTTTCCTTTGGGCACTCTGGTTTTCTCCCACATCACAAAAACATACAGATAAGTTAATTGGCTTCCCCCTAAATTTGCCCTAGACTGCAATACATACTGTACTACCATTGCCAGTTACTCTGAACTTCCCTTATCCCTCCCCCCCCCCCCCCACACACACACAGTTATCTGCCTAAGGCAGTATGCCTTTTGGTCCCACACCCTTCCATAAGATAGTACATGCATGTTTACTGGCAGACTGTATGGGCCAAAATAAATTTGAATAACTGCTATGGCAAAAAAAGACTAATGTCTGCATAAGGCTTAACTTTTTTTTCCATGGGTATTTGCCATTGTAGTGACTGCAGACTAATCACATCAACCTGGACTGCAGTTCTATAGAGATATCCTGAGTCCTGCAGTGTTCCACCTCTAGTGCGGATGCGTTCTACCAGAGCCATACATTTCACCATTTGGGAAATACTACCTTAAGACAATTCATTGTATGAAATCAAATTCAAGCTAGCCGGAAAATGACAGCTAGATAACAAAGATTTGAATTTGATCACTGTCTGAGCTGTCTGAGCTAGGTTTGACTCAGGCAATTTTATAAATAAAGCCCAGTGTTTTCTGCTAATGCAACCTTAAGTGGTGCTTAAGACAGGTCTAACTGTGAGCAGTTTCCACGAATTTGTAGTCATTGATGTTGCTTAAGATAGTTTGCTCCCATAATGACCCACAATTACATGGATCAATAATTATTGTCTTAACACCTTGAAAATGCAACAAGTGTTCCTACAATACAGAATTAACAATTTTTGTTTGCTAAAAGAAAATGTGGAAATTTTAAAAATAATTAATATTACACTTTGCACTTATTGTATAAGGGGGTGTTTGATACCATCAGAAAAAAAAGTAAGAAAATAAATAGTAATTGAATAAATAAAATACGGATCAAATTTCAAATTTGGGCACCCAATTTCAAAATGTGTGTTTTAAAAGAGTAAATTATCGTGGGAAAAATATCGTAACCTAACACTGCTCTCACACAGGACCCTCCTTTACCGAAATCTAACCTTAGCTGTCCCCTCCCCCCACGCCTAACCCTTAAAAACACCCCCATGCCTAATCTTAACCACTGCTAACCCTTAAAACATCCTCATTAATGCCTAATCTTAACCGCCCTCCCATGCCTAACCTTGACTACCCCCCGCCTAACCATTAAAAGCACCCCATTCCATACCTAACCCTTGAAAACACCCTGCCCCATGCCTAACCTTAACTTCCTCACATTCCTTTCCCTTTAAAACACCCCCCTCCATGCCTTACCTTAACCGATCCCCATCACCAATCTACCGCTGTCACAATAATGGGGTACCGCCATAATCCCCAATATAAATTGTGGCTATAGTATGAAATTTGGGTGGCCAGAGTGCCCGCCATATATCAGGTACCCAAATTTCGCACTATAGCTGCAATTTATTATGGCACCCAAATGTATGGCATTGCATAGAACTCCTTCCTACATTTGGGTTCATCATCAAAAGTGAAGTGGTGAGTCCACTTATCAATACAAGGTCAGATCATAGCAAATAGGTTGCTGAGAGAAAGGCAGGTACAGGATATGGAGAAGCAAACAGCTATGGTACAGTCTCAAGGACAATGCGTCTTCTAGCATAGTATGCTGAATTATACAGTTGATTATTTTCTGATTTAGGCTTCTGCATCTACATCAATGGATATACAGAGGCTAAATACTTAGGTAAAAAATGTCAGGGTGTGTAAAACACAGCAAGATTGTCATTAAAAAATGGATGCACAAATTAGACAACAAAAATCTTCTGATTCTGCAGAACCCCAGGACCGCCTAACGCTGATTGGCGTCAAGTCCTGGGGGGGGGGGGGGGGGGGGGCAGAGATTCTGTAAATTAAAAAAAGGCCAAACTTTCTTGTACAGCTATGTACAGGGGACAGCTCTGTCACTGAGCTGTCACCAGGAGAGGGTCACAATCTGACCCCTCTCATAGGCTGATGCCTATGAGAGGTGATCTTAGTGACTGAGTCTCAGGGGGGAGGAAGGGAAGAGGGAGGGATGAATAAAAAAATATATACGTTTTATTAAAAGAAAAATGACAATAAAATGATTTAAAAAAATTGCAGCAGCAATCAGATTCCACCAACACAAAGCTGTTTGTGTGCTAAGTTGTATGGCCGTGCAGCGAACTGTTAAAGCTGCAGTGTGCTGAATCCTAGAAAAATGGCCTGGTCACTAAGAGGGTGTAAGCCTGTGGTCCTCAAGCAGTTAAAGCCATACGAAACCCAGGATTTCTTCTTTGCTCTAGAAGATTATTTACAGCATATTATATACTATCACATTTTTTTGTGTAGAACAGCATTCAACTAGTTAAACACAGGACTTACTTAAAGAGGTTCTCAGGTATGTTTAAAAAAAACCTAAAAGTGACACTTACCTGGGGCTTCTATCGGCCCCCTGCAGCTGTAATGTACCACGCCATCCTCCTCCGATGCTCCGTTCCCCGCCACCAGTAACCTCCTAATTATTCGTCTAAGTAGATGATTGGCACTGTGGCTGTGCGGCCACACATGGGGACGAGCATGCGCGTGGTCACGGCTGTGCAGCCATAGTTCTATTCTTTATGCACTACAACAGCTGTGAACTATTAATTTGGCACAACAGCTAGAAAGCAATATGGTTCAGCAGCCATTATACAGAAATATTGCGTCCAAATTTAATAGGCCATGCCAATTAATCTCTTGTGTTGGTAAATTAATTTTGACTATATAGCCACGCCCATATATCCTTATAATATATATAAAATGCATTGGAAACAAAAACGTGCTCGGTGTCTGGAAAGAAAAGCGGTGCGCTGTAGTTTTTTTGTGTGTTTGATTTTTTTTTATGTGAATGCCAAAACTCATTAGATGTGAATGAGCCCATTGATAAACATTAGCTCTCTAATGCATCTACGCTTTGTAGAAATAAATATTCACTTTACCATGGTACAATACTCTGCGGCTGCAAGACAAAAAAGCATAACGCAGATGTGAGCGCACCTAAAATGTTGTCTTTTTAAATGGAAGACGGTAAAGAATCTATATTGCATTTAGTGGATTTTGAAGATGATCAAACAGCTTTTTACCTAGGCACATTTGAATAAAGTGGCTCACTAACACATGTAAGAAGCACTTACTGACTGGCGTCCATCTTCTATAATTAGCTTTGCTATAGAAGTCCAAATTATTTTTCAAACTAGAATCTCAAGCCAGCAAGTAATAGTTTTAATTTCGGCTTCCATACATAAGATGAAAGGGGTAATAATGATGAATCCGATAGATTGTTATTTGTACATATTTAGCTTTATTTATTAAGTTATATGTAAATGATACCGCTAATTTGCTCCCTGTTATCGTGTGCCAGTATGTGCTGCAGAGTGGAACCAAGATTGCTTCCTAAGCTGAGGATCTTCTAGTTCAATTAATTTCTTTATTGCCATCACTTGAGTGGATTGTTTACCATTGTGCAGAATCCTTTCATATTTAAAATAACTAAATGAAAAAGCGAGAGATAAGCATGTGCCGGTTTATTTACTAGTACAGTCATTTTCACTTCAAACATCCAATCACGATCAGGGAAAGAGAAGATAGAAGGAGATACCCGTGTGCATGAATGATTGGTGAATGTATAGATCCCTATGGTCAGAGTAACACAGAACATTTATATCACGCTTTTCTCCTGGCGGACTCAAAGCGCCGGAGCTGCAGCCACTAGGGCACGCTCTATAGGCAGTATCAGTGTTAGGGAGACTTGCCCAAGGTCTCCTTCTGAATAGGTGCTGGCTTACTGAACAGGCAGAGCCGAGATTCAAACCCTGGTCTCCTGTGTCAGAGACAGAGCCCTTAACCATTACACTATCCAGATCCAGACCTGTAGATCCGGTAGGAAGGATCAAACTGTTAGTGATGGATAAAGGGAGAGGGCTGGGGGTGAGCCAAGAACAGGAAGTATAGCAACACCAGAATAGAAAAGCAATGTATAGGGCAGGGGTGTAACTAAGAAACATTGGGCCAGATTTATTAAAGCATTACCAACAGTTTTTTTCTTCTTGAACTGTTCTAACAAGCAGGGAGAACAGTTCTGCATGATAATAAGAAACTTCTTAAATCCTAGGTAATAGTGGCAGTTTTGCGTGAATTTCAAGAGCAGTTAAGAAAAGTGCAAATCCATCCCCAATCTGCTGCAGATTAGGAAG
Organism: Hyperolius riggenbachi; assembly: GCF_040937935.1. Classification (NCBI taxonomy): domain Eukaryota; kingdom Metazoa; phylum Chordata; class Amphibia; order Anura; family Hyperoliidae; genus Hyperolius; species Hyperolius riggenbachi. The sequence goes on from NC_090650.1 coordinate 365,210,105, forward strand.
TGCTTGATAGCCGTTCTACAGATTAGTCATGATTTCTGACCATCCCTAGTAACTGATAAAGGGCAGGCAGAAGGCAATGTGTGTAGCTGTAAAATGAATTCAGCTGCTAGAGCAACAATGTGTTTAACAATAAACCTTAAATAGTGAGTATTGATCGCATGTCCTAATTTCTAGAACTAGAACGGCAATGCAAACTGAACTCTGCAATATTCTTCAGGTTGCAAGTAAAATTCCTTAAAAAAATCACAATGTTATCTTGAAGTGGCCTAAATCTGATCCTCTTCATATCTTGTGCATTATGAAAAGGCTTGATGGTACAGTGATGGTACAGTTGTCCTGTTTTTATTGGACGCTATATAAAGTACCCACCACCATTATTCTAAGTATAGTAACTGAGCAAAAACTTACATTTCCTTTTTGTTGTCTGTCTTATTTTTGGCTTTGCTGACAATAAGATCAGACATATGCATGGCTAAGCACCCTAAGATGCTATACTCCGCTGACTTTTCCGCCTCTGAAAAGTTGTTTTTACAGCTGCACGCAGCCACAAAGCTCCAGTGTGATCCGCAGCACAGAAGTCTAAAGATTATAGAAAGAAGCTGTCAAAACAGAGAGGCTTTTATCTTGTGTAAGAACAAATCAGCGTTAGTAAGCATTAAATGTTTTAAATACATCTGAAATGAAATAACATTTTTTAATTTACTGTCACCATGTTTCATTCACATATTCTTTATTCTCTAACATACACACATACATTTAGATGCACACACACACACAAAGGCACACACACATACACGCACACACATACACAGACACAGACACACACACACACACATGCACACACACATACACTCACACACACCTGCACACACATAGACACACACACGCACACACACAGACACAGGCATGCACACAGAGACACACGCAGAAAAACACACAGATGCAGGCACACACGCACACACGCACACACACACACACACAGACACACACACACAGACACACACGCACACACACGCACACACACAGACGCAGGCACACACACACACAGAGACACACACGCACACACACACACAGACAGACGCAGACATACACACACACGCACGCACGCACACATACACACACACAGATGCAGGCACACACACATAGAGAAACGCACGCACGCTCACACACACACTCAAAAGGAAGAGTTATAAATAAGTACAGGGTATGCACAGGAAATATTCCTGAAAAGACTTCATGTGTGAGATGTGGTTTAGTGCTATCCACATGGGGTTTGTATATAACAAATTAATGGAATAGAAATTGGTGAAGTACCGCGGAAATCGGAATTTCAAATTTCCGCAGAATGTTATTTTTCAGTACAGTTAGTTCATTGTAAAAATAAATTAAAAAGTTCTTGGAATCTACTATTTTTTGCAGATGTATGCTATTATGCGGAAACTGCATTCCCGATTGGCAATTATGGTAAACTGCTGCATTCTTTGATCGGCCTTATACTTTAGAGTCTTCTGATTGGACTAATATTTCTGCAGTAATCCAAATTCTGAGGTAAACGACCCCATTTTCTGATTGGTCCAGTGCTTCTGAGTCTTCTGATGGCTTAAAATGTCTGAGTCTCGGTAATGCGGTATTCCTCAGGGGGCAGTACGGTGGCGTAGTGGTTAGCTCTCTCGCCTTGCAGTGCTGGGTCCGCGGGTTTCCAATTTTTACATACCAATTTCCACCACGGAATGATGATTTTCAATCAGAACTTGGAAATCATAAATCCGTGCAATTACGGAGCTCATCCTTAATACTTACCTTAGTAGTGGAGTTCCAGCACAGTACTGTTTCAGCTCTGTGTGCCTCAGTTCCTTCAGTGTACAATAGACAAGAGTAATCATACTGTGCATGCTCAAGTATGGTCCACGCAGGCCCAGTAAAACACTTGTATACCGAGTAAAAACAAAACCACCATACATGAGCGCCTTTGTTCTGTGTGCTTGTTGTACAGACACACAAATCCATAGTTGTGCTCTCACACTGAATAAAGATATTGAGGGGTTTTGCCGATAGTAGTATGTATATTCATGCACTCACAGCAGTGCACAATACTATCAAAAGTGACATCATTAACCAGAACACTGCACGATTAAAGTGGTCCTGAACTCTTGCACAGGACAGAAGAAAAACAGAGAGAAAATGCACCCTGTATGTATTTAGAGAGTTTAGCCTGTCTGATTCCCCCTCATATGTGTCTAATCACAAGTTGTTATTTGATCCCTCAGCTGTGTCAGCTGACTGCTGCGGCAGATAAGCTCATTTGAAAGCACAGGATGTTAAAGGACAACTGTAGTGAGAAGAATATGGAGGCTGTCATATTTATTTCCTTTTAAAGTTGCCTGGCAGCCCTGCTGCTAAAAGTATTAGAGGTAGAGAATCAGCAGGACTGGCAGGCAACTGGTATTGCTTAAAAGAAAATAAATATAGCAGCCTCCATTTCCCTCTTGTTACAGTTGTCCTTTAGCAATATGTCTGTTTCCATGAAAGCAAGAAGTAGACAATCTGCAGATTTATTGCGGGTTTTGTTTTAGCTGTAACAAAGAAATGTTTTTCTTTAAAAGTTATTATGCTGTTGCATATCTTTTAGAGCAGAGAAGCAGTTCTGAGTTCAGGGCCTGTATGCAATTCACTTTTTCTCCCAAGTTTTTTAACTTTCCAGCACTTTTCAATTGAAAAAGTACCAAAAGTAGGTGAAAAAGAACTGTCAAAATTATTCCGAGTATCTTCTTGCCTTCTAGGTGTTTAACCCCCTTGGCGCTATGATTCCTTCCAGATTTTAGGGTATAAAAGTGGTTCAATTTTTTTGCACCCTTTCAGACCCTAAAACATGGAAAAAATCATGGTGCCAGGGAGATCTGCACAGCCCCAGCAATCACTCACCTCCCTGGCTCCAGCGCTGCAGTTTTCCCTCCATCCTCCGGGTGGCGCTGCAACCCTAAAGTGAGATTGCCGGCTGTCTTCATGATCACAGCGGGCTATCTCACCAGGGGGAAGCAGAGCTTTGGAGGAGCGGAAGAAGAATGCTGTCTAACGTCGGGATCCCTCAAGAGGTATGTTGAAACACTCGCTGCGCGCATTGCTCTGCATACAGCCTCCGACGGCTACCCCAAGCACAGGTCGGGATTACCACTCTGAGCTGCGGTTTTCCACCCTGACCCTAGCTCAGGATTACCGCCAAGGAGGTTAAAAAACATTTTATTGAGCAGTTTAAAAATATCACCTAGGAGAAAACTCAGGAGATAAAGTTAATTGCACATGGGCCCAGGTCCGCTTTAATGAAAAAAAAAATGGTCTTGGAAACTGGCCAGTACCATATAGGGAAACATGCAGCTGCAAGCATTGTTTCCCATTTAATTTCAGTGGAGTCATTGTGTGGCTTCTGTAGCAGGGGAGAATGGCGCCAAAAGTCTGAAAGTTTGCACTTTCAGGTTTTGGTGCTTCTTGGTTTGTGCTTGAGAAACTTCAGTAGTACTAAGCCAATGGATTGCATTACTTGGTCTCTCAGTTATATAAATAGGGTACAAGAGAGGTTTAATAGCAGTGCACAAAATCTAATCAATGCCATAGTCATATATACAACATTCAATGCCAATTTTAGAGGAGCAAATTAATTTATCTGTATTTGCCAGGTGGGTGGAAACTTAAATGCCTGGAGGAAACCCTCACCAACAAAGAGAAAACGTACAAAATCCAAGTTCAAACTGTCCCAGTGTGAACGGGGGTGCTGTTCATGGCAGAAGGGATTCATTTACCTATTTCACTGTCTCACCAATGAGCTGCACACCCCTCTCCATCTCTCCATCTTCCTTTCACCTTCACAACCAGACTCACGGTTGTGAAAGTTGGAAGTGTCAGGAAGATGGAGAGCAGGGCATTGGCAAGAGGTAGGAAAATAGGTAAGTTAAAGGGAATCTGAAGTGAAAATAAACTTATGAGATAATTAATTGTATGTGTAGTACAGCTAAGAAATAGAACATTAGTAGCAATGATGGGCCTGATTCATCAAGCTGCGCCGTTTAGCAGTGCAGCTTAATGTGAAGGAGCGCCCACTCTGCCTGCCTTACATAGCAGTGCTCGCTGCTATGTAAGGAGCGTAGAGATGGCTTGAACCTCCGATTTTAGGTTTGCGAACCTCGAACACGAACTTTTGCAAAAGTTTGGGTTTGCGCGAACTTCGCAAACCGCAATAGACTTCAATGGGGAGGCGAACTTTGAAAACTAGAAACATTTATGTTGCCCACAAAAGTGATGGAAAAGATGTTTCAAGGGGTCTAACACCTGGAGGGGGGCATGGCGGAGTGGGAAAAAAGGCCGAGGAAAAATCAGGATTTGACGCACAGCAGCGTTTTAAGGGCAGAAATCACATTGCATGCTAAATTGGAGGCCTAAAGTGCTTTAAAACATCTTGCATGTGTATACATAAATCAGGGAGTTTACTGCTTCACACTGACATACCAAACTGTGTAAGAAAGACAAACACTTATATAGTGCTTTTCTCCTGGTGGACTCAAAGCGCCAGAGCTGCAGCCACAAGGATGCATTCTATGGGCAGTAGCAGTGTTAGAGAGACTTGCCTAAGGTCTCCTGCTGAATAGGTGCTGGCTTACTGACCAGGCAGAGCTGAGATTTGAACCCTGGTCTCCCGTGTTAGAGGCAGAGCCCTTAACCATTACACTATCCAGCACCCTTAAACAGCTGTTTGTGTAATGACGGCTGTGCTGCACTGGTGCGCACCACAGTCAGAGTGCAGGCGATAGCCGTTTTCAAGCCCATATGGTCGGGCTGAGGTAGCTGAATGACAGAACGACAGTGACTGAGTGTCCAGCTGATCGAATTTGGTCTGTCCACAATGAAGCAATGACCTTGTTATCTTGGGTGTGCACCCCCCCCCCCCCTCGCCGAGACACTCATATAGCCGGCGGTCATTGCTTCATTGTGATACGCAAGCCCCTTCACTGCAGCAAGGTCACAATCACGAAGGGGAATTGACACATGTACATGCCTTTTGTTTTGTTGTTGCAGCTGCAGTGCAGCCAGAAAAATTAGGCAGACATGTACACACACCAGAAAAAAATTGTTATTGGTTCTATTAAAATTCAGGAATCCGCCTGGAGTCCTGGTGGACCCTGTTGGTGGTGGCGGAGAAGGTAGTCAAGCGGCCTGGAGGCAGAGATGCTGTGTGGGGACCGACTTAGTCTTGGGGCAGGCAGTCACATGGTGTGCAGGTAAAAATGCTGTGTGTGGGGATTGTCTTCGGGCAGGCCTGATCGTGCTTTGCAGACCAGGCACCCGTGGTCAAATGGACCCTTGACCCAACGGTGTGTGCCAGAGATGACACCACTTGCCTTTCAACATCACGGTACAGTTTGGGTATTGCCTTTATTTGAGAAATAATTGCGTGATGGTATCTTACACTGCGGTGTGTGGCTTTGCTTTTGTGTCCTGCTTTTCCTCAGGTGGTCATCCCATTGCAGTTTGTGCTTTGTAATCATGTGCCTTCGTAAGGTAATTGTCCCTACGTGGGTCTTGGTCTTTCCACGGCTCAATTTTTCGGTGGCAGAGAGTACAGATGGCATTGCTCTCATCTGAGGCAGACACACACAAAAAATTCCACACCGCTGAGCCCTGGGATGATGGCACTTTGGTGATGGCTGCCGACGGAGTGTTAAGTGGGGTGCCAGAATCAGAGCAGGAGGAGGAAGATATGTCACGCTTCCGAGCGGAAGCTGCGGAAGATGAGGTGTTCAGTGTTAAATAGTCAACTACGTCATGACAATATTGGGGGTTGATGGCACCTGCCTTCTTCTGAACACTGTACTTTGGTCGACGAGGGCCGCACGAAATCATGACAGTGCAACCTTGAACAGACCTGCCGGATGGCCTGCCTCTGGCTCTGCCTCTTGTTTTGTCCATATTGGGGGGGATGAAGTGAAAGGTATGCACCGGCTTGACTAATACGATATGTGGTTACACAGGTTCAGTGAAAAGGTTGCAGTGACTGCTGGTACAACAACGTGTGGCTACACAGGTACCGTGAACAGGTATGCAGTGACTGGTATCAATACAATGTGCAGCTGTCACACACACAGGTACCGTGAACAGGTATGCAGTGACTAGTATTACAAATGTGCAGCTGTCACACACACAGGTATCGTGAACAGGTATCCAGTGACTGGTATATAATATAACACTGTGTGATGTCACGCAGGTGCACTAAACAGGTATACAGTGACTGGTATCAATACAATGTGCAGTGGCCTGTCACACACACAGGTACCCTGAACAGGTATGCAGTGACTGGTATTACAAATATGCAGCTGTCCCACACAGTTGCAGTGAAAAGGTAGTCACTGAATGTCCTGGGCCTTGCATAGTATCAATTAGCAAGGTCCAGCTGTGACTTACAGCAGGGCTGTATATGCAAGTGTCAGTGGGCCACACACAAAAAAAAGAAACACATCAAAAGAACTTTAGCTCTCAAAAGAGCTGTTTTGGGATGCTTCTTAGCAATAAGTATCAGCAAGGAGCAAGCTAACAAGCCTAACAAGAGCCTAAATAAGCTTTACCTATGTCTCTGCAGCAACCTTTCCCTTTTCTATTTACTGCAGCCACACTACCATGTGTCTGCTGACTGTTAGGGCTGCTCAAATCCGGATCCGGGAGTCACCTGGATAGCTTTTCGGATATCTCCCAGTAAACCTGTGCGGGGTGGGCGGGGGGTCAAGCTTACCTGTCTGACGTCTTCTTCGTCTTCGTCCGTCCCTGGCGCCTCCCACGATGCGTTCCATGTGGCGGTCACATGACTACAAACACTTCCTTCTTCCGGGGTTGAAGGAGGAAGTGTTTGTAGTCACGTGATGCTCGTGGACCGCATCGTGGGAGGTGCCAGGGACGGTCGAAGAAGGCATCAGACAGGTAAGCTTTACACCCCCCCCCCCCCGCGCACCCCGCACAGGTTTACTGGGAGATATCCGGATAGCAACTATCCGGGTTTCTCCCGGATCCGGATTTGAGCAGCCCTGCTGACTGTGATGTAACTCACATATAGTTTGCAGTTCACCGATGTTCGCGCGTTGGCATGCGAACCGTTCAGGCCATCTCTAAAGGAGCGGTGCGGTTCACTCGCGGCCGCTACTACGTTAATTTACATTTGTAACTATATAAATTAACATAATAGTGGCCACGAATAAAGTATCGCAGTAACAATACTTCACAGGACTGCCCACAGTTAAAGTTACACGCTTTGCTATGCAAAAAAAGCATGTAACTAAGGAAGGCACGCTCCTTACATAGCAGCGAGTGCTGCTATGTAAGGCAGGCAAAGCGGGCGCTCCTTCACATTAAAGAGGATCTGTAACATTAAAAAATTCCCGGGGGGGGGGGGTACTCACCTCAGGAGGGTGAATCCTCTGGGTCCTATCAAGGCTTCCCCCATTCTCCTGTGTCCCACAGTGGCCTCACTGTGCCCCTCCGAGCAGCGGGCATGTAAATATTTACCTTCCTGGCTCCAGTTGAGGTGCAGTAGCGGCTCTCGGCTCGGAAATAGGCGGAAATAGCCGATTCCAGACGGGTCTGCTCTACTGCGCAGGCGCAAGTCTCCTGCACCTGCGCAGTAGAGCGGACCCCACTGAGATCGGCTATTTCCACCTATTTATGAGCCGAGAGCTGCAACAGTGCCCCCGCTGGAACAGGAAAAGGTAAATATTGCACAGCCTGACAAATTGTCGGCTGTGCATTCAGTGGGCTGCAGCGAGACCACCATGGGACGGAGGAGGACGGGGGAAGCCTCAAGAGGATCCAGAGGCTTCCCCCTGCCCCCCCAGGGGAACTTTTTTTTATTACAGAGTCCCTTTAAGCTGTGCTGCTAAGCAGTGCAGCTTGATGAATCACGCCCGATATGAATCTAATATTGCTTCCAGTACAGGAAGAGTTAAGAAACTTCAGTTGTTATCTATGCAAAAGAGCTTCTTTGAGCTCTCCAACTTAACTTAGGACGAAGACAGCTGTTTTCTGAGACACTTATACATCAAAGAAACAGTGAAAGACAACTTCCGATAAGGTTTTACTGCAGGAAAATTCAAAGGGTCATTATATCTGCTCTGTTTCATAGTTTAAAATACAGAGTGTAGTTTGTAAATTGCAAATATTGGAGAATGATGCAATGTTTTTAGAAAAAAAGCTATATAACTAAAAATAAAAATACGAGACTCTTTTCTTTGCTACTAATGTCCTATTTATTTTCCATACTGCACATACTATTCGTTTCATCATAAGTTTTTTTTTTCACATTCTTGTCACTATGGGCTCGATTCACAAAGCGGTGCTAACCCAGTTAGAGACTTTAGGCATGATAACCATTGCACCATGCTGGTGAAAAGTCAGTTTAGGCGTGATAAGTTTAGGTGTGATAAGTTTAGGCATGATAAGTTTAGGCATGCTAAGTTTAGATAAGTGTAGATCGCACGCAAAGCCCCGCACGCAATGCAGTGACATTAAACTCTATGCGAAGTGCACCAGACTTTGCTAGCGCAAAACTTTTGATCAGCTGTGCACTGCGGTGCTAACCCAGTTGGTGCTTAAACTTATCATGCCTAAACTTATCACACCTAAACTTATCATGCCTAAACTTATCACACCTAAACGTATCATGCCTAAACTGAGTTTAGGCATGATAAAGGGCTTTTCACCAGCGTGCTAACTGTTAGCACCGCTTTGTGATTCAGGCCCTATAACTCCTTCTACCTGCACCACGGATAGCACAACCATACAAATCAGGATAGATTTCTACCAAATCTACCCTAAAAACATTGGAATTAGAATCTGTCCCCCCACCCTCCACCTTGAAAAATAATATTAATAATAATAATCATATACATTTTCTTCATTTTCACATGTGAAAAAGTGCAACACATTTTCATGGTAACAGCACAGTGTTAAAGAATGAAAAATGTGGCTCATCTCTGCTGCAAAAGGACCATGTTAGGTGCATTTATTAGGTGTCAAGTGACCAACATTGATTGCAGTGTGCTGGACCCTGACGAACCCATCTTGTGCCAGGGTAAAAAGGTGGTCCACTCATTACTGAAACCCCAAAAGCCAAATTCACTCCCACTGCCAAAATGAACTTTGTACATAGAAAGCTCATCTTAAGACTACTGATAAGTTTGAGATGATAAGCTGATCAACAGTTACACACGGGCCCATATGTAATTCACTTTTTCTCCTGAGTTTTCTCCTTGGAGATAATTTTTCATCTTCGATTTAAAATAACTTTTTAGTACTTTGCAAAGGAAAAAGTACCAAAAAGTAGGTAAAAAGTAGGTGAAAAGGTACTGTCAAAATTATTTTTAGTATTTGTTTGCTTGCTGATGGTTTAAAATGCATTTTATTTCCAAGTTGTGAAAATATCACCTAGGAGACAACTAAGGTGAAAAAGTGAATTGCATATGGGCCCCTGACAATAAAATGCCCTTTAAACCCCAAACAGGCAATAAAATACACACAATAATTTTAATTGTACTTTTTAAAATACTTTTTTGGTATTTTTTTTTTCAATTGCAATATGCTAAAACTTTAAATTTTAAATAGAAAATGAAAACAAAATATCTCCTAGGAGAAAACTCAGAAGAAAAGGGTATTTTCATATGGGCCATGGAGTCTTGAAGTAGCAAAGGAACAAAAATGTATAATTACATACCAATCAGGTACGTTCTAAATCCTTAGAATAAAAGATACAACTTCAACTGTGGTACATAAATAAAAATTTGCATCAGCACAGAAAAACAGCATTTCATTAATCAGTCCAATTGTGTTGCAGTTCATGTTTGCAAATGAGCTTAAACCTTTTGTTTTCTGAACTATGAGGTCAAACGTTTGAGTGTTATCATAAGAGAGTATGAATATGTAATGTGTATGTGGAGAGTGTGTTAATCAAACAACTCTCACAACAGGGGGTATGTCTCTGCTTTATCACTACTTTAATCAATCATACCCACTGATGACTTAATTTACTTAATTTCTCAGCCCACCATGTTAAAATGTATGTAACCCGCCATTTATAGTTTAAAAGGGAAAATGGAAATCCAGAGCATTATACATAACACATTATGCTATCACTGCATATCTCTAAGCATAATATTGCTGTGTGCAGATATGTGTATGGATACTGTTATTAGAGATGGCCTGAAAGTTCGGTTCGCACAAACGTTCGCGAACCGCAATAGACTTTAATGGGGAGGCGAACTTTGAAAAATGTATGCTGGACACAAAAGTGATGGAAAAGATGTTTGAAGTGGTCTAACACCTGGAGGGGGGCATGACGGAGTGGGATACACGCCATAAGTCCCGGGGAAAAATCTGGATTGGACGCAAAGCAGCGTTTTAAGGGCAGAAATTACATTGAATGCTAAATTGCAGGCCTAAAGTGCTTTAAAACATCTTGCATGTGTATACATCAATCAGGGAGTGTAATTAGAGTACTGCTTAACACTGACACACCAAACTCACTGTGTAATGCACCGCAAACAGCTGTTTGTGTTGTGACGGCCGTGCTGGACTGGTGCGCACCATGGCAAGATTGCTCTTCCTCACTAAGTGATGTCAGGTAATGTCTGACTGCCTTATCAACTTTCGATGGTTCTTTCTCTACCATTATTAAAGCTTACATCCATTTTTTTTTAAATACTTGTTCTGCTTGCTGTTCAGTACCTGCAACGAGAATCTTTTATGGAGGGCAAGTCTGCCATTGCGAGTGACCACGGGTAATGGCCGGGAAATCAGGGTTCGATTCCGGTCTGGAGTGGGAGCCTAAGAAAAGGCTACCACCATCACACATCCAAGGAAGGCAGCAGGCATGCTGTGGGCAAAGGAGCAGGAATGGTTTAAACACATCCAAGGAAGGCAGCAGGCATGGCATGCACGTCCCGAGGTAGTGACCAAAAATAACAATACAGGAGGACTTTTGAGGCCCTGATGTATATGACACAGATAGACTTTACAACCTTTAACGAGATTCTGTTATGGAGGGCAAGTCTGCCATTGCGAGTGACCAGTGACCACGGGTAATGGCCGGGGAATCCTGGTTCGATTCCGGTCCGGAGTGGGAGCCTAAGAAATGGCTACCACCACCACACATCCAAGGAAGGCAGCAGGCACGCTGTGGGCAAAGGAGCAGGAACGGCTACCACACACATCCAAGGAAGGTAGCAGGCATGGCATGCAAGTCCTGAGGTAGTGACCAAAAATAACAATACAGGAGGACTTTCGAGGCCCTGCTGTATATGACACTGATAGACTTTACTACCTTTAACAAGAATCTGTTATGAAAGGCAAGTCTGCCATCCATTCAAGTAAAAGGTATGCACTGACTGCCAGGTATAATACAATGTGCAGTCACACAGGTGCAGTTAACAGGTATGCACGGTGTGGTATATCACACTGCGTGCACTTATGTAGGTAGGTGGGAGCACTGAACACAACAGGTATATGCAGTGATGAGGTGGGTGCACTGAACACAACAGGTAGGTATATGCAGTGATGGGTATTACAATGTGCACCTGTCACACACTGACAGGTAGCGGACAGGCACAGTGACACTGCGTGTGCTCAGCTCACGTAGGTAGGTGGGTGCACTGTGAAAAACAGGTAGGTAGGTATATGCAGTACTGGGTATTACAATGTGCACCTATCTCACACACACAGATAGTCACTGAATGTGCTGGGCGTGGCAGTGGCACACACACAGTATGGATTTTCAAGGCTGTCTATGCAACACAAGTGTCAGTGGGACACACAGAAAAGAAAATAGATCACAAGAACAAGATTAGCTCTCAAAAGAGCTGTTGTGGGGTGCTATTTTAGCAATAGAAATCAGCAAGGAGCAAGCTAACAAGCCTACAAGAGCCTAACTAATGTTTCCCTATGAGAGAGTCTGCAGCAGCTGTCCCTTCTCTATTACCGCAGGCACACGAGTGAGTATAATGGCCGGCGGTGCCTGCCTTTTATAAGGGGGGGCTCCAGGAGGGAGTTTAGCCTGATTGGCTACAATGTGCCTGCTGACTGTGATGTAGAGGGTCAAAGTTAACCCTAATGGTGCATTATGGGGGCAAACCGAACTTCCGGAAAAGTTTGCGGTTCTCCGCGATCGCGAACCACTGGAAGTAGAGATGGGCCAAATCTCCGATTTTCGGTTCGCGAACCTACTGCAAAAGTTCGGTTCACGCGAACTTTCGCGAACCGCAATATACTTCAATGGAGAGGCGAACTTGTAAATTTAGAAAAAATTATGCTGACCAGAAAAATGATGGAATAGATGTTTCAAGGGATCTAATACCTGGACGGAAACATGGTTGAGTGGGATACATGTCAAAAGTCTCTATAAAAAACCTAGATTTGGCGCAACCCACTTTTTTATGCTAAGAAATCACATTGAATCACACGGGCAATACATAAGCTTGATAGATGAGCTTTTTGTTCCTGGGCTTGTACAAAGTTCAAGAAGGTATGATTTGTGGAGAAAAAAAAGGTTTTGCCATCTATTTAGAAAAGGGTTCCTTACAGTAAGAGTGGATAAAATGTGGACTATTTTACCAAAGAAAGTTGTTATGGTAAATTCTTAATCTACATTGAAAAGAGGCTTGGATCCTTTCTTTGTATTGAAGGACATCCATGGTTTTGATTACTAGGTGATTCTCAGCAGAGTGGATCCAGGAATTGTATCTGACTACCACCTGGAGTCAGGAAGGATTTTTTTTTTTATCTTTAAAGGGGAACTGAAGTAAGAGGTATACGGAGGCTGCCATATTTATTTCCTTTTAATCAATACCAGTTGCCTGGCAGCCCTGCTGATCCTCTGCCTCTAATACTATTAGCCATAGCCCCTGAACAAGCATGCAGCAGATAAGGTGTTTCAGACTTTAAAGTCAGATCTGACAAGACTAGCTGCATGCTTGTTTCTGGTGTTATTCAGATACTATTGCAGAGAAATAGACCAGCAGGGCTGCCAGGCAACTGGTATTGATTAAAAGGAAATAAATATGGCAGCCTCCGTATACCTCTTACTTCAGTTCCCCTTTAAAGGTTAATTGGCTAAGCCTTGAAATGATTTTTTGCAATATAAATATGTGATGGCGCAGGGCAAAAAATGTACCTAATTTTTACTTATTTTATTTATTTTCTTTTTCTTTTTTCAACAAAAACAATGTAACTTAATTTTTTTTTGTATTGTGGGTTTAATTTAGCTCTGCTACTGTCAAAAATTACTACTGAAGTTAAGAATTTTTGGTGACATTTTACAGCAATGGTCAAAGCTATTTTTTTTCTTTCTTTTTTTTGCTTTTGCATTTAGGTTATATTAAAAGCTTTTAATCTTCTAACTTGTTACAGCCTAATTCCACATCTGGAAGTTTTAGCACTTAGCAGCTGTAAAAAAGGGGAAAAAAGAAATGGAAAATTCCAAGATGCAAGATGAGAGAGTCTTATTCAGAACAAAATACTGCGTCACAACAAAAAAAGACGGCATAAATGAAAAAGAAAAAAAAAAAGATTAATTTTAAAGGCATTATGTCCTAAGCAATTTAGGGGTTCTGTGTATGTTGACATTACTCTTTAATGTGACAAATGTGACATACATTTCCACAACAGATGGATTAATGTCATTTACAGATTATTTTTTTTACTTCACCTAGACAGGTGTTTCCTGTCTAAGTTTGACATTGACTTAAATACAGCTCCAGATGTTCTGTTTGTAGCCTGGCCAGTTAATTTTATTAAAGCATTTAATCACAGATCAACAACATTACCCAAAATACAGTACATGTGAAGTGGATATTTAACAGAACTTCATAATGAATGGCTTGGTATGGAAAGGCGAAATTCTTTTCTCTGCCATATCCTATAAATGTATTTTTGGCTCCTCACTTTCCCTGAGTAGTTCAGGTATTTGCTTGTTTTGCCATGTGCAGAAACGTTTACATTTACTGAGCTGATATTTTAAGGATTACATGAATGTATATGCAGTGTTCTTTATTTAATAATGACGTATAAAAAAAGGAAAGAGACTTAGAAAAGGTGGCTGCAGAGATGATAATTTGGTCTGTTAGTGGCAGATTGACAGATCATTTGGACAGTCAGCCATTTAACAGATACTGCCCCAACCATTTTAGAGATACTTGCCTTAGTTTTAAGAACTACTGACAATAATTCTCCCAATTTCCAAATAACAATAATGCTATTTAGTGCATTATTTTAAAGAGAATGGCGCTGCATCAAAATAAGAGAAATTATGCAGTGTTTGCAGAACTTGAATAATTCAATAATAGAGGCGCTCACATGCGTGACTACCGCTACTGAGGCACTTTGTATTGACCTGAGGAAGCAGGCCAGCACCCGTAAAACGTGTTGTATTGCATGAATAAATATTATTTCTACCTATCGTGGTTTGTTCTACTATGTAGGTAAGATGAGATCACTTCTACCTAGTATACCATAGAAAAATGTAATTGAATATGGGTTTGCATATCCATCTAACCATAAGTTGACAAGGTACTTAGCAAAAATTGAAAAAAGACTACCGGTAATAATTGGTAACCTTACAATCCTCTACAGTCCAATACTGTAGCTTTCAGAAAACCTCAGCCTGACTCTTCTTTGCTTCTCAACGATGAAGAGCTTTATTCTGGATTTGCATGACTTCAGACCTGCATGTAGGGGCTTTTGTGAACTGTTCAAGCTGTGCATTTTACTCCAGTCTCATTTGGCCACTGTGTTTGAAGGACACTAGATGACAGCCTAAGGTTCTTGAGGGATATTTAAATGAGTTTGCAGCCATCCCTCCTTGTGGTTATTTGTTTTTGCATTCTGTCAGGTTGTGGTTTTGTTGTCCTGACTCCCCAGTGCCTCTTGCTTGACTTTGTTTTTGTGTACTGCTGTCTTTGAAATCGTAAGAAGAAAATATATATATCCCATATTTACTTTTTCATCTAGTCTTCAGAAAAATGTGTTCACTTTTTAATGCTCTCTGGTATAGTAAATTCTTCATAATGGATTCTATGGTGGTGAGCTCCCAGACTCCAATGCTTCAAAGCACCCCATAACCATTACATTGCCACCACCATGCTTTACTTTTGGTATTTGGTAATTTACCGCATCTGTCTAAAGAACTTTTTTTTTAGAAAACCTGGACTTTTCCTGCATGTTTATGAGCAACCTTTAACTTTACTCCTATGTTTTTGTAGAAGTAATTTGGGCAGAATTCTTCTTATAATAAACTCATGTACTTCGACATCAATGCTGGTGAGCATTCCTGTAGACAGTGTGGTTAAATATTGAGGATCTTAAGAATATCTTTCAGCATCATGCACTATGTCTTCAGGTTCAACTCTCAAGGATGACCTGGCCTCAGTAAATTTGTAGACACTTCAAATATTTTCAACTTGTAGTTGATTTTCCAGACAAGGGCTGATTGATGTCTAGTTGTTCCTTTCCAGATTCATAAGCAACTATAACCTCTTTCCTGAAAGCCTTGGAGAGCTCTTCTAATCTAGCAATGGTGACACCACACACTCAAATAACAAAGAGTAAATTAAACGAAATCATCTCTGATCATGCTTTAACCTCCTGAGCGTTACACCGCTCAGGAGGTTGTGTTACTTTTTGCCCGATTTTGTAATAAAAGAGCTAAATGGCTATAAACCCTCTAGCTAGCACTAAGCTAGCTAGCTAGAAGAAGTCCCTGGCACCCCCCAATCGCCACCGCTCCCCTGTTTATACATTACCCCCCCTGGATCCAGCAATCGGCGCAGCCTCCCCGGACAGCTCTGGTCTTCACTATGGGGAGGATCGCAGGTGATGTCATGACGTCATGCGCAAACCTGATCCTCCCCTTAGAGAGACTGGAGCTGTGCCGGGAGGCTGCACGATCACTGGATCCAGGGAGGGTAATGTATAAACGGGTGGATCGTGGGGGATCGGCGGGGATCCAGGGGTGCCGGACACTCTTAATAGCTAGCCTAGTGCTAGCTAGAGGATTTACAGACATTTGGCACATTTATTTCTTTATGGGGGACTCCTGGGGCCACAGTGTCGGGCATACTGCTAAGGAGGTTAATCATTGGTACCTTATGTGCGGATCAGCTTATTTCGGCCAGGGATGAGCAGAAACTACTCCAGTGTGAATTTACGCTTCATAGTTTGCATCTACGCATCGTAGTTCGTAGGTGAAGTTTCAAAGCTACGCTTATGAATTTACGTGTAGCGAAGTACTGTTATGTGTAGCTTACGCCCACTATGCGTAGTTAACATGTGTATTGCGTAGTGAACTACGAAAGCGTTACTCACATCTAATTTTCTGCGTACGATTGTATGCTTACAAATTTACGCATTGGAAAGGGGAATGCACGCATAGAAGAGTTCCCATTAGTAGCATTTAAAAAGGAAGTAACGTGTAAAATTTTCTGCATACAGGCATAAGCATCCGCATACACTACGCTTTATTACGTATTTTAACGCATAGTCTACGAAATGCATATGAAGCGAATATTTGATTTCGAAGCCGTAGTTTGGCAAAGTGTAATTGCGTAAAACTACGCGTAGTTCCAGCGTAGCGAAGTTGGCTGAGTACGACCATCCCTGATTTCGGTGCACGGCTCCAAGAGTGGATCGCCAAAACTGGGCGCCCCATAGCAGCAATGCTATGCTGTGCGGAGCGCATAGTGGTAATTCGGGGCTCTGGTGGCTGCCAGATCCCGAATTACATCTCCCTCCGAGTTGCGACAACTCAGAGGGGGAATAGTTTTTAACGCCGCCTCTGAGTTTAGTGGCAGCGGTGAGAGCCATCATTCGGCTCTCCCCGCGCCGAACTGAGCGGCACCAAAATAATATGCACCCCCTTATCTGGAACACTAAATTCAAATTTTAGGAACAACAAATGTGTGCGGTACTTACTATTTATACTTGTTTGCTTTACATTTCTGACAAACAGTTAACATTTATTGGCATTTAATGATATTGTTTGCAGTAAAATATAATGTAATGCTATGGGTGATTTTTTTTTTTTTTTAAATTGCATCGCTCTAGTGAGAACACACCCATAGCCGTTTTACATTAGCAAGAGCTTTTAAAATTACATTTACAATCACTTAGAAAAACTCTTTCAGTGTAAACCAAGCCTTAGGGCCCTTTCACACTGGTATGGTGCAGCATTTTCCTGAAGACTACCACTAGGGCAATGAAAGTCTATGGGGGAGTTCATATTGCCTGCGCTGCCCTGCGCCGAAAGTATATATAGTATATAGACTATCCTATCTAACGTGAGTGCATACCTACGTTACCATGTACAGATCTGCAGCGGACTGGAAGTCATGTAAGTCTATGACGACGTATGGTTTTTAAAACGACCGCCGCACGTTTTATGCATGCATGCATAGAAGCGTGCGGTGCACTGCGCCAGAAGAACCCTATCTAACGCGAGTGCATACCTATGTTACCGACCTGTGGCAACCTGTGGTGGTCTGGAATTCATGTAACTCTATGGCGACACACATGTTTTAAAATAACCACCGCAACTTTAATGTGTCACACATGCCTGAAAGCGTATTTTAGCAATATACTTCCGCACTCGTGATCGCTTCGGCCACAGGAAGTGAGCTTCACTTCCTGCTTGGCCAGCTGCCAGACGGGGATTACTGGGTACTAATGCCAAAAATGTTTTTGGCGGTGCCGCACCGCACCACTAATGTTAATCCGCAGTGTAAAGCTGGCCTGAGTGTTTGAATGTTGTCCATTGCACTATCAGTCCGGCTATGTAAGACCTCTATTTGTTCTGAATAGTTGCAGAAAAGGTGAGGTCACCTGATTCTTCTTCCCTTGATAATGTAAAACAGTGATAATTAGGCTGGGCTGATGGTTTGTTCTGCATTCAAAAAATAGTATATATAAATACAAACACACACACACTCACACACAGACACAAATATACACCCACACCATCACATTCACTCTTACACACAGTCACAGTCTTACACACAGTTACTCACCTTATTATTTACTATTTACATAGCACTAATGTCTTCCCCAGCACACTACAGAATACCTATTCATGTCAATAATATGGCTCACCCTACATCCTCTGCTCCCATTTAGTAGTTCACAGATCAAATGAGCAGCTCCACACATGATGAAGGAGACGAGCAGTGGGCAAGTGCATCATGTTAGCAGCTTTCTCCTCCGTCTTTAGGAGGGCTGGCCTAAGCCATAGAGTTCAGAGGAATGACTACATTTTGCAAGCAAGACTGTGTAAGCTATTCCTCCCATTCCCTAGATATACCTCTCCATACTATATCAGTGCAATTTCTTTAGATACAGTCCGGTTCATTCCTTATACGCTCCTCAGGGGTATAACCCATATCTTTAGTACAGCTAGAGAGAATACTTATGCTCTCACCTCTTTGTTTGTGTTGATAGTTTGATTCTGGCAATCTATTCACCATATATAACAGTAAAATACACTGATTATTTTTCTACCATATTTAATCACACGGATTAAATCTGGCAATAATTCATTCACTTCTACCTACCTATTTGATTATTTCATACTGATTCATTTTAAGCAGTTTATGCATTAACCACTTGAGGACCACTTGACCCCCCCTCCCCCCCCCCTCCCAGTGACTAGCAGTGTTGCTCGGATAGTGCTTTTTAAAATCCGAATTGATCCGGATCCGGATACCTAGATATCCGGATCTGGTTCGGATATCCAAATCCAGCCTTTTAGATACCCGCGTGAACGCGAATATCCGGTTGCATTATCCGCGGATATCCGGGCTATTCGGATATCTGGATAGAAAAACCGGAAGTGCCCTTTAAATAGCTTTAAAAGGTGTTTTTAGGGTAAATGAGGCATATATCATCATTATTTTGCAAAGGGGAACACTAATTGATGATGTGGGGACTTAAAAAAGATTGGCTGTCAATTAACATCAGGCCTAGGTTCCAGTCAGCGGTCGTGCAGCCCACATTGTGTCCAAAGTCCAACCGCACAACTGGGACATGGCAGTTTTTAGCCAAGACACCTCCAAAAAATTATGCAGCAATTGTGTTTTGGATTAAATATAGGTGGTATCAGTGGCCTGTGGCACCCTGGCCTGGCGGTGGGAGCTGCACAGGCAGCAGGAGCAGGGCAATGCAGCAGCAGCAGGTGTAACGTAGGCCAGGAGCCTGCCGGACGTGGCACGTGGCACTTGGCACTTGTCACGTGGCACTTGCCAAGTGGCACGTGGCACTTGTCACGTGGCACTCGGCACGTGTCACTTGCCAAGTGTCACGTGGCACTTGGCACGTGTCACGCGGCACTTTCCAAGTGGCACATGCCACGTGCCATGTGACACGTGCCAAATGCCAAGTGACATGTGCCAAGTGCCACGTACCACGTGCCAAGTGCCACGTGCCACGTGCGAAGCGACACGTGCCAAGTGACAGTCAGACAGCAGAGGAGAAGACACTAGTGCACACTAGAGTTGGGCCGAACGGTTCGCCGGCGAACATGGTTCGCGCGAACGTAGGTGGTTCGCGTGCGGGTACCGCACGCGAACCTTTTGCGGAAGAAGTTCGGTTCGCCCCATAATGCACTGAGGGTCAACTTTGACCCTCTACATCACAGTCAGCAGGCCCAGTGTAGCCAATTAGGCTACACTAGCCCCTGGAGCCCCACCCCCCCTTATATAAGGCAGGCAGCGGCGGCCATTACGGCCACTCGTGTGCCTGCATTAGTGAGAGTAGGGCGAGCTGCTGCAGTCTCTCATATAGGGAAAGATTAGTTAGGCTTAACTTCTTCCTGGCTGCATACCTGTTCTGTTCAGTGAGCCCTCAGCCCACTGCATACCTGTACTGTGATCCTGCCACTGCATACCTGTTCAGTGATCCTGCCACTGCATACCTGTTCAGTGATCCTGCCACTGCATACCTGTTCTGTTCAGTGAGCCCTCAGCCCACTGCATACCTGTACTGTGATCCTGCCACTCCATACCTGTTCAGTGATCCTGCCACTGCATACCTGTTCAGTGATCCTGCCACTGCATACCTGTTCTGTGAACCCGCCACTGTATACCTGTTCTGTTCAGTGGACCCACCACTGTATACCTGTTCTGTGAACCCGCCACTGTATACCTGTTCTGTTCAGTGGACCCGCCACTGTATACCTGTTCTGTTCAGTGGACCCGCCACTGTATACCTGTTCTGTTTAGTGGACCCGCCACTGTATACCTGTTCAGTGAACCCGCCACTGCATACCTGTTGTGTTCAGTGAACCTGCCACTGCATACCTGTTCTGTGAACCCGCCACT
Organism: Hyperolius riggenbachi; assembly: GCF_040937935.1. NCBI lineage: Eukaryota > Metazoa > Chordata > Amphibia > Anura > Hyperoliidae > Hyperolius > Hyperolius riggenbachi. The sequence continues at coordinate 365,230,483 of NC_090650.1, forward strand.
GTATACCTGTTCTGTTCAGTAGACCCGCCACTGTATACCTGTTCAGTGAACCCGCCACTGTATACCTGTTCTGTTCAGTGGACCCACCACTGTATACCTGTTTAGTGAACACGCCACTGCATACCTATTGTGTTCAGTGATCCTGCCACTGCATACCTGTTCTGTGAACCCGCCACTGTATACCTGTTCTGTTCAGTGGACCCGCCACTGTATACCTGTTCTGTGAACCCGCCACTGTATACCTGTTCTGTTCAGTGGACCCGCCACTGTATACCTGTTCTGTTCAGTGGACCCGCCACTGTATACCTGTTCTGTTCAGTGGACCCGCCACTGTATACCTGTTTAGTGAACACGCCACTGCATACCTATTGTTTTCAGTGATCCTGCCACTGCATACCTGTTCTGTGAACCCGCCACTGTATACCTGTTCTGTTCAGTGGACCCGCCACTGTATACCTGTTCTGTTCAGTGGACCCGCCACTGTATACCTGTTCTGTTCAGTGGACCCGCCACTGTATACCTGTTCTGTTCAGTGGACCCGCCACTGTATACCTGTTTAGTGAACACGCCACTGCATACCTATTGTGTTCAGTGATCCTGCCACTGCATACCTGTTCTGTGAACCCGCCACTGTATACCTGTTCTGTTCAGTGGACCCGCCACTGTATACCTGTTCTGTTCAGTGGACCCGCCACTGTATACCTGTTCTGTTCAGTGGACCCGCCACTGTATACCTGTTCTGTTCAGTGGACCCGCCACTGTATACCTGTTCTGTGAACCCGCCACTGTATACCTGTTCTGTTCAGTGGACCCGCCACTGTATACCTGTTTAGTGAACACGCCACTGCATACCTATTGTGTTCAGTGATCCTGCCACTGCATACCTGTTCTGTGAACCCGCCACTGTATACCTGTTCTGTTCAGTGGACCCGCCACTGTATACCTGTTCTGTTCAGTGGACCCGCCACTGTATACCTGTTCAGTGGACCCGCCACTGTATACCTGTTCTGTTCAGTGGACCCGCCACTGTATACCTGTTCTGTTCAGTGGACCCACCACTGTATACCTGTTCACTTCAGTGGACCCGCCACTGTATACCTGTTTAGTGAACACGCCACTGCATACCTATTGTGTTCAGTGATCCTGCCACTGCATACCTGTTCTGTGAACCCGCCACTGTATACCTGTTCTGTTCAGTGGACCCGCCACTGTATACCTGTTCAGTGAACCCGCCACTGCATACCTGTTGTGTTCAGTGAACCTGCCACTGTATACCTGTACTGTTCAGTGAATCCACCGCATCAGTGCGCATACCTGTGCAGTTAAGTGAACCCACCTACCTACGTGAGTGCACGCAGTGTGATATACCACTCCGTGCATACCCAATATGGACAAAACAGGTAGAGGAAGAGGAAGAGGTAGTGGCAGAGGCAGAGGAAGGCCACCCGGCAGGTCTGCGCGAGGTCGTGTAAATGTAATTTCGTGTGGACCTGGCCCACAGTACAGTGCTCGGAAGAAGGCACGTCCCATCACCTCCCAAGATTGTCAGGACGTGGTTGAGTATTTAGCGACACAGAACACCTCATCTTGCTCAGCCACCAGCGCTACTACTAGCACCACTTCCGCTGCATTTGACACTTCGCAAGAATTATTTAGTGTTGAAATCACTGATGCACAGCCATTGTTGTTACAGCCAGATGAATTTTCACCAGCTAATGGATGTAACGTGTCAGGAGGATGAAGGACCTACTGATGGTGCAAGTTTGGATTTGTCTGAGGCAAGCGAAGCTGGGCAGGATGACTACGATGATGACGGTAATAGGGATCCTCTGTATGTTCCCAATAGAGGAGATGAAGAGGGGGACAGTTCAGAGGGGGAGTCAGAGAGTAGTAGGAGGAGAGAAGTTGCTGAAAGAAGCTGGGGCAGCTCTTCGTCAGAAACAGCTGGTGGCAGAGTCCGGCACCATGTATCGCCACTAGTGTTGGGCGAACATCTAGATGTTCGGGTTCGGGCCGAACAGGCCGAACATGGCCGCGATGTTCGGGTGTTCGACCCGAACTCCGAACATAATGGAAGTCAATGGGGACCCGAACTTTTGTGGTTTGTAAAGCCTCCTTACATGCTACATACCCCAAATTTACAGGGTATGTGCACCTTGGGAGTGGGTACAAGAGGAAAAAAAATTTAGCAAAAAGAGCTTATAGTTTTTGAGAAAATCGATTTTAAAGTTTCAAAGGGAAAACTGTCTTTTAAATGCGGGAAATGTCTGTTTTCTTTGCACAGGTAACATGCTTTTTGTCGGCATGCAGTCATAAATGTAATACATATAAGAGGTTCCAGGAAAAGGGACCGGTAATGCTAACCCAGCAGCAGCACACGTGATGGAACAGGAGGAGGGTGGCGCAGGAGGAGAAGGCCACGCTTTGAGACACAACAACCCAGGCCTTGCATGAGGACAAGAAGCGTGCGGATAGCATGCTTTGTACCACCATGCAGTCATAAATGTAATAAAGATAAGTGGTTCAATAAACAGGGACCACGCGGCAACGCTAACCCAGCAGCAGCACACGTGATGGAACAGGAGGAGGCGCAGGAGGAGAAGGCCACGCTTTGTGAGACACAACAACCCAGGCCTTGCATGAGGACAAAAAGCGTGCGGATAGCATGCTTTGTACCGCCATGTAGTCATAAATGTAATAAAGATAAGAGGTTCCATAAACAGGGACCGGCAACGGTAACCCAGCAGCAGCAGCAGCAGCAGCAGCACACGTGATGGAACAGGAGGAGGCGCAGGAGGAGAAGGCCACGCTTTGTGAGACACAACAACCCAGGCCTTGCATGAGGACAAAAAGCGTGCGGATAGCATGCTTTGTACCGCCATGTAGTCATAAATGTAATAAAGATAAGAGGTTCCATAAACAGGGACCGGCAACGGTAACCCAGCAGCAGCAGCAGCAGCAGCAGCACACGTGATGGAACAGGAGGAGGCGCAGGAGGAGAAGGCCACGCTTTGTGAGACACAACAACCCAGGCCTTGCATGAGGACAAAAAGCGTGCGGATAGCATGCTTTGTACCGCCATGTAGTCATAAATGTAATAAAGATAAGAGGTTCCATAAACAGGGACCGGCAACGGTAACCCAGCAGCAGCAGCAGCAGCAGCACACGTGATGGAACAGGAGGAGGCGCAGGAGGAGAAGGCCACGCTTTGTGAGACACAACAACCCAGGCCTTGCATGAGGACAAAAAGCGTGCGGATATAGCAGCAATGCTTTTTGCCGCCATGCAGTCATAAATGTAATACAGATGAGAGGTTCAATAAACAGGGACCGGAAACGCTAAACCATCCCAGATGTTCATCGGTCATGTTACTTGGTTGGGGTCCAGGAGTGTTGCGTAGTCGTTTCCAATCCAGGATTGATTCATTTTAATTTGAGTCAGACGGTCTGCATTTTCTGTGGAGAGGCGGATACGCCGATCTGTGATGATGCCTCCGGCAGCACTGAAACAGCGTTCCGACATAACGCTGGCTGCCGGGCAAGCCAGCACCTCTATTGTGTACATTGCCAGTTCGTGCCAGGTGTCTAGCTTCATGCCCGGTTTCAGGTCCAGCGGTGCCAGCCACAAATCCGTCTGTTCCTTTATTCCCCTCCAAATTTCCTCCCCTGTGTGCTGCTTATCCCCAAGGCAGATCAGCTTCAGCAACGCTTGCTGACGCATGCCAACAGCTGTGCTGCACTGCTTCCACGATCCTACTGCTGCTGGTGCTGGGTTAGCATTTCCGGATGAGGTACAGCTTTGAGATGCGTTGGAGGAGAAGGAGTCAGAGAGGTAGGTGCTGCTGTTGTTATCCAGCTGTTTGCGGCGTGGGCAACACCCGCGCCGTAGCAGGTGAGGAATCGCTGCCAGGCTCCACAAGGTTCACCCAGTGCGCGGTAAGGGAGATGTATCGACCCTGGCCGAACGCACTCGTCCAGGTGTCAGTGGTGAGGTGAACCTTGCAGGCAACGGCATTCTTCAAGCTTCGGGTTATTTAGCTGACCACGTGCTCATGCAACTCAGGCACTGCAGAGCGCGCAAAGTGGTAGCGGCTGGGAACCACGTAACGTGGGATGGCCACTGACATCATGCCCTTGAAGCTGTTTGTCTCCACCACTCGATATGGCAGCATTTCGCAGGCCAGAAGCTTGGCTATGCTGGCTGGCTGTTACTGCCACGGCCCGGGGGTCATTTGCTGGCAATTTCCTCTTGTGCTCAAACATCTCAGAGACAGACAACTCAACCGTAGCGCTGCACACCGAAGGGCTGTTGGTTGTTGTGTTTGATGAACACTGGGAGACCTCAAGAGCACTAGTCCGGAAAGTGACAGTGTCAGCATCGTCTGATGTTTGTGAATGTTGTGAACCACGCAATGGCTGGGCTACTGCTGCTGCTGAGGCGGGTCTGGTGGTGAGTCTGGTGAACCCAAGGGAGGCAGTGTTGCTGGTGGTACCCTGTCCTGCCGCGTTTGCCCACAGAGTGGGATGTTTGGATAGAATGTGGCGGCTCATGCTGGTGGTGGAGAGGTTGTTAATACTTTTCCCCCTGCTCAGGCGGGTCTTGCACACCTTGCAAATCGCCATGGTAACATCCTCAGTGCAGTCTTCAAAGAAAGCCCAGACTTTAACTGGCTGAGGACTCGGACCTCGTGCGTGATGTGCTGGTGCTGCTTAACCCACTGCTGGACGCTTGAGAGGTCATCCAAGTAATTATCTGGTCCTGTTCTTTTGGATCTGTGAGGGTTGTTGTCCTGGACAACATGGGCAGTATTGAGTGGGTTTTCTTGGGTGCTCCCCTGTGGCCTGTACGTGAACCGTCAGGGGAAACACCTCTTCCCTTGCCCCTCCCTCTTTCACCGGATTTCTTCCTCATTTCACTTATCCTTAAAGTACACGCTGACTGGCAGCAGTACAGTGGCAGTACAGAAATGCTATACAGTGGTGGGTGAGCGGTGTACCACTATTGTCAGCAGTGACACAGAGCACAATGCTATACAGTGGCGGGTGAGCGGTGTACTACTGTTCCCAGCAGACACAGAGTGGAAGTAAACACAATGCTATATAGTGTGGCTGAGCCGTGTACACAGAGTGGCATTAAACACAATGCTATATAGTCTGCTATATAGTCACCCCGAACAGGGTGATGTTCTGCAGAACCCGAACAGTGGCAAACACTGTTCGCCCAACACTACTGGGAGGGAACGCAGATTTTAGTACCTAAACACACGATACAACATGTTTTCCGGGGTCGGACTCTGAGGCACATACAGATGGTCCCGATCATCATCCTCATCATACAACTCTTCTCCTGAGTCTGACCCACCCACCACCTCTGCCACCCCAACATCCCCAGACACAGACCTCTCATCGTCCTCAACATTAACTTGGGATGCTGGCCTGAGCCAGACCTCCTCCTCCACATCAGGCCCCATCATCTCCTCAATGGCAGCCCTCATTAATCGCTCTGGCGACGGACTGATGGACACAACGTTCTCCTCCGGGGAGGGCTGCTGCTGACCACTGGCTGCTGGGGTGGATGTTATAGCTTGCGTGGGGCGTTGGCTGTTGCTGTTGTTGGGAGTGCTGCTCACAGCGGAGGTCTCTGGGGAACTCATGTTGAGCTCATATAGTGGTTGACGGTGAGTGGAGTATTACTGATCCCAGCAATATACACACTGACTGGCAGAGTACGCAATGCTATATAGTGTGGCTGAGCGGTGTACACAGAGTGGCAGTAAACACAATGCTATATAGTCTGGCTGAGCGAGCGGTGTACTACTGTTCCCAGCAGAATCAGAGTGGCAGTAAACAATGGTATATAGTCTGGCTGAGCGGTGTACACAGAGTGTCAGTAAACAATGGTATATAGTCTGGCTGAGCGAGCGGTGTACTACTGTTCCCAGCAGAATCAGAGTGGCAGTAAACAATGGTATATAGTCTGGCTGAGCGGTGTACACAGAGTGTCAGTAAACAATGGTATATAGTCTGGCTGAGCGGTGTACACACAATGCTATATAGTCTGCTATATAGTGTCAGTAAACAATGGTATATAGTCTGGCTGAGCGAGCGGTGTACTACTGTTCCCAGCAGAATCAGAGTGGCAGTAAACAATGGTATATAGTCTGGCTGAGCGGTGTACACAGAGTGTCAGTAAACAATGGTATATAGTCTGGCTGAGCGGTGTACACAGAGTGTCAGTAAACAATGGTATATAGTCTGGCTGAGCGGTGTACACAGAGTGGCAGTAAACACAATGCTATATACTCTGGCTGAGCGAGCGGTGTACTACTGTTCCCAGCAGACACAGAACAGTAAACAGAATGCTATATAGTGTGGCTGAGCGAGCGGTGTACCACTATTCCCAGCAGACACAGAACAGTAAACAGAATGCTATATAGTGTGGCTGAGCGAGCGGTGTACCACTATTCCCAGCAGACACAGAACAGTGAACAGAATGCTATATAGTGTGGCTGAGCGAGCGGTGTACCACTATTCCCAGCAGACACAGAACAGTGAACAGAATGCTATATAGTGTGGCTGAGCGAGCGGTGTACCACTATTCCCAGCAGACACAGAACAGTAAACAGAATGCTATATAGTGTGGCTGAGCGAGCGGTGTACCACTATTCCCAGCAGACACAGAACAGTAAACAGAATGCTATATAGTGTGGCTGAGCGAGCGGTGTACCACTATTCCAAGCAGACACAGAACAGTGAACAGAATGCTATATAGTGTGGCTGAGCGAGCGGTGTACCACTATTCCCAGCAGACACAGAGTGGCAGTAAACAGAATGCTATATAGTGTGGCTGAGCGAGGTACACAGAGTGGCAGTAAACAGAATGCTATATAGTGTGGCTGAGCAAGCGGTGTACTACTATTCCCAGCAGACACAGAGTGGCAGTAAACAGAATGCTATATAGTGTGGCTGAGCGAGGTACACAGAGTGGCAGTAAACAGAATGCTATATAGTGTGGCTGAGCAAGCGGTGTACTACTGTTCCCAGCAGTGACACAATGACAGGGGGGACCCTGGCTAGCGTGGCTGGAGCGCGAACTACCCTGCCTGCCTACCCAAAGCTAAACCCACAGACAAATGGCGGAGATATGACGTGGTTCGGGTATTTATTTACCCGAACCACGTGACAGTTCGGCCAATCAGAGCGCGTTCGGGTCCGAACCACGTGACCCGTTCGGCCAATCACAGCGCTAGCCGAACGTTCGGGGAACGTTCGGCCATGCGCTCTTAGTTCGGCCATATGGCCGAACGGTTTGGCCGAGCACCGTCAGGTGTTCGGCCGAACTCGAACATCACCCGAACAGGGTGATGTTCTGCAGAACCCGAACAGTGGCGAACACTGTTCGCCCAACACTAATCGCCACCTATGTACAGCCAGCCAACTTGCCCTTCAGCATCAGCTGCTGAGGTCCCCATAGTGCCCACATCCCAGGGTGGCTCAGCGGTGTGGAAATTTTTTAATGTGTGTGCCTCAGATCGGACCAAAGCCATCTGTTCGCTCTGCCAACAAAAATTGAGCCGTGGAAAGGCCAACACTCACGTAGGGACAAGTGCCTTACGAAGGCACCTGGAGAAAAGGCACAAACAGCAATGGGATGGCCACCTGAGCAAAAGCAGCAGCAGCACACAAAAGAAAAGTCACCCTCCTTCTCCTCTTCCTCCTTCAGGTGCATCATCTGCTTCTGCCGCTTTCTCCCTTGCACCTTCACAGGCACCCTCCTCCACTCCGCCTCTGCCCTTGAGCGGTTCCTGCTCCTCTGCCCACAGCAGCAGTCAGGTGTCCGTGAAGGAAATGTTTGAGCGGAAGAAGCCACTTTTGGCCAGTCACCCCCTTGCCCGGCGTCTGACAGCTGGCGTGGCGGAACTGTTAGCTCGCCAGCTGTTACCATACCGGCTGGTGGACTCTGAGGCCTTCCGTAAATTTGTGGCCATCGGAACACCGCAGTGGAAGATGCCAGGCCGCACTTATTTTTCGAGAAAGGCCATACCCCAACTGCACCGTGAAGTTGAGAGGCAAGTGGTGTCATCTCTTGCGAAGAGCGTTGGGTCAAGGGTACACCTGACCACGGATGGCTGGTCTGCCAAGCACGGGCAGGGCCGCTACATTACCTACACAGCCCATTGGGTGAACCTGGTGGTGAACGATGGCAAGCAGAAAGCGGCGGACCAAATTGTGACACCTCCACGGCTTGCAGGCAGGCCTCCTGCCACCTCCTCTCCTCCTGCTACATGCTCTTCGCTGTCCTCCTCCTCCTCCTTGGCTGAGTGGCAGTTCTCCTCTCCAGCTACACAGCCCCAGCTCCGCAGGGCCTATGCTGCATGCCAGGTACGACGGTGTCACGCCATCTTAGACATGGCTTGTCTCAAAGCGGAGAGTCACACTGGAGCAGCTCTCCTGGCTGCTCTTAAGAAACAGGTGGATGAGTGGCTGACCCCGCACCACCTGGAGATAGGCAACGTGGTGTGCGACAACGGCAGCAATCTGCTTGCCGCTTTGCATATGGGGAAGCTGACACACATACCCTGCATGGCACAGGTCATGAATCTAGTGGTTCAAAGATTTGTGGCAAAGTACCCTGGCTTAGCGGGTGTCCTGAAGCAGGCCAGGAAGTTCTGTGGGCATTTGAGGCGCTCTTACACAGCCATGGCACGATTTGCAGAAATTCAGCGTAAAAACAACATGCCGGTAAGACGCCTCATTTGCGATAGCCCCACTCGCTGGAACTCGACCCTGCTCATGTTCTCCCGCCTGCTAGAACAGAAGAAAGCCGTCACCCAGTACCTCTACAACTGGAGTAGAACGAAACAGTCTGGGAAGATGGGGATGTTCTGGCCCGACAACTGGACACTGATGAAAAATGCATGCAGGCTCATGCGGCCGTTTGAGGAGGTGACCAACCTGGTGAGCCGCAGTGAGGGCACCATCAGCGACTTAATTCCCTACGCGTACTTCTTGGAGCGTGCTGTGCGTAGAGTGGCGGATGAAGCTGCGAATGAGCGTGACCAGGAACCGTTACGGCAGGAACAGGCATGGGACCAATTTTCATCAGACCCAGCTGTTTCCTCAACACCTGCGGCAGCACAGAGGGGGGAGGAGGAGGAAGAAGAGAGGTCGTGTGCAGAAGACGAGTCAGACTCAGAGGATGATGAGCAAGGTGTTTCTTTGGGGGAGGAGGAGGAGGAGGAGGAGGGGACAGCGGCAGGAGAACAACCGCAGCAGACGTCGCAGGGGGCTTGTGCTGCTCAACCTTCCCGTGGTATTGTTCGCGGCTGGGGGGAGGAGGTTGACTTACCTGACGTCACTGAGGAAGAGCAAGAGGAGATGGAGGGTACTGGATCCGACTTTGTGCAGATGTCGTCTTTTATGCTGTCCTGCCTGTTGAGGGACCCCCGTATAAAAAACCTCAAGGGGAATGAGCTGTACTGGGTGGCCACACTACTAGACCCTCGGTACAGGCACAAAGTGGCGGACCTGTTACCAACTCACCGGAAGGTGGAAAGGATGCAGCACATGCAGAACCAGCTGTCAACTATGCTTTACAATGCCTTTAAGGGTGATGTGACAGCACAACGCCAGCAAGGTACCACTGCCACTAATCCTCCTCCCGTGTCCACGCAGTCAAAGACAGGACGCTCCAGCGATCTCATGGTGATGTCGGACATGCGGACGTTCTTTAGTCCAACGCCTCGCCGTAGCCCTTCCGGATCCACCCTCCACCAACGCCTCGACCGGCAGGTAGCCGACTACCTGGCCTTAAGTGTGGATGTAGACACTGCTGTGAACAGCGATGAGGAACCCTTGAACTACTGGGTGCGCAGGCTTGACCTGTGGCCAGAGCTGTCCCAATTTGCCATCCAACTTCTCTCCTGCCCTGCCGCAAGCGTCCTCTCAGAAAGGACCTTCAGCGCAGCTGGAGGCATTGTCACAGAGAAGAGAAGTCGCCTAAGTCACAAAAGTGTTAAGTACCTCACCTTTATCAAAATGAATGAGGCATGGATCCCGGAGGGCTGCTGCCCGCCCCAAGACTAAGTCAGTCCCCGCACACACAGCATCTCTGCCTGCACGCCGTGTGACTGACTGCCTGGCCTGCCCCAAAAAGACTAAGTCGCTCCCAGTCCCTCCACACAGCATGTCTGCCTGCAGGCCGCTTCACTACCTTCTCCGCCACCACCAACAGGGTCCGGGACTCCAGGCGGATTGCTGAATTTTTTAGGCCGCTGCTAGCAGCGGCCGCTGTAATAATTTTTATGGTGCGTGTACATGACTGCCTAATTTTTCTGGCTGCACTGAGGGCAGCTGCAACAACAAAAGAAAAGGCATGTACATGCGCCCATTCCCCTTCGTGATCATTACCTTGCCGTGGTGAAGGGGCTTGCGTATCACAATGAAGCAATGACCGGCGCCTAGATGAGTGTCTCGGGGGGCACACAAAAGATAATAAGGTCGTTGCTTCATTGTGGTCAGACCAAATTTGATCAGCTGGACAGTCACTGTTCTGTCATTCAGCTACATCAGCCAGGCCGACCATATGGGCTGTAAAGCCACCAAAACCTGCACTCTCGCCATGGTGCGCACCAGTCCAGCACGGCCGTCACTAGTACAAACAGCTGTTTGCGGTGCGTTACACGGTGAGTTTGGTGTGTCAGTGTGAAGCAGTACCTTAATTACACTACCTGATTGATGTATACACATGCAAGATGTTTTAAAGCACTTTAGGCCTGTCATTTAGCATTCAATGTGATTTCTGCCCTTAAAACGCTGCTTTGCGTCAAATCCAGATTTTTCCCGGGGACTTTTGGCGTGTATCCCACTCCGCCATGCCCCCCTCCAGGTGTTAGACCCCTTGAAACATCTTTTCCATCACTTTTGTGGCCAGCATAATTATTTTTTTTTTTCAAAGTTCGCATCCCCATTGAAGTCTATTGCGGTTCGCGAACTTTAACGCGAACCGAACGTTCCGCGAAAGTTCGCGAACCCGGTTCGCGAACCTAAAATCGGAGGTTCGGCCCAACTCTAGTGCACACTAACACATTAATGAATTAACAATAGTGTAGTGATAGTGAAGGGGTTAATCACTGAGCTTATCACTGTGTAAAGCCCTTGCCCCAGCAACAGCACTGCAGCTGTGCAGCACACACTCTAACTGTCACACTATGAGATAATCAATCAAGCTAAATAACGATTACTATAGAGTAGTGAGGGGGTTAATCAATGAACAGCTTTAGGTTTATAACTGTATACAGGCAGCCCTCGCTAGGCCACCAGCACTGCAGCATGTCTCTCAGGAAGCATTCAGCAAGCCAGAACGATCTGTCTCATCATGGCAGCCCTCCTTATTATACAGTGGGGCTGGCCAGTGTTCCTTTCTGTGATTGGTTGCTAGGGCTTCTGCTGGGAGCCCTCTGATTGGCTCCAGGACGTCATCACCTTAGTTACAGTATTTCGGATTCGGATATCCGCAGATATCCGGGTCATGCATCAAACTATCCACAGATAGCTATGCGGATTTCTATAGCTATCCGGGATCCTGAATCTGATCCGGATAGCGTAAAAATGGTCGGATATCCGGGTTAACCCGGATATCCGGATTCCGGATGAGCATCACTGGTGACTAGGCCATTTTTTACAATTCAGCACACTGCAGCTTTAACTGTTTATTGCTCGGCCATACAACGTAAAGAGAAACCATGACCAAGAATTGAACTTCATCCCTTATCAGTAGCTGTTACCCCCTTTTACATGAGAAATCTATTCCTTTTCACAAACGGATCATCAGGGGGCTCTGTATGGCTGATATTGTGGTGAAACCGCTCCCACAAGAAACTCTGAGGACCATGGTACTCCTGGCAGATTCCTGTCTGTGAACCTTGTTGCATTGTGGGAAATAGCTGTTTACAGCTTTTTCCAACTGCCAAAAAAGCAAGCAGCAGCTACATCACCTTCCAGCAGTAAAAATGTCACCATGTGATAAATGTCAGAATGTAAATCAGGGATTTACAAGATTTTACAATGGGCAAACACTGACTAAATCATATATACATAATTATTGTAAAAATGAAGCACTTTTTTATTTTGTTATTTTCACTGGAGTTCCTCTTTAACAGCCAAATGAAATCTACCTACTTTTCTCCTTTTCTGAGAGAAAGCTCTGTTGGTGGGATCTGATTGCTGCTGCAATGTTTGTTTAGTTTTTTTGTAATTAATTTTATTATTATTTATTTTAAAGAAAGAAAGCAATTTAAAAAAAATCTTCCAATCCCCCCTTTCCTCCCTCTCCCCGAGATCATTTCACTTCAATCACCTCTCATAGGCATCAGCCTATGAGAGGGATAAGATTGTGAGCATCTCCTAGGGACAGCTAAGTGACATAGCTGTCCCCCACACAACGCTGTGCTAGATTGCAGTCCTGTGTAAATGAAAATACCTTTTTTTTCTTCTTCTAACAGCCTGCCAGCTCCAATCGCGGCTGGCAGGCTGTTGACACATCCTCACTGTGCGTGATGTTAAGGAAAGTGCGCAAGTGCGGATGACCCTGTGCTAAACTATGCCTCCAGGACCGGACAACAATCGGTGTTAGGCAGTCCTAGGGGTGCCACCCTCCCGCCGCCGATTGGCGTGAGGCGGTCGGGGGGGGTTAAGTTGAACATCAACGGTACAAGCTCCCAAATGATTGACTGTTCAGTTGATGAGATCAGGTGCTGTTAATGGTGACAATCAACAATGAAGGATTATTTTATTGACTGTTCTGTTGATCTAAATTCCATAATGATAATTTTTACTCTCATCGGATTGCTTATCATTTTCCCCTCCTTTGATGGGCGCAAACAATCTTTTCCGATTCATTGGATTGGACATTCAGTTGCTCAGGAAATTGGATTGTTATTGGGCACCTTTAGAAGCATAACAAGGAGCTACTCACACCACTTACACCAAGAGGAGCAGAAAATAACTTTCTTGAGTTTCATGGATTATGTAGCAGAAATCATCTCTGGTTGTTAGGATAAAAGTCACAATAAATCTATTGCGATCAATGAGAAGAGAGAGAGGTTTTGTAGTATATATGAAACCCACACACTCCGGAGTTGTCCAAGGACACTTTTATGAGCAGATCACAGGTACATAATTGAAGCGTCTGACATGTTTCGGACTGAAGCGTCCTTACTCATAGCCTCAAACAAATGACATTTCAATAAGGTATATAAACCCTAGGACACACCCCATCAGGGCAAGAAAGAGAGAGTATAGGCGGTTGGCACCAGACGCTAGCTGACAGCTGACATAATGTGGTTGCTCCCTTCGCTGGCCGTGCTCACAGTCCAGAGGTATGGTCCACAAGATAGCAGAAAAAACAAAGATGGAGCACCGGTTCTTGCTATTCGGGTATTTATTGCAAACACATAGGCATTACAGGTTACCAGAGAAGTGGGGGTGAAGTACCGGCCGGTACTTCACCCCCACTTCTCTGGTAACCTGTAATGCCTATGTGTTTGCAATAAATACCCGAATAGCAAGAACCGGTGCTCCATCTTTGTTTTTTCTGCTATCTTGTGACCCCATCAGGGCATGTATCTCAGATAATCTCATTACAATTTAAAGGCAAACTTTCCCCATCCTTGTTCATAGTCATACAATTACAATTATGCAGATATAAAAACCTAGTACCTATATATCCAATATGCTTCTTGTATTATTATTTAGTACTTATATAGCGCCAACATCTTACGCAGCACTGTACATAGTGTATTGTCACTTAACTGTCCCTCAGAGGAACTCACAATGTAATCCTTACCATAATCATATGTCTATGCATGTATCGTGTAGTGTATGTATCATAGTCTAGGGCCAATTTAGGGGGAAGCTAATTAACTTATCTGTATGTTTTTTGGAATGTGGGAGGAAACCGTAGTGCCCGAAGGAAACCCACACAGACACGGGAGGAACATAGAAACTCCTTGCAGATGCTGACCGGGCTAGGATTCGAACCGGGGACCCAGCTCTGCAAGGCAAGAGCGCGAACCACTATACCACCGTGCTTCTCACAAAAGCAATTTGCAATGCATATCCCCCCGTCTAACTGGGATAACCATCCTTTTTATCCCCTGAAAAAAAGGAATGTGTGCTGAGTAAATGGAAGATGTGAATGAAGAGTTCAGGTCCACCTTAGAGTGGATCTGTACAGTTCCAGAGTTGTGAAGATCTGTTTCTTTTTTCCCATTCTTCTTGTTCTTCTCATTCCTCCTCCTCTTTTATCAGTCAGTATGTAGTACCAGTGGTGGTAGTGATGATGATGATGTTTGTAGTTGTTGTTATTATTATTAATATTCTTACTGAAAATGTTAATACTGTACTTTAGCATATATTTTAGCAATTAAAATAAAATGAGATCTCAAAATAGCACTTGCCATATAAAGAAAAACTAACAGGGAGGGGGGGAAAAGAAGGGTGAAACTTACTGGAAAACAATCTTGATGAATCTGGTTATTGACATTTCATATACTAATTACCCCATGTTACTTCATTTGGAGCTCTAATGTATATATCTTGATCTGGATGCCATGGGTGTTTGCTAATGTTTACTGATTGCTTTTCTGCTGTCATGACCAATTATCAAGAGTTACACCATGCCAAAGTTTACCATTATACAAGACGAGTTCTTAAGCCCTTCAGATTAACTATAGATTTCTCATTAATTATTATATCCACTTTATTTCATCATTTACAAAATAGATCTTTTGTACTGTCACTGACTTCTTGACTAAAATTAAAACAAATGAAGGAAAAACATTTACCGTCCTTTGAGGATAGATGGTTGCTCCACTGCTGAAGCAAAACATCCATAATTTGGTAGTTAAGACGTACTTGCAACATACACCCGTAACAACTTAAAGCTTTGGAATGCTATCACAGATGTTTTTTTTTTCTTTTTAATTTTTTTTTTCTTGGCCCGCTGCCTCATTGTATAGAACTTTTGATTTAATGACTTTTTCTAATGAATATTTTATACTGATACTAGGATGAATGACATATGGTAAATGCAAGGTAAATTACAGCTCTTTAAATAAATATTTTCTATAAATTATTAATTTTGTGATGCCTGTATTGGTTAGATGTCATGTTAGATGAGGATTGGAAACTATTTACTGTAATACTTGTTTGCCGGTTGAAAAAAGTAAAAGATTTTTTAATTATTAAAATAGCTTCAGAATGCTCCTATAATTTATGGATCCATTATGAGGCGTGCAGGGTTGCAAATGTGCAATTGTAGCTGTAGTGAGGCAACACAAAACAGAATTTTAAATTTTTTAGTATTTACTTATTGATGTGAAAGAATATTTCAACGTTATTAATACTTTTTGGTGTCTTTTGAAAAGTAGAATCTCGGATTTTGTGTTTTGATAGTTCTGTGGTATAAAGCAGAAAACCTGCACATGCATGACACAGTTTTCTGTGTTCATTACAGACACACTTTGTTCAGTATTAGGTATTAGATGTGCTAGGACAGATAGGAGAACATGTTTTCGCTAATTTCCTTCACATAAATAAGTTAGGTGTCGTGATCAAAGGGAAAATAAATATAACAGTCAAATGAAAAACATGTAAGATAATGTGCAAAGAATTCCTATGCTTTACTCTATAGGAATGTTGTTAGTATTGTTGATTGGAATAGGGTTAACATCAAATTGCTAGGAACTATGTCATGCCACTTTCTGCCTGCTGGTGGCAGTATTGACTCTGGCCGTCTTTGACTTCCACTGTTCACCAGTAGGTGGCTCTTTCTTGTATGGAGACAGCCCTTGCATTTCCCTGGCTTATCTGCAGATAGTGTCCTGTGTTGGCTCTTGTTCTCTCATCACATCAGGCAGCAGGTGTGGCCTTGAGAAACTTAGCAATGCCAGAACTTTGTAATCAACCAAATGATGGAAGTGAAAAGCTGTGTTGAAATATGCATGTTGGATACCAGAACTGTCACAGCTAGGGTTAGAGATTGGAGGAGAAGTGGTTAGGGCTAGGCATCGGCAGGGGGAGTGGTTAGGTTTAGACATCAGTAGAGGGAGGTCTGCATGTGAGAATAGGGTTAGGTTTAGCTGTAGTAACAGATCGGTAACATTAATGGAATTAGCACTGCACCATAGTAGGGTGTTGGCAAATTTACCATTATTTTACTAGCAGATATTTTTATGGCACCCAAATTTTCTAGTGGGGGTGGGGGAGGACTCAGAAATTTTGCCCAGTATGGGACACAGAATTGGTGATGGCAACCCTGGCCCTCTTGATACTACTAACTACTTTTGACTGTTCATCAACATTGGTATTGCATTGTGCTGTGGTGCTTATTGTACTTCAATTGCAATTCCAGGAATTGAGTCACACAACAAACATTGTAGCATTAAACCATTTTGTTGGTCATTAGCAGCAGTATTGGTTTCTGCCATATAGCGTCATCTACAACATTTGCAATATATGTAACTTTGTATTACAAAAATGAACCACTCTAGTCTGCACCTAGACTTGTTTTCCCCTCAGGGACTAGAGCAGTTTTGACATTTTAGATTTGCCTCTTTATTGTTTGCTTCAGGACAAACTACTTCCTTTTGGTGTGTACCTTGCTCCCACAAAATAAATAATTTCATTTCCAATGCATTTTAAGGGCAAAAAAAAAATAATCTCTTATTATTATTAATAATAATTATTTTAAGTGCTACCTAAGATAATATATATCTAAGGTGTGTTTTAGATATAGTGGTATATAATAAGATAACACTAATTAAATGTGCCTATGTATTCCTTTTATATAAAACTTATTTTACAATGTTTGTGCTGGTACAATGTATGGTGATGAAATTCCATATTGAAGCAAAGGTGTATTTTTCTGCATTACGTAGTTTTTTCTTCTAGTTCTGCAATCATAACAAAAACATGTCTAAAGGTAAACAGGGGAAATACAAGGTTTATAGAAAGTGTAATTCATTGCTATATTATGCTGGGGGTGTAGTTTCAAAAGTGGGCAAGGTTATAGGAGGTGACAAAAACAGTATTTTCATTTCATTTTTTCTCAAACACAACAGCTTCTTTCCCAAAATAGGGCGCACCCTTCCCATAATAAATACAATTCCAATGTTGACATAAAGCTGGGAGTTTTGTCTGCTGTCTTGTGTGCTCCAGTAGGCAGGATGCTTCATCACTGTAGAAGCTTGGCTTTCCCTAATGACTTCTGGGTGGGGTAAGTATCTTTGCCTCTGCTTGGTGGAGATATGTGGCTGGTATAGTCATGGACCTTCCCTCCAGGATAATACATGGCAAGGGCATAGCTGTGACAAGGGGCATGCATAGGATAATGTACAAGCATCAAATGGGTTCATAGGATGTGATGAGGGCTGGTAATGAGGAGGAGTCAAGACAGCACCAATCAGAGCTGAAGTGGGATCTGAGTGCTTTGGGGTCCATGGCTGTCCAACTGGTTGGAGGTCACATGACCCTAAAGGGCAAGACCTCATAAGTGACATTAGAGGAACTGGATATTATTGGCTACTGTAGTGACAAGAAGAACAAATAGAAATCCGGGCACCAGCCTGCAGGATATGCTGCACACAACACCTTTAATTCATCCCCAAGATCCCTGACAGATTATTGTAAAAGCCTAACAGCCGTTTCACAGACAAAACTGCTTCTTCAGCCTCTGAAGAAGCAGTTTTGTCTGTGAAACGGCTGTTAGGCCTTTACAATAATCTGTCAGGGATCTTGGGGATGAATTAAAGGTGTTGTGTGCAGCATATCCTGCTGGCTGGTGCCCGGATTTCTATTTGTTCTTCTTGTCACTACAATACACACTGTTTGATCCGGAGGCACAGCCCTTAACCCCTGCTACCCCCTTGGGTCTGCCTACCAGGGCATTTAGTGCCACCCTACGTGTCTACCTTTTCCATATTATTGGCTACACAGTTAGGTTAGCTGGGGGAGCAATTAGGGTTAAAAAGGCCTTCTGAAACTAGACAGTACATTATTGTGGGTACATTTGTTGTCGCAAAGGAAATACAGGTATAAAAATGGGTTTATAAATAGTAACACATACAGAGCCACAGGGTAATCTTAAAATAATCTAAAGACAAGGTGGTGCACTGGCTTTATCAAAGTAATTGTCCATTTGTAAAGTCTGATCTTAAATTAGTTAAACCACCCACTTGGGCTTAAGTGTTCTTAAAGTTACAAGTGCAGTGGGTTGTTGTGCCAATATTACTTTGGTTCTGTATAGTGTCCCTTACTTTAAATCCCATTGGTCAAACCTCTGCCTTGCAACAAGCATCACAGAGGTTATACATAGACAGTCTAGGCATTAGGGGGAGCTGTACGCAGATTGAGGGCCCCTTGGGGATGTTTTTTAATGATTAATTCTAAGTTAACTTATAACTTGTGCAATACAGATTTTGAGTCATTGTCTATTTTGTGTTTAACCAGCATGCTCCTACCTGTGTGATTGTAGATAATCCCATATGGGCTTCCTTTTATAGCATTATGATGCTATAAAGGGAGCCCACTCTCTCCTCCTTACTATCCTCAGTCTGCCCCCTTTGTACTCCCCAGCACCCTCAGTAACATTTCTACTTGGCTCTCAATAGCCTCCACTCCGCCCACCCACCCCAACTCTTTACTGCCCCTTTTTTCACCCCCTCCCTTCCTTCTATGTAGCTTTACACTATCCCCCAGACATTTAGTAAGCCCCCTCTCTACTTACCCAACCTCTTACATTTTCAGTAGCCTTACACTCTTCCCCCAGACCCTCAGAATGCCACCCTCTCTCCTTACCCACCCCCTTGCACCCCCATAACCAGTAAGCCGACCTCTATCCGTACCCACCCCCATGCATCCTTAGTACCATCCTTAATACTCTTCCCCCGACTCCTAGTAAGTCCTCCTCTGTCCTTACCCACTCCCTGGCATCCTCACTCCTCAGTAGCCTGATATTAACTAAATAGCTATAAAATTTCCATGCACAGGCAGCGTTACTTATGCCAGTGACATATTAATGCCACCTGCATTATCTAAGTAATATGAAGTAATGTGAATGTTTAACTAAGAGTAAAATTGCTGTGCGCTTCTTATGCATAATTGCCTTGCAATTATGAAGCAGCAGGAATTTTACCTCTATTTACTGAATATGTCCTAATGTGCGCATTTGTCACTCATCTGTCTGTGTCAAGGCCCAGTTAGGGAATGTAAATCCTTTCAGGCACCAAAGTCGGTTTCCCTCAGGGCGTTGTGAAACCTAAGGCTGGGCCTGGCTGCCTTCCCCGCTCAGGAAGAAACGCCAGTATGCAGATCCCAAAACCCCATCAAAAGCATCAGGCTACAACTGGATTGCAATAGACTAACGGGAATCAGCCTTCCCCAGGGGTGATTCTAATTGGTTCATTGAGTAGTGGACCAATGAAAATGCTCCTTGGTGCTCAAGGAGGGATCCAATTGTTCTTTTGCAAATCAGTGGGTGCCTGATGCTTCTGATGCTTCTGATGGGATCTGGAATCAGAAGACCCAAGAAGCATTGTCGCCAGTGGCAGAGGAACACAAATATGATGGCAACAGCTACTGAGTAGTGTTGGGCGAACAGCGTTCGCCACTGTTCGGGTTCTGCAGAACATCACCCTGTTCGGGTGATGTTCGAGTTCGACCGAACACCTGATGGTGTTCGGCCAAACCGTTCGGCCATATGGCCGAACTAAGAGCGCATGGCTGAACGTTCCCCGAACGTTCGGCTAGCGCTGTGATTGGCCGAACGGGTCACGTGGTTCGGACCCGAACGCGCTCTGATTGGCCGAACGGGTCACGTTGTTCGGGTAAATAAATACCCGATCCATGTCATTTCGCCGCCATTTGTCTGTGGGTTTAGCTTTGGGTAGGCAGGCAGGGTAGTTCTCTCTCCAGCCAGGCTAGCCAGGGTCCCCCCAGTCATTGTGTCGCTGCTGGGAACAGTAGTACACCGCTCACCCACACTATATAGCATTGTGTTTACTGCCACTCTGTGTACACCGCTCACCCACCACTGTATAGCATTGTGTTTACTGCCACTCTGTGTCTCTGCTGGGAACAGTAGTACACCGCTCACCCGCCACTGTATAGCATTGTGCTCTGTGTCGCTGCTGGGAATAGTAGTACACCGCTCACTCACCACTGTATAGCATTGTGCTCTGTGTCGCTGCTGGGAATAGTAGTACACCGCTCACCCACCACTGTATAGCATTGTGCTCTGTGTCCCTGCTGGGAATAGTAGTACACCGCTCACCCACCACTGTATAGCATTGTGCTCTGTGTCGCTGCTGGGAACAGTAGTACACCGCTCACCCACCACTGTATAGCATTGTGCTCTGTGTCGCTGCTGGGAATAGTAGTACACCGCTCACCCACCACTGTATAGCATTGTGCTCTGTGTCGCTGCTGGGAACAGTAGTACACCGCTCACCCACCACTGTATAGCATTGTGCTCTGTGTCGCTGCTGGGAATAGTAGTACACCGCTCACCCACCACTGTATAGCATTGTGCTCTGTGTCGCTGCTGGGAATAGTAGTACACCGCTCACCCACCACTGTATAGCATTGTGCTCTGTGTCCCTGCTGGGAATAGTAGTACACCGCTCACCCACCACTGTATAGCATTGTGCTCTGTGTCGCTGCTGGGAACAGTAGTACACCACTCACACACCACTGTATAGCATTGTGCTCTGTGTCGCTGCTGGGAATAATAGTACACCGCTCACCCACCACTGTATAGCATTGTGCTCTGTGTCGCTGCTGGGAACAGTAGTACACCGCTTACCCACCACTGTATAGCATTCTGCTCTGTGTCGCTGCTGGGAATAGTAGTACACCGCTCACCCACCACTGTATAGCATTGTGCTCTGTGTCGCTGCTGGGAACAGTAGTACACCGCTCACCCACCACTGTATAGCATTGTGCTCTGTGTCACTGCTGGGAATAGTAGTACACCGCTCACCCACCACTGTATAGCATTGTGCTCTGTGTCGCTGCTGGGAACAGTAGTACACCGCTCACCCACCACTGTATAGCATTGTTCTCTGTGTCGCTGCTGGGAATAGTAGTACACCGCTCACCCACCACTGTATAGCATTGTGCTCTGTGTCGCTGCTGGGAACAGTAGTACACCGCTCACCCACCACTGTATAGCATTGTGCTCTGTGTTGCTGCTGGGAATAGTAGTACACCGCTCACCCACCACTGTATAGCATTGTGTTCTGTGTCGCTGCTGGGAATAGTAGTACACCGCTCACCCACCACTGTATAGCATTGTGCTCTGTGTCGCTGCTGGGAATAGTATTACACCGCTCACCCACCACTGTATAGCATTGTGCTCTGTGTCGCTGCTGGGAATAGTAGTACACCGCTCACCCACCACTGTATAGCATTGTGCTCTGTGTCGCTGCTGGGAATAGTAGTACACCACTCACCTACCACTATATAGCATTTCTGTACTGCCACTGTACTGCTGCCAGTCAGCGTGTACTTTAAGGATAAGTGAAATGAAGAAGAAATCCTGTGAAAGAGGGAGGGGCAAGGGAAGAGGTGTTTCCCCTGACAGTTCACGTACAGGCCACAGTGGAGCACCGAAGAAAACCCACTCAATACCGCCCATGTTGTCCAGGAAATCAACCCTCACAAATCCAAAAGAACAGGACCAGATAATTAATTGGATGACCTCTCAAGTGTCCAGCAGTGGGTTAAGCAGCACCAGCACATCACGCACGAGGTCCGAGTCCTCAGCCAGTTACAAGGAGCCAGTGGGCACAAAGCTGACACAACCGGCAGCGACACCACGCACACAACTGCCAAATAACCAGTCCGAAGAATTTCCTCAGGACACAATGGGGTATTCGCAGGAGCTATTCCCAGCCCAACAAACTTCCACCTTTCAAAGGTCAATGGAACAGCCAGAAATGTTGTGCCCGGATTCACAACCATTTACTGTGGAAAATGCACCGCGCACTGAAATGCAAGGCGAGTGCGAGGACTTTGAAACCCAAATCCCAGAGCAAGTTGGGCAGGAGGGCTTTCAATTGCAGGAGGTTGGCCGAGAAGTTCTGGAAGACGACGTTGGAGTGAGCTGCGCAGAGGTTGTTCTGGGGAGCTCTACTCCACGGAGGCGGCCCATAGTCACATATGACGAGTTTGAGGAGATGGAAGAGGAGGGTTTGGACAATGTGGACACAGACCCAGATTTTGTATGTGAAGGAGAACATCGCCATCGTAGCAGCACAGATGAGTCTGTTGAAGAACCCACTGCTGCACGAGTTCGCCTTGTGCCACAAGGTAGGCGGCGCGAAATTTCAGGCACCACAAGCGTGGAAGTTCAAGTGAGACGCAAAAGAGGCGCAAACAGAAATCGCCAGCAAGGCAGGTGCTCCAAAGTCTGGCCTTTCTTTGAAGACTGCAGTGAGGATGGTATCATGGTAATTTGCAAGGTGTGCAAGACCCGCCTGAGCAGGGGGAAAAATATTAACAACCTCTCCACCACCAGCATGACCAGACCCGCCACATGGTATCCAAACATCCCACTCTGTGGGCAAACGAGGCAGGACAGGGTACCAGCAACATTGGCCCTTGTGGAGACTTTAGAGAGGAGATTGACATCCTTCCCCTCCTCTAGCCAGTTGTACGCCGACAGACTGACTTCCGCAAACCCAGGACGACCAGGAGGGCAGCAAACAACACAAGCCGCAGCTAGTGCCCAAAAGGGAATGGTATCGGCAGTGTCCTTGGAGTGGGAAAATTTTCTGACACCCATGCAGCAGCCCACAGAACAGCAAGCGTGCAGATCCACCTCCAACACCGATCGCCTGGAGAAGATGGTCAAGGACTACATGTCAGATGGCGTAGCTGTGTTGAACAATCCATCTGCACCCTTCAACTATTGCGTATCGAAGCTAGACACCTGGCACGAACTGGCAATGTACGCAATAGAGGTGCTGGCTTGCCCGGCAGCCAGCGTTATGTCGGAACGCTGTTTCAGTGCTGCCGGAGGCATCGTCACAGATCGGCGTATCTGCCTCTCCACAGAAAATGCAGACTGTCTGACTCAAATTAAAATGAATCAATCCTGGATTGGAAACGACTACGCAACACTCCCGGACCCCAACCAAGTAACATGAACAATGAACATCTGTGATGGGTTAGCGTTTCCGGTCCCTGTTTATTGAACCTCTCATCTGTATTACATTTATGACTGCATGGCGACAAAATGCATTGCTATCCACACGCTTCTTGTCCTCATGCAAGGCCTGGGTTGCGCCTCAAAGCGTGGCCTTCTCCTCCTGCGCCTCCTTCTGTTCCATCACGTGTGCTGCTGCTGGGTTAGCGTTGCCGGTCCCTTTTTACGGAACCTCTTATCTGTATTACATTTATGACTGCATGGCGACAAAATGCATTGCTATCCGCACGCTTCTTGTCCTCATGCAAAGCCTGGGTTGTGCCTGAAAGCGTGGCCTTCTCCTCCTGTGCCTCCTCCTGTTCCATCATGTGTGCTGCTGCTGGGTTAGCGTTGCCGGTCCCTTTTTATGGAACCTCTTATCTGTATTACATTTATGACTGCATGGCGACAAAATGCATTGCTATCCGCACGCTTCTTGTCCTCATGCAAGGCCTGGGTTGTTGTGTCTCAAAGCGTGGCCTTCTCCTCCTGTGCTACCCTCCTCCTGTTCCATCACGTGTGCTGCTGCTGGGTTAGCGTTACCGGTCCTTTTTCCTGGAACCTCTTATCTGTATTACATTTATGACTGCATGGCGACAAAAAGTATGTTACCTGTGCAAAGAAAAATGACATTTTCCGCATTTAAAAGACATTTTTTCCTTTGAAACTTTACAATCAATTTTCTCAAAAACTATAAGCTCTTTTTCAAATATTTTTTTTCCTCTTGTACCCACTCCCAAGGTGCACATACCCTGCAAATTTGGGGTATGTAGCATGTAAGGAAGCTTTACAAAGCACGAAAGTTCGGGTCCCCATTGACTTCCATTATGTTCAGAGTTCGGCGCGAACACCCGAACATCGCGGCCATGTTCGGCGAACGTTCGCGAACCAGAACATCCAGGTGTTCGCCCAACACTACTACTGAGTGTGTAGCAACAGGAAAACCAGAATGGAACAACTGATATTAATGTAACAAACTGATTAGTTCAAAAACAGATCAGTTTTTCTAGGCTTGGTTTTTCATCCAGTACAGTACAACCCCAGCTTAATGCTTTTTTCAAATCAACCTCCATGTCTCAAACAATGCAAGTACCCTCACAATCTGACTGTGGCAACCTTTTATTACAGAAAACAGTTACATCAAGCTTTATATTCTGTTCATAGAGTAAGTTCCATGGCTGCAGTTCTTCTTTAGAAATCTAGACTGTAAAGCTATAAATGCTGAATATCAGAAAAAGGGAAAAAAGTCATTTAGCAATGTTTAGGTCAGACAGACATCATTACTCTATTCTGCCCATTTACATAGCTATTAGCATCATTTTTTTTACTTAATAGAGGTTTAAAAAAACACTCATACAATCAGAATAAAAAGTGGGGAAGTATAAAAATACATTTTACTAAAAGCTTGTAAAATTGAAAGACATTACTAATCCTTTCATCACATTGTATCGCACATAAAGATTTTTAACTAATGGCATGTCTGTTTTATAATAAATACTGAATGTAAACGGTAAAATTGCATTAAGAAATTCTTATTGTCTTAATCTTTCATTCCTAGGCACAAAGCGTTTCAGAAGTATCACAGCCTAGATCTCTTATAACAAATCAACAATTCTTTTCTATAATTGTTTAACAAAAGTCCTTGAAGCAAACTGTTAATGTGAAGTCACTAACAATGTGCCTTTATGAATGTTAAGACTGACAATGGCCTAGGCTAGGCCTTCAGCTCTATTCAATCTGAAAATCGCATGCAAAAAAGGAAAATATAATGCCTTCTGCAGTCTATGACTGCTGCCAACAAACACGCTGTAAACACTTTTGATAAATCTTGCTGGGTTAAAATCATTTTCTATGGTCAAATTATACCCCGATTCGTGTTAATATGGCCTTTAAAATGTTCAAAACAAAACTCAAGGTCTTGTATTGTAAAATGGAGAAATGGGCTTTGGCTGTGTGGGAGAACACTGCCAGAGGAGAGAGCAGGATCACAATAACATTTTGTTGCCTATTCTGAGTGACTAACAAATGATGCACATTTTTTTCGAAGGCTTTAATAACTAGATACAACACGTGAGAACGGTAGACCAGTAATAATAACGGAACAAAGGAATGAAATTGCTCTGCTTGTGCCTAACTGAAACAAGCAATATGTGGATGTATGACCCTATTAAGACAAACCTCATTTGCAGGGTGCATGCAATTATGACCTAAAACTGCCCATGCTTAGACCATTTTTTATCTTATAAATTTGATTTTATAAAAGATGAGAGATCTGACTGAATTACTGGACCTTCACTTTACAATATCACCAATTCAAGTTTATCTTCCACCAGCTGTTCTTTTTTTTTTTAATCAAATGCAAAAAGAAAAAAAAAAAAAGGAAACAAAATTCAAACCAATGGGCAGTGATCGGTTCTAATGGGAAGACATGCTTGTAAATGGTGTTACTTAATTCTTCTCAGTTTGGTTGAACAGCAATTCACCAAGTTTGGACGGAATGTTTGGATTCATTTGGGACTGAATTCAAATTGAGGTCTACTGGAATTTTGGTTTATGGAACTCTGGTCTCTAAAGGGCTTGAACAGGTGCCAGTTACTACAAAGGCACATGCGTAGACATGTGGTTAGGACAATGTGAACTGGGAAAATATATAAATATGCAATTGGAAGGGGCAATTTATGTGTCGTTGATGCCAACATAGGAGAGACACCTATACTTCCATTTTCAGCTTAATGGGGTCCCACAACTCTGTTCACATGGTAAATAAATCCCTGTGGCTAATATTTGGGGCCATCTCAAAAGCAACACTGCATGTTGGCAATACATACTTTGTCTGATTAACCCTACCGCCACACCTGTTTTAAAACATAACTGAGTTTTCTTATACCCTAACAACTCTGTTCACGATAAGTCAGACATGTTATAAAGTAATCCTCAACTGGTTTCATTTTATTACATTATACTAAGTGTGCATTACTTTTGCCTAGAAAGATACACAATATGCAAAAGTTTTTTTTCCCATTAAACAAGTAAGAAAAACATCCATGTAGAGGTCTTATTCTTAAAAGAAAATAAGAAAATAAGAAATGTAGCTTGGCCTTGGTGCAGAGAAAAAAGGAACTTATTTTTTTCGTTATTATTATTAAAAATATATATACAGGTTTCAGATTAGAAGCCAACAGTCCTTGCAGAGATATTTTCATTAAAAATTCGGTCGGTCACCGAATATCAGTTGAAAAGGGCGCCTGAGCCATTTGTGTAAAGAAGGACAGCCATAGACTTCAATATTATTTTCGCAAATCTCAGCTACAAGGTGGTGAAAAAGGCGCCCAAGTTTTTGATTTGGCTACAAGAGGACGCCCTTTTATAGCCAAGATTTTTGATTTGGCTACAAGGTTTTTGATTCGGCTAGAAAAGGATGACCATTTATAGCCGAGATTTTTGATTCGTCTACATAAGGCAACCCTTTTATAGACAAGATTTTTTGATTCGGCGTCAAGGTTTGGCTACAAGGTTTTTGATTCACCTACAAAAGGGCACCCTTTTATAGCCGAGATTTTTGATTTGACTACATAAGTGCACCCTTTTATAGACAAGATTTTTTGATTTGTGTGAAAAAACGCGGAAAAGCCGCTGCGTGCGCTCAGAACAAGGCAGCTGATTCCGCATCCAACGCGGCCATTTGCACGCGTAGGCCTACATCTGCCAGTGTGGCTGAACGCGGAGAAACCGCCGCATGCCTTGATAGCGGTGCGGCTAGCTCCGCGTCCAGCGCGGCGGGTGGTACGCAAGACATGTCTGGTGTGGCTGGGACTGATAGTCCACACAGGTTTAGAAGGACGCACGCGCGCGCTGAGAGGCAGAACTTTTATGACAGCCAGAAGGGAGTCAGCTGACCAAGCCGGTCAGCTGACGATTGTACCAGTTCCTATTGGTCCAGCACTTAGGGGAGGCGCTGGAGAGCGCTGGGCTATATATACTGGATGCTGGTCATTCGCTGGTTGTCTGCCGTTGCTATCACTACGTGGTAGCACTCAGACCTATTTGTCAGAATCTGTGTTATTATTCTGTTATACTTCAGACTAGTTCCAGGGTGTTGATGAACACGGAGCTCACACCCAAGATTAGGAATCTGTGTTATCATTCTGTTATACTTCAGACTAGTTCCAGGGTGTTGATGATCAAGGACCTCACACCCAAGATTAGGGACTTGCGTTATCATTCTGTTATACCTCAGACTAGTTCCAGGGTGTTGATGATCATGGAGCTCACACCCAAGACTAGGCATTGTTTATTATCTGTTATGACTTTCTGCTTTCCTGACCACTCTTCTGTTCACTGATTTGGTACTTCGCTATATGTGATACTCTGTTGCCAAACCCTGCTTGCCTTAGGATTACCAAATCAGCCTCCTGTCTTTGTACTTTGTATGTCCGTGTGTTACCGACCTGGCTTGTCCGATCTTGAGAGCTATCTCCCCATTTAAGAGATAGTTCACAGATCAGTCAGTGACATCCTCCTATTGGTGTCACTCACACTCTGGTCCTTCCCTCTCCCAGTCTGACTCCTCCCTGCGGGAGAGTCTCAGGCTGCTGGAAGGTACTTACTCTAGCAGTATTCCTTACTGCCTTGTACCTGTCCTCCTGGTATTGTTCTCAAAGTATTACTGTTGCACCAAACACTCATATCTCTCAGGTGTCCAGAAGTTAGTAATATATCTGATTATCGGTGATACTGCAGATCATCAATAATCAGGTATATGTCTGTATTTTTGGTGATACTGCAGATCACCAATAATCAGATCCTCTCTGTGTTACACCGATCGTTACAATTCGGCTAAAAGACTTTAGATTCGGCTAAAAAGAGGGCATCCTTTTATAGCCCAAATTTTTGATTAAGCTACAAGGTTTGGCTACAAGGTTTTTAAATCAGCTACAAAGGTGCACCCTAGGGTTAGGTACCATCAGAAGGGGTCTTAGGGTTAGGCACCATGGGGGGTATAAGGTTAGGCACCACCAGAGGAGGGTTCTGTGTAAGAAGTTAGGTCATAGTAATCACTGGGAGGGGGCTAGTCTTAGTGTTAGGCACCACTGGGAGAGTCTTAGGGTTAGGCACCACCAGGGGGTCTTAGAATCAGGCACCATCATGGGGTCTTAGGGTTAGGCCCCACCAGGGGGTCTTAGGGTTAGGAACCACCAGGGGGATCTTAGGGTTATGCACCACCAGGGGGGGGGGGGGGTCGTATGGTTAGGCACCACCAGAGGGTGGCTTAAAAGACATTTTATTTACAAATGTAGAAATATCACCTAGGAGAAAACTCAGGAGAAAAAGTGAATTGCATATGGGCCAATGTATCTACTTTTTAATGTCCAGTGTACATACAGTAAGCTGTGTTCTCTAAATGTTGTCAGTATACCGGTATCAGTTTGATGAAGGCTTAATAACCAAAAGCTTACTCCTTTTCTACTAAGTTAGCCAATAAATGGTATCATCCTGAAAATTTCTTGCTTTCACAAAACCTAACCAACATCCATGTGTCGCATTAGACCAAAGCACAGATTTCCAAAACTCATCTTTACCTTTCAAATGTTTACAGGCAAACCTCAGATGGGCTGTGATGCGCCACTCTTTGAGTAAAGAGATTTTTCTGGGATGATGGCACTGAAGCCCACCATGACAAAAAGTCCCCACAATTGTGTTCCTTGAAACATCAACTCCAGAAAAGGCCAAGTTAACAACAATCAACTTGGAAGATGCCCGGGGCCCCTTGCAGCCATCTCTGACTGTTTTTCCCTCCAGAGTTCTATAAATCTTGCGCTTACAGCTACGGACAGGTTTGTGTCTTGCAGGATTTGTCTCCTTGTACTTGGAAATGATGCAATGCACAACAGTTCTCAAGACTGTGGATTCCTTGTAAATATCAGTTTGGCCTTCCCCCTTATCATGAAACTCAACTATATTGTTTTGTGCTTCAGACTGATTACCTTTGTCTTTGGCATGATGAGTAACAGTAGTCCCTCTCATGCGTTTAGGTGCCCTGTTCCTTGGAGTCTTTCTATGCTGATTAAATGTTGCTAGGAAGCACATTGACAGTAGGTGTTGTTAGAAAATCAATTGACTGACAAGACAAAGAAAAGACAAATAACATTTATACTGCACAGGTGTTGTTTCAAAGCTGATTGGTTCATTGCTGTAGGTGTGATGTGATGTGTGATTTGGAAGCAAACATTCAAATGGGGTTTTGACCACACCATTTTTACGATATAAAGCAAGCCTAAAAATATGTTTTATATTGCAGAATGTATCAAAAACTACTAAATAGCACATATCACTCGTGAATGTTTGATTATATCAAGATTCATCAATGCTACAAACATTAGGAACACATTTAAAAAAAGGTTCCATAATTCCTGGGGATATATATATGTATATATATATATATATATATATATATATATATATATATATATATATATATATATATATATATATATATACTGTATGTATATATATATATATATATATATATATATATATATATATATATATATATATATACACACACAGGATCTTCTCAAAAAATTAGCATATTATGATAAAGTTCATTATTTTCTGTAATGTACTGATAAACATTAGACTTTCATATATTTTAGATTCATTACACACAACTGAAGTAGTTCAAGCCTTTTATTGTTTTTCTTATTGATGATTTTGCCATACAGCTCATGAAAACCCAAATTTCCTATCTCAAAAAATTAGCATATTTCATCCGACCAATAAAAGTAAAGTGTTTTTAAAACAAAAAAAAGTCAACCTTCAAATAATTATGTTCAGTTATGCACTCAATACTTGGTCGGAAATCTTTTTGCAGAAATGACTGCTTCAATGCTGCGTGGCAAGGAGGCAATCAGCCTGTGGCACTGCTCAGGTGTTATGGAGGCCCAGGATGCTTTGATAGTGGCCTTAAGCTCATTCAGAGTGTTGGGTCTTGCGTCTCTCAACTTTCTCTTCACAATATCCCACAGATTCTCTATGGGGTTCAGGTCAGGAGAGTTAGCAGTTTGAGCACAAAAAAAAAAAAAAAGCAGTTTGAGCACAGTAATACCATGGTCAGTAAACCATTTTCCAGTGGTTTTGGCACTGTGAGCAGGTGCCAGGTCATGCTGAAAAATGAAATCTTCATCTCCATAAAGCTTTTCAGCAGATGGAAGCATGAAGTGCTCCAAAATCTCCTGATAGCTAGCTGCATTGACCCTGCCTTTGATAAAACACAGTGGACCAATACCAGCAGCTGACATGGCACCCCAGACCATCACTGACTGTAGGTACTTGACACTGGACTTCAGGCATTTTGGCATTTCCCTCTCCCCAGTCTTCCTCCAGACTCTGACACCTTGATTTCCGAATGACAGGTAAAAGCTTCTTTCATCCGAAAAAAGTACTTTGGACCACTGAGCAACAGTCCAGTGCTGCTTCTCTGTAGCCCAGGTCAGGCGCTTCTGCCGCTGTTTCTGGTTCAAAAGGGGGTTCATGCTTCCATCTGCTGAAAAGCTTTATGGAGATGAAGATTCCATTTTTCAGC
Source organism: Hyperolius riggenbachi (assembly GCF_040937935.1). Taxonomy (NCBI): domain Eukaryota; kingdom Metazoa; phylum Chordata; class Amphibia; order Anura; family Hyperoliidae; genus Hyperolius; species Hyperolius riggenbachi. The sequence continues at coordinate 365,261,312 of NC_090650.1, forward strand.
ACGACCTGGCACCTGCTCACAGTGCCAAAACCAATGGAAAATGGTTCACTGACCATGGTATTACTGTGCTCAATTGGCCTGCTAACTCTCCTGACCTGAACCCCATAGAGAATCTGTGGGATATTGTGAAGAGAAAGTTGAGAGACACAAGACCCAACACTCTGGATGAGCTTAAGGCTGCTATCAAAGCATCCTGGGCCTCCATAACACCTGAGCAGTGCCACAGGCTGATTGCCTCCATGCCACGCCGCATTGAAGCAGTCATTTCTGCAAAAGGATTCCCGACCAAGTATTGAGTGCATAACTGAACATAATTATTTGAAGGTTGACTTTTTTTTGTTTTAAAAACACTTTTCTTTTATTGTTCGGATGAAATATGCTAATTTTTTGAGATAGGAAATTTGGGTTTTCATGAGCTGTATGCCAAAATCATCAATAAGAAAAACAATAAAAGGCTTCCACTACTTCAGTTGTGTGTAATGAATCTAAAATATATGAAAGTCTAATGTTTATCAGTACATTACAGAAAATAATGAACTTTATCACAATATGCTAATTTTTTGAGAAGATCCTGTATATATATATATATCATCAACAACATCATTATAAGACACAGTATCCTCCCAAACAGCATAATTAGGCAATGTGTATTTCTGCACACAATAATTAGGCAGCATGGACCCCCAAACAATATAATTACAAGTACAGGTCCATGCAGTAACAGGTTACTATACCAGTTACAATACTCAGAAGTCATTTATTAGAGTTAAGCTTTAAATACCACATTTTATTTTGAGTTCAAGTATTACATATAAACAACTCCTATGAACCATCAGCAAATAGACGGAGAAAAAATAGAAGTTGTAACAGGTTTCAACTTCCTGGGGTCAAAGATCTCTGCAAATGATAAATGCAGCCATGAGGTTAAGAGAAGCTTGTTGCTTGGAAGAAAAGCTATGGCAAGAATGGACAAGGCACTAAAGAATAGAGATGTCACTTTACCAACAAAGATCGGAATAGTTAGAGCCCTGGTCTTCCCAGTAGTAACATATGGCTGTGAAAGTTGGATTATAGGTAAGGACATGCATAGAAAAAAATATGCTTTTGAACTGTGGGTGGGGAGAAAGCTAAGAGTTCCCTGGACTGTTAGAAGATCTAACCAGTCAATACTTAAAGAAATAAGGCCAAGGTGTTTACTAGAAGGGCTGATACTACTATTTCAACTCAAAAACTTTGGTCACATAATGAGAAAACCAAATTATTTGGAGAAGGCCTTGATGCTTGGAAAAATTACGGGTGAAAGAAGAGTATGACAGAGGCTAAGATGGATAGACAACTTATTGATTATTTAGAGCCACAGAAGCCACTGCTAAAAAAGGTTAGGTTTAAGAGAAGGTAGACTTAGACTGCCCTTTGTTTCCTTTCTAAATTTTTTTAAGCATATTTAAGTGTTTCAAGAAACATTTATATATTTGTGTAACAATAATCTGCAGATATACAGTAAGCATTTATAAACTAAAGTGGCCTAAGAGGACTTTTATTTTAAATCTCCTTCTGGCCACAAAAAAACAACCTTGCTTAGGATCACAGATTCCTTATAGTGCCTAGAGAGATGATCGATAAAATGTACCAATTTTCCAACTTGATGCAAATTTTGTTGCAACTTGTATGCAGTTTGGAACTGGGCAAATCAAACCAGCAGATCCTGCATTTGAATTTTACAACTTCTAGTTGTATATATAGACAAAAGAAGGATCCGCAAACCAGATTTGGTTGATGTGAAGAAAAGTCTGTTCCTTATTGAAAAAATCCACAAAACAACGTGCAATAAAATCACAGGATCAACTGACGCCCTTAGTCATAGTTAAAATTGAACCTATTAAGGGGACGGCTATATATAGGTGGGAGAAGAAAAACTCCACCCAAACTCTCAATACCCGAATCCTTAAAGAAACACTACACGCAATGAAAAACATATAAATCGTTATTCAAAATAGACAAGATGGTACAAAATATATATATATTTAATACAATAAGAACAACAGGAAATATATAAAAAGTAGTAATGTTAAAAAGTCACCACTGGAAAAAGGAATAAAAATGGAAAAATCTAACTAATCATGATACCAACATTCAGCTGGAGGCGAAGGGGGAAAAGACCAGCATACCCACACGTGAATATGGGCATGCTGATCTTTTCAATTAGCTATTCAGTAAAGCTATAAAAGGGAAAATAGAACATCGAATGGGTGTATTAATACACATAAACTAAGTTTAAAATCCCACTGTGTGTGAAGACCACTAGGAGTACGAGTGCCCAATCTGTGAATCCAGTAGGCCTCACGTCTAAGTAGTAACTTTTGAATATCACCCCCTCTAATAGGGGAAGTCACTCGTTCTACCCCCTGGAAAGTAAACGAAGACAAATTACCATTGTGTACATGCTCGAAATGTTTGGAAACTGCCCATTTCCAGAAAGTTTTCCAATTTGTACCACAATAGTGTTCTGCTATGCGTTCTCTTAACTTGCGGGTTGTACACCCCACATATTGGATTTCACAGGATGTACAGGAAATGACATAATTGGTATGTTTGGTATTACAGTTAACATACTGTTTAATAGGAAAATGTTGATTGTATGAAAAAGAAAATACCGAATTGCCACGTTTGTGGCAGTGACAGTAGTTGCAAGTTGAGAAACCACAGGGGTAGGAACTAATAGTAGCAAGCCAGGTGGGGGTACTGATCGAAGAAGGAGATCGGAAGAGACTCGGGGAGAGGATCGATCCCAGGGTACGTGCCCTTCTAGCTGAGAAACGGCACCCCCTTTCTAGGATATCCTTAAGTTTATGATCTGAATGCAGCACTGGAAAATACTTTTTAACGATGTTAGTCATTTTAGTATACTAAATATTTTATACTATAGTATATAGTATATAGTATACTATATATTTTGAATAACGATTTATATGTTTTTCATTGTGTGTAGTGTTTCTTTAAGGATTCGGCTATTGAGAGTTTGGGGTGGAGTTTTTCTCCTCCCACCTATATATAGTCGTTCCCTTAATAGGTTCAATTTTAACTATGACTAAGGGCAGATGGTAAGCCCGATACGCGTCAGTTGATCCTATGATTTTATTGCACGTTGTTTTGTGGATTTTTTCAATAAAGAACGGACTTTTCTTTATATCAGCCAAATCTGGTTTGCGGATCCTTCTTTTGTCTACATATGCGTTTTGGCTTGGCCCGCCAAGATCCTGCACAGATTGGTGTGACTACTTAGGGGGTAGAGCGTACATGAACTTTCTGTTTTCTAGTTGTATATAATATTACACAAAATGTGCATCAAGTCAATTAAGGGACCATCTCTGGTGTCTTACAAACACGTCGGTAAATACTATGCGGCATATTCACAAAAAATGTTTTGCAGCGCACAGTAATTTTAACATTATGTACACCGGTTATGTAATGCACATTGTGCAAACAGTGCAACCCACATCACCTTGCTAATATACATGCAGCTAATGTAGCATACATTACCTAGGAAACACAGGTTGTGCTATTTGCATGCCACAGCTAATTTAACGTTGATTCATGACTATTTCCCAATGTTTGCTCTAAGCACTTATGGAAGAAAAGTTAAACAAAAGACAATTATGTTCAAAATAACGGTCACATTTTTAACAGAACAATACATTTAAAGGAAATAAATTATTTGTCAGGGATTTTGAATATGTAGGTATTTTTCCCAGAATCAAGTACAATCCTTAGCATACTATTTTCAAAAGAAAACACTTTAAAATTAAACAATTCATATTCTTTTAAAATAAGAAGCATATAGGATATTTTCATTAAAATGTGCAAATTATCGCAGGTCTTAAGAAACTGGACAAGTCAATGGTAAATGACATTAAAGTAATTAATGAAACCTTTTGCACTCACTGTATTGTCCAACACTTTATTCTTCTAAATGTGACTACACTGAAAATGACCTTTTAACCTGCTAAGATTATGAAAAGCTCCAACAATTAAATGAGACCTAAAATAAATGGTGGATTTCAAATTTACCAATATAAATGCTAATAAAACTATTTATTGCTTCCTTATGTGAGATCAGAGCATGGGGTATATTTAGGAATGGCCAAATCGTACAGAAATTACAGTCATTGTAATTAACCAATAACCACTTAGCCCTTATGGCAAGACACAGCCATCATGGGATCCATTGTTTTAGTTCTTAGAATCACATTGTGAGTGCATCCATATATACTTTTGCTGGGACCCAAGTTTAGATTAAAACCATATTAAGAATGTTAATTGAGGTCCAATCAGATTGGCTCATAAAAAAATCAATTCTACAACAGCTAATTGCAGCTGTAAATATGTTTCCATTCAAAAATATAACTATTTATAAAGTTTGCCATCTCTACTACTTCAGATCTAAAACATCCTGTATATTATGTTGGCTAGAATGACAGGACAAAGATTGTTTGTACAAAAAAAACAAAACTAGAATAACCATATCATTATTATTTATTTTATGAATGATTTATAAGGCTTAATTAACACCCAATTAACCCATACAATACCACAATTACATCATTCTCTCTTCCCCAGCTAGTAAAGCCTTAATACCATATTAGGGAATAATAAGAGATTATTTCCTTCCACTTCTCTATGTAGTTAAAGAGAACCTGTACTGAGTAAAATTATTTAAAATAAACACATGAGGTAACTTCAAATGAACATTACATAGTTACCTTGCCATCAGTTCCTCTCAGAAGCTCACCATTTTCTACTTACAGTGATCCCTTCAAGTTCTGACAACATTTTGTCAGAACTGAAATATATCAGTTGCTGCCAGTTACATATCAGTTGCTGTCAGTTACAGCTGAGAGGAGAACTGATGTGTCCATGTTTCCCTATGGCTCAAGTGGGCGATGTTACAGTTTTACTGTGTGCTGACCAGGAAGCTGTTATGGGGTAATAGCCATTTTCAAAATGGAGGACGGAGAATTCTATTGATCACAGTGGACAAACAGGACGCAGGAGAGGAAAAATAGATTGAGGAGTAGACTACACAGGAGATAAGTATGACTTGTGTATGTTTATTTTGACTTTTAATTTTCAGTATAGGTTTTCTTTAAGGATTTCGTCCAGTTAACCCCCAATAAGCCCTTTTCTCACCATTCTCACCTTAAAGAGGAACTCCAGTGAAAATAATGTAATAAAAAAGTGTTTCTTGAGCTTCATTACCCATGTACCACAAGTCACACAATGCTCAGTACTCTGCTGGAGTTAGTACTGGAAATATTGTGGTGAGTTTGGTGTGCATGGCAATTTTACCAGAGTTACATCAAGGCCTATTGGAGATATTTACTAAAAGGTACTGGTTCCAGTACTCACTTTGTTTACCAATTCTGTAATTAGCCCAACCTGCATTGCCAATGCCTAGTGCCTTTGCGTTGACTAATGCAAGAGTTGCTAAGGTAGTGAGCACTGTGCAACTTGCAGGGCACTGCAATTTTACCATTGTTAAGAAAATATCCTTCTTCTCTAAGTGCTCTTGATTTTGGTAACCGACTTTACTTTTTTCCTTCTTTGGTAGCCTCTCCATTACTTCCTTTCCCTAAATGTTTTTTTATTTGTTAAATCCCAATCGGCTTTACTTGCTGTCTCTAAACACAACTCTGTAACTCCCAATTCTTTTCCTAAGCTTTGCTATCTTTGCCTGTTCCTTCTTTCTGCTGGATACATCTCTCCAAACGCTTGCACCTCTCTGCTTATAATTTCTGTCCACCCAGAGGAAACCCATGCAGAAACAGGGAAAACATACGTGCAAATATTGCCCTGGCTGGGAAACCGGGGACCAAGTGCTGTAAGGTGAGAGTGCTAACCACTACGTCACCGTGCTGCCCAATATTGCAGTGCAGACCTCCACCTTTTCCTCTTACCACCTTACTGACTCTCTAATTGACTTAACTCAGTCTTTCACCTGAACCACTCCATTGATACAATCATTACCACAAACAATAATTTCCACTTCAAAGACCTTTATTCTGTATCCATCCTTGAATGTCTATGCCATTTGTATGCAGACACATACATCTCTTAACTGCAGACCTCACTGCCCTGCTGTTTCCATGTCTCAGACTGCCTTTTTACCAGGGGCACCACCAGCATACAGACGAGCCACGCCCCCGCTTGGAGCCTCACAAGTAGGGGGGGCCTCACTCTGCTGCTGGCGGCGGAGCAACAGGAAGGTGGGCCTGGGTAGTGACTAGAGCAAAGTTTCAACTCACCTGGCTTCCTCCACACACAGCCTCTATCTTCTTCCTGTCCCAGGCAGCGTGCAGCTATAATAATAGCACCCCCTTGGATGACGTAATCGCATGTCATCGCAGGGGGAGCTCTTACCGATGCAACAGACGCTGCACACCAGGACAGGAAGAAGATAGCAGCTGTGTGTGTAGGAAGCCAGGTGAGTTGAAACTTCTCTCTGTCTGCTCCCCCCGCCCCTATGCTGCCTGGAAACACCAACCTATCTAACGTATATTGGGGCATGCATCTATCTAACCTATACTGAGGGGTGCCTACCTATCTAATCTATACTGGGGGCATCTACCTATCTAGTCAATACTGCATGCACCTACCTACCTAATCTATACTGGGGGCATCTACCTATCTAATCTATGCTGAGGGGTACCATCCTATCTAATCTATAGCAAGGATAAGGATTGGGACCACCGCTCAACTGCACTGTGTAGAGCAGTGCTGGACCCAAGGCAGCCAGGCCCGGATATTGAAACGAATGTGAAAAAAGGATGTGGTCCGCAACAAAGTCTCTCCAACAAAAAAACATAATTTATTTAGGACATATCCTCAAGCAGATAAAAAAGTACATAGGATGACATGTTTCGGGCAGTTCGGCCCTTAATCATAGCCCACTATCTAATCTATACTGGGGGTATCTTCCTATCTTACCTACACTGTGTGAGTGCACCTACCTATCTAATCTATACTGGGGGCATCTACCTATCTAACCTATACTGAGGGGTACCTACCTACCTAACCTATACTGGGGAATCTATCTATCTAACCTATACTGTGGACACTTACCTATCTAGCCTATACTGCGTGCACCTACCTACCTAATCTATACTGGGGGGATCTACCTATCTAATCTATGCTGAGGGGTACCTTCCTTTCTAATCTGTACTGGGGCATCTAAATATCTAACCTATACTGAGGGGTACCTACCTATCTAACCTATACTTGGGGCATCTACCTACTAGAGATGGCCCGAACCTCCGATTTTCGGCTTGCAAACCGGGTTCGTTTGCACTTTCAGGTTTTGGTGCTTTTTGGTTTGTGCTTTAGGAACCTCAGCAGTGCTAAGCCAATGGATTGCAGTACTTGATCTCTCAGTTTTACACAGTAAATAGGGTACAAGAGAGGTTTAATAGCAGTGCACAAAATCTAATCAACACCATAGTCATATATACAACATTCAATGACAATTTTAGAGGAGCAAATTAATGTATCTGTATTTGCCAGGTGGGTGGAAACTTGAATGCCTGGAGGAAACCCTCACAAACAAAGAGAAAACTTACAAAATCCAAGTTCAAACTGCCCCAGTGTTAACTGGGGTGCTGTTCATGGCAGAAGGGATTCATTTACCTATTTCACTGTCTCACCAATGAGCTGCACACCACTCTCCATCTCTCCATCTTCCTTTCACCTTCACAACCAAACTAATGGTTGTGAAAGTTGGAAGTGTCAGGAAGATGGAGAGCAGGGCATTGCCAAGAGGTAGGAAAATAGGTAAGTTAAAGGGAATCTGAAGTGAAAATAAACTTATGAGATAATTAATTGTATGTGTAGTACAGCTAAGAAATAGAACATTAGTTGCAATGATGGGCCTGATTCATCAAGCTGCGCTGTTTAGCAGTGCAGCTTAATGTGAAGGAGCGCCTACTCTGCCTGCCTTACATAGCAGTGCTCGCTGCTATGTAAGGAGCGTAGAGATGGCTTGAACCTTCGATTTTAGGTTTGCGACCCTCGAACGCGAACTTTCGCAAAAGTTCGGGTTTGCTCGAACTTTGCGAACCGCAATAGATTTCAATGGGGAGGCGAACTTTGAAAACTAGAAAAATTTATGCTGGCCACAAAAGTGATGGAAAAGATGTTTCAAGGGGTCTAACACCTGGAGGGGGGCATGGCAGAGTGGGATACACATCAAAAGTCCCGGGGAAAAATCTGGATTGGACGCAAAGCAGCGTTCTAAGGGCAGAAATCACATTGAATGCTTTAAAACATCTTGCATGTGTATACATAAATCAGGGAGTGTAATTAGAGTACTGCTTCACACTGACAGACCAAACAGCTGTTTGTGTAGTGACGGCCGTGCTGGACTGGTGCGCACCATGGCGAGAGTGCAGGCCATGGCGGTTTTCAAGCCCATATGGTCGCCGGGCTGTGGTAGCTCAATGATAGAACAACAGTGACTGTCCAGCTGATCAAATTTGGTCTGTCCACAATGAAGCAACGACCTTATTATCTTCGATGAGCCCCCCCCCCCCCCGAGACACTCATATATCCGTTGGTCATTGCTTCATTGTGATACGCAAGCCCCTTCACCGCGGCAAGGTAATGATCACAAAGGGGAATTGGCACATGTACATGCCTTTTGTTTTGTTGTTGCAGCCAGAAAAAATAGGCAGGCATGTACACGCACCAGAAAAAGCAGCCTTAAAAATTCAGGAATTCACCTGGAGTCCTGGACCCTGTTGGTGGTGGTGGAGAAGGTACTCAAGCGGCCTGTGGACAGAGGTGCTGTGTAGGGAGTGACTTAGTCTTAGGGCAGGCAGTCACACGGTGTGTAGACAGAGATGCTATGTGTGGGGACTGACTTAGTCTTCGGGTGGGCAGTAGCCCTCCGGGATCCATGCCTCATTTATTTTGATAAAGGTGAGGTACTGAACACTTTTGTGACTTAGGCGACTTGTCCTCAGTGACAATGCCTCCAACTGCGCTGATGGTCCTTTCTGATAGGACGCTTGAGGCAGGGCAAGACAGAAGTTGGATGGCAAATTGGGACAGCTCTTCCCCACATGACTCTTCCTCTTCCTCCCCCCTCTGTGCTGCTGCAGGTGTTGAGGAAACATCTGGTTCTGATACAAATTGATCCCACAACGCTTCCTCCCGTAACTGTTCCTCTTCATGCTCCTCCACAGCTTGATCCACCACTCTACGCACGGCATGCTCCAGGAAGTAAGCATACAGGATCAAGTCGCTGATGGTGCCTTCACTGCGATGCATCGGGTTGGTCACCTCCTCAAATGGCCGCATGAGCCTGCATGCATTTCTCATGAGTGTCCAGTTGTTGGGCGAGAACATCCCTATCTCCCCAGATTGTGTCCTTCTACTGAAATTGTACAGGTACTGGGTGACGGCTTTCTCCTTTTCTAGCAGGCGAGAGAACATAACCTAGAATTCCAGCGAGTCAGGCTATCGCAAATGAGGCATCTCACCGGCAACTTGTTTCTCTGATGAATCTCGGCAAAGTGTGCCATGGGCGTGTAAGACCACCTGAAATGCCCACACAACTTCCTGGCCGGCTTCATGACGTCCTCTAAGCCTGGGTACTTTGACACACATCTTTGAATGACTAGATTCAGCACATGTGTCATGCAGGGTACATGTGTCATCTTTCCCAAATTCAAAGCGGAAATGAGATTACTGCCATTGTCACACACCACGTTGCCGTTCTCCAGCTGGTGTGGGGTCAGCCACTGATCCACCTGTTTGTTAAGAGCAGCCAGGAGAGCTGCTTCAGTGTGACTCTCTGCTTTGAGGCAAGACATGTCTAAGATGGCGTGACATCGTCATACCTGGCATGCAGCATATGCCCTGGGGATATGGGGCTGTGTAGCTGGAGAGGAGATCGCAGCACCAGTAGAGTTGAACTGACACTCAGCCAAGAAAGAGGAGGAGGACGTTAGTGAAGAGGATGTAGCAGGAGGAGAGGAGGTGGCAGGAGGCCTGCCTGCAAGCCGTAGAGGTGTCACAAGTTGGTCCGCTGCACAGCCACGTACTCCCTGCTTGCCATCGGTCACCAGGTTGACCCAATGGGCAGTGTAAGTAATGTACCTGCCCTGACCGTGCTTGGCAGACCAGGCATCCATGGTCAGGTGGACCCTTGACCCAACACTGTGTGCCAGAGATGACACCACTTGCCTCTCAACTTCACGGTACAGTTTGGGTATCGCCTTTTTAGAGAAATAATTGCGGCCTGGTATCTTCCACTGCGGTGTACCACTGACCACAAATTTATGGAAGGCCTCAGAGACCACCAGCTGGAATGGTAACAGCTGGCGAGCTAACAGTTCCACCAAGCCAGCTGTCAGATGCCGGGCAAGGGGGTGACTGGCAGAAATTGGCTTCTTCTGCGCACAGATTTCCTTCACAGACACCTGGCTGCTGTGGGCAGAGGAGCAGGAACCGCTCAAGGTCATAGGCGAAGTGGAGGAGGGTGGCTGTGAAGGTGCAAGGGAGAAAGCGGCTGAAGATGATACACCTGAAGGAGGAAGAGTAGAAGGAGTGTGGCTTTTCTTTTGTGCTGCTCTTGCTCAGTAGAGATGGCCTGAACGGTTCGCCCGCGAACGGTTCCAGGCGAACTTTGGTTGGTTTGCTGGCGAAGGCGAACTTTTGTGGAATTTAGGTTCGCCCCCATAATGCTAGATTAGGGTCAACTTTGACCCTCTACATCACAGTCAGCAGGCACATTGTCGGCAATCAGACTACACTCACTCCTGGAGCTCCCCCCCCCCCCCCGCCCTTTTAAAAGGCAAGGTTCGCCGGCCATTTTACTCACTCGTCTGCCTACAGTAATTAGTGAAAGGACAGCTGCTGACAGACTCTGCTAGGGAAAGCTTAGTTAGGCTCTTGAAGGCTTGTTAGCTGATTTTTATTCCTTAAATAGCACCCCACAGCAGCTTCCTCTCCTCTCTTCCCCTTCTCCAGAGGAAGATCTTGTCTTCCAGGGATTTGTCGGATGTCAAAAGCACGCTCACATACATTGGCCAGGAATCAAACCCAGATCAACTGCTTGGAGGGCAGCTATGCTCACCACTATACTACCAACACTGCATGCTGAAGCCAGCCTAGCTGGCCTGGGAAGGATGAAAAGTTAGGTGGCCATGCAACCATTTCTGCTAACCTAAAGGTTACTTGTGTCTTACAACACATGGCTTAAGACTTTACCAAATCCAATGCTCCAATATGGGGAAGCTTCTCTGTTTGCTGTTTTTTTTTGTTTTGTTTTTTAAGTGTGGTGTTACAGTTCACTCTTCTCTTCAACTACAAGAAAGGCCCAGGAGTAGTCTTAGCTACCGTAATATCTATGTTACGGCAGGGCCCTTATTACACTTTCTCTTACAGGGCTATTGCCCATTCGATAAAGCAAGGTGTAGAAATGAAATCATGCCTAGCAGAGGATGGTTTTGATCCATCAACCTCTGGGTTATGGGCCCAGCACACTTCCACTGTGCCGCTCTGCTTACATTTGTATACAATCTTCAAGTTTAAGAAGGGTACATTAGTTGAAATCATGCTAGGCATGAGTTCATTTTTGCACCTTGCTTTATTGCATGGGCAAAATGGTTTCCATAGCCCTGTAAGAGAAAGTGTAATAAGGGCCCTGCCGTAACATAGATATTACGGTAGCTAACGCTACTCCTGGGCCTTTCTTGTAGTTGAAGAGATGAGTGAACTGTGACACCACCCAAAAAAAAAAACAGCAAACAGAGAAGCTTCCCCATATTGGAGCATTGGATTTGGTAAAGTCTTAAGCCAATGTGTTGTAAGACACAAGTAAGCTTTAGGTTAGCAGGAATGGTTGCATGGCCACCTAGCGTTTCATCCTTCCCAGGCCAGCTAGGCTGGCTTCAGCCTGCAGTGTTGGTGGTATAGTGGTAAGCATAGCTGCCCTCCAAGCAGTTGACCTGGGTTTGATTCCTGGCCAATGTATGTGAGCGTGGTTTTGACATCCAACAAATCCCTGGAAGACAAGATCCTCCTCCAGAGGAGGAAGGAGGAGGGGATTACACTTCCTGATAGATGTATACATGCAAGATGTTGTAAAGCAGTTTAGGCTTGCAATTCAACATTCAATGTGATTTCTGACCTTAAAACACTGATGTGCGTCAAATCTAGGTTTTTTATTGAAAGTTTTGACATGTATCCCACTCAACCATGTCTCCGTCCAGATATTAGACTGCTTGAAACATCTTTTCCATGTTTTTTCTGGCCAGCATAGTTTTTTCTAAATTTCCAAGTTCGCCTCCCTATTGAAGTCTATTGCGATTCGCAAAAGGTCGCGCAAACCGAACTTTCTTGGTAGGTTCGCGAACCCGGTTCATCTCCATTGCTCAGGTGCTCTTCCCATTGCAGTTTGTGCCTTCTCTCCATGAGCCTTAGTAAGGCACTTTCCACTACGTGCTTGTTGGCCTTTCCACGGCTCAATTTTTGGAGGCAGAGAGAACATATGGCATTTCTCCGATCTGAGGCAGAAACATTAAAACAATTTCCAAACCACTGAGCCCCCCTGGGGTGATGCCACTATGGTGGCATCAGCAGCTGACGTTGAAGGGAATGTTGGCTGGATGTACATAGGTGGCAATACATGGCGCTGGACACTGCCACCAGCTGTTTCTGATGACGAGCACCCCCTGCTTCTTTTAGGAACTCGTCTCCTCCTACTCCTCTCTGACTCCCCCTCTGAACTGTCCCCCTGTTCATCTCCTCTATTGGGAACATACGTGGCATGCGTATCATCGTCATCATCGTAATCATCCTGCCCAGCTTCGCTTGCCTCAGACATCTCCAAAACTGCACCAACAGCAGGTACTTCATCATCATCCTCCTCACACATTACGTCCATAGTGTCGAATAACTCAGACATATGAGGTGGTGTAACTTGCTTAGCGCCTTCATCTGTTTATAACAATATTGGCCGTGCATCAGTGATTTCACCACCAAATAACTCCTGCGAACTGTCAAATGTAGTGGATGTGGTACTTGGAGTTGCGCTGGTGGCTGCGGAAGATGAGGTGTTCTGTGTTAAATAGTCAACCACGTCCTGACAATCTTGGGAGTTGATGGGACGTGGCTTCTTCTGAGCACTGTACTTTGGTCCAGGACCGCACAAAATCACATCACCATGACCTTGCACAGACCTGCCGGGTGGCCTTCCTCTGGGTCTGCCTCTATCTCTTGTGCAAAAGGTGGATCAGCGCAACACCAGGCCGCCTCCGAATGGCCTCCATCAGAGATGCGCTGAGCCCCCCCCCCCAGGAACTACAAACGCACCTTAAACCCAAACAGAAGCTCTGCATATACACCAAAAGCATGGCTGTTAAGTGGGAGCAGCTGACCAAAAACGAATTAAATTAGTACATAGTAAGGAAATGAGCAGCGCTACTTAAAAACAGGCAAGTACCCTCCCACTGCGAAGAAGTCAATCCTCCATGGGAGGGGCCTAACACTAACTAAATCCTAACCTATGTATATGCATAGCCTGGGTGCGGCTAATCAAGTAATGGGGCTTGCACTCTTTTGCAGGTAGGCACTTGCCTGTTTTTAAATAGCGCTGCTCATTTCCTTGCTATGTACTAATTTAATTCGTTTTTGGTCAGCTGCTCCCACTTAACAGCCATGCTTTTGGTGTATATGCAGAGCTTCTGTTTGGGTTCAAGGTGCGTTTGTAGTTCCTGGGGGGGCTCAGCGCATCTCTGATGGAGGCCATTCGGAGGCGGCCTGGTGTGGAGCTGATCCACCTTTTGCGCAATTTTTAATTTTCGCTTTTACTTGATTAGCCGCACCCAATCTATGCATATACATAGGTTAGGATTTAGTTAGTGTTGGGCCCCTCCCATGGAGGATTGACTTCTTTGCAGTGGGAGGGATGAGTACTTAATAGGTTGAATGCAAGCTGTTACAGGAAACCAACATCCTCCAGTGGTAGACAGGTCATGTGTATGCTCGGTGTGTATTATATCCCACAAGTGGGGCTTGCACTCTTTTGCAGGTAGGCACTTGCCTGTTTTTAAGTAGCGCTGCTCATTTCCTTGCTATGTACTGCCTCTATCTCTGCCTCTACCTATTTTGTCCATTTTGTCCATATCAGGAGGGATGGTATGCACTGACTTGAGTAATACAATGTGCAGTCAAACAGGTGCAGTTAACAGGTATGCACGAAGTGGTATATCACACTGTGCACTCACGTAGGTAGGTGGGTGCACTGAACACAACAGGTAGGTATATGCAGTGATGGGTATCACAATTTGCACCTGTCACACACAGACAGGTACCGGACAGGCACAGTGACACTGCGTGCGCTCACGTGGGTGGGTGGGTGCACAGTGAACAACAGGTAGGTATATGCAATGATGGGTAATAAGCACCTGTCACACACACAGGTAGTCACTGAATGTGCTGGGCCTGGCATTGGCACACACAGAAGGAATTACCAAGGCTGTCTATGCAACACAAGTGTTAGTGGGACACACACTAAAAAAAATAGATCACAAGAACAAGATTAGCTCTCAAAAGAGCTGTTGTGGGGAGCTTTTTTAGCAATAAGAATCAGCAAGGAGTAAGCTAAGAAGCCTACAAGAGCCTAACTAAGCTTTCCCTATGGGGGGGTCTGCAGCAGCTTTCCCTTCTCTAATTAATGCAGGCACACGAGTGAGTCCAAAGCCTGATGCTGCCTGCCTTTATAAGGGGGGGAGTGGCTCCAGGAGGGAGTGTAGCGTGATTGGCTACAATGTGCCTGCTGACTGTGATGTAAAGGGTCAAAGTTGACCCTCATGATGCACTATGGGGGCAAACCAAACCTCCGGAAAAGTTTGCAGTTCTCCGTGATCACGAACCCCGGAAGTTCGCCGGGAACCGTTCACCGGTGAACCGTTTGGGCCATCTCTACTACCTACCTATCTAACCTATACTGAGGGGTAACTACCTATCTAATCTATACTGGGGGCATCTACCTATCTAACCTACACTGTGTGCATGCAACTACCTACCTAATCTATATTGGAGCATCTACCTATCTAACCTATACTGAGGGGTACCTACCTATCTAATCTATACTGCCTGCATCTACCTAACCCATACTGGGGCATCTACCTATCTAACCTATACTGTGGGCACTCACCCATCTAGCCTATACTGCCGGCACCTACCTATCTAGCCTATACTGTGGGCACCTACCTATCTAACCTATACTGGGGGCAACTGTACGGGCTACCTACACTGGGGGCACCTATACCTGTCTCCACATGGGGGTGCATTTTACACCCTCACCCTGCGTGCAATTTAGCCTAGAAGCTGCTAGTATTTGGCTCCTTCCACATCATGTTTTGGCCACACCCATTCATGGATAGGGGCCTCAAGTTACAGACTGCTTGGGGCCACCAAAACCTTAGCTGCGTCCCTCCTTTTTACTGAACCTTTTTTCTTGTATCTTAAGCCTTCAAGGAAAACTAAAGTGAGAAGAATATGGAGGCTGCCATATTTATTTCCTATTAAACAATACCAGTTGCCTGGCAGCCCTGCTGATCTAGACTGCAGTAGTATAAGAACACCATAAACAAGCATGCAGCTAACCTTGTCAGATCTGAAAATAATGTCAGAAACACCTGTATTTGAGGCAGAGGATCAGCAGGATAGCCAAGCAATTGGTATTGCTTAAATGGAAGTAAATATGGCAGCCTCCATGTCCCTCTCGTTTTGGTTGTCCTTTAAAATGAGTAAAACAGAACCAACTACTTTCTCGCTATCTCAGCTCCCTTTTTATCTGAATTAACAGTACAATTCTGCTATTGCATGTATACTACAATACAATGACTAACTTACAAAGGTGCTCGGACACCCCCAATCACAAATTTGAGTGATCAAGAATTTGACTCCGCCCACTTACAAATCGACTCGTGATCACGATCACAAGTAGAAAGGGATATCCGACTCGAGTGCAGTTTTGAGTCAAATAACCACATGTAATCACAAATCACGAGTGGTATTTGTGATTAAAAACCTGCCAATTTTCACGGTTAATAGCAAAGCCCCCTTACTTGCCAGAAACACCAAATTTGCCAGATATGTTAAGAAGAACAGTGGGAACAATCGGAAAACATTTTTTCAAAAAGACATTATAGTTTTTGAGAAAATCGGTTTTAAAGTTTCAAAGGAAAAAATTATACATTTAAATGTGGTAAATACATTAACTGTCATTTACCGCATTTAAATGTATACTTTTTTCCTTTGAAACTTTAAAATCGATTTTCTCAAAAACTATAAGATCTTTTTGAAAAAAAATTTTCCTCTTGTTCCTACTGTTTTTCTTAACATATCTGGCAAATTTGGTGTTTCTGGCATGTAAGGGGGCTTTGCTATTACCTGCTAAAGTCGACGAGTTTTTAATCATGAATACCGACTAGTGATCATGAGTAACTCGTGATCACGAGTCGGGTAACGAGTGCAATTATGAGTGCATTCGTGATCGGCATTTGTGATCGAGAGCCAATCACTAATTCTGATTACGACCTCATGATCGCAAAAAAAGCCTCGTGATCACAAGTTACTCGTGATCACGACCTCGTGATGAGCATCCCTGCTCACCACTTTTTGTTATCTCCGTCCAGGGGAGGCTGACAGGGGGAAAGGGAGGCATTTCCCCCGTTGGCCACTCTCTTTCTTTTAAAAGGGGTCGTTTGATGGCTATCTACATTTGTTAAAAGAGTTATCCCATGCATTTTTTTTCTTAAACATAATTCAGACTCAGTTTAGATTCATTTTTGACATTTGATATCTCATTGTTACAAAAAAGTGAGCAATTTGCATTACACAGAAGGGGCAAGTGAACGTTTTCCTGTACGTAGCTATGTACATTCTCGGTCATAATACCTTGAAAAATTAAATCATTGTATTGTGCAGTCTCAAACTGTGCACTTTCCTTCTTTTAATATAAAATCTCGAGAAAAAAAAACGCATCGGAGTCCAGCAGCTCTTTTTCACGCCCCCGGACAGTATTTTCAGAACTCATTTGTTTGAGGGGTTTTAATCTGAAGTCATTGAAAAGTTTCACCTGCTGTGATGTCGTCAATCACACCAGGAGGAAAAATAGTGGCATGATTTGTTATCTGTTATTTCCCGTGCTGTGGTGACTGTCTCCCAGTGCCAAGTCTGTCCTTAGGGCCATCACTTATAGCGACCACTGTCTGTCAAAACCACAGCCAACTTTAAGGGCTGTCTTTGTTGGAACAGACAAATGAGTATGACCTTTAACAATAAAATAGGCACCTACTGAGAGAGATGAAACAGCAGCTAAAATTAAGAACACTATACAGCCATTTCAAACACTCTAGAAAAAGTTGGAAGTTGAACTATAACTTAATTATAACCTGGAATGTGGGTTGATGTTCTCAATAATGAAAGAGGTCTGGTCAGGTATATTGATTGGTAACAAAGGGCTAAAACTTCATTTCATGCAGGAATGATAGGAACGTACCTTTTTTATTCATTAAATATGAATAGCAATATTGATAGAAAATCTACAACAAAGAGAAATGAAGAAAGGAGAAAGGGGCTAAATTACGAGAGTGTGACATAGTTCAGGTTAGAGCCAAAGTTCTCCTACATTTTTTCTGTAGCTACAAATAGAGTGCAAATCGTTTATGAATATTCTAAAAGGACAATGTAAGTAGAGAAATGTATGGCATAGCCTTTGATTTATACTAATAGCTACTTCAAAGGTCCTGACAAAACTTACTTTGGTTAGGCATTGTCAATGGTTCAGCCATTTTTCTTAAGTATTTTAAAGCTTAGAATGAAGATTGCAGGCGGCGCACCGTACAAGACCACAGTGCAGTTTGCGGTTATAGGTCTCTTGTAACCTAACCTGGCAAGTGGTCAGTGGAGACTCTGTTTTACAGACTCAAACAAATCAATCTAGCTGAGCACTTTTCAGGTAATATGATATTCTGTCTGTGGCAATAATGAAATTAGCTGATGGATTTTTTTCTTTAAATGTTGATATACCATTTGAATATTTAATGAAGCAACAATCATAAGCTACATGTACATTTTGTGGTTTTAGAAAAAAAAAAGTTCATTGATTTTTAAATGTAAGCATTGCAAAATCCTTAAAAAATGATATATATCTTTTATATTCTTTCTCGTATGACAAATGTAATGATGCACAGAATGATGGACTAACATTCACATGGCCATTGGCAGTCATCAAAGTAGTTCTATTAGTGTTACAAGAAGCAAACAATTTCTATCTTTGTATCAGTAATACTGTTCAGTCTGGATGGGTGATTAAATGTATGTATGTAATGTATGTATGTATGTATATGTGTTAATGTATGTGTTCAAGCCCACATAGCCATAATTGGTACCTTGACATTTATTACAGAGCGACACTGTCTACACATCCTTTAATTATTTTTTTCCCTTTTTACCGGAGTTCTTCTGGCTTTGTAGGACAAGATATTATGATTTTATGAGCCTTCATAGGCTAGAGCTACAAGAAGTGTAATAGTAGCTTTTAGTTTGTGCTGGTACATATCATGTAGTCCGGGTTAAGGTTGCCACTAGTGTTGGGCGAACACCTAGATGTTCGGGTTCGCGAACGTTCGCCGAACATCGCCGCGATGTTCGGGTGTTCGCGCCGAACTCCGAACATAATGGAAGTCAATGGGGACCCGAACTTTCGTGCTTTGTAAAGCTTCCTTACATGCTACATACCCCAAATTTGCAGGGTATGTGCACCTTGGGAGTGGGTACAAGAGGAAAAAAAATATTTGAAAAAGAGCTTATAGTTTTTGAGAAAATTGATTGTAAAGTTTCAAAGGAAAAACTGTCTTTTAAATGTGGAAAATGTCATGTTTCTTTGCACAGGTAACATGCTTTTTGTCGCCATGCAGTCATAAATGTAATACAGAGAAGAGGTTCCAGGAAAAGGGACCGGTAACGCTAACCCAGCACAAGCAGCAGAACACGTGATGGAACAGGAGGAGGCGCAGGAGGAGAAGGCCACGCTTTTTGAGACACAGCATCCCAGGCCTTGCATGAGGACAAATAGCGTGCGGATATAGCAATGCTTTTTGCCGCCATGCAGTCATAAATGTAATAAAGATGAGAGGTTCAATAAACAGGGACCGGAAACGCTAACCCAGCAGCAGCAGCACACGTGATGGAACAGGAGGAGGCGCAGGAGGAGAAGGCCACGCTTTTTGAGACACAACATCCCAGGCCTTGCATGAGGACAAATAGCGTGCGGATATAGCAATGCTTTTTTCCGCCATGCAGTCATAAATGTAATAAAGATGAGAGGTTCAATAAACAGGGACCGGAAACGCTAACCCAGCAGCAGCAGCAGCAGCACACGTGATGGAACAGGAGGAGGCGCAGGAGGAGAAGGCCACGCTTTTTGAGACACAGCATCCCAGGCCTTGCATGAGGACAAATAGCGTGCGGATATAGCAATGCTTTTTGCCGCCATGCAGTCATAAATGTAATAAAGATGAGAGGTTCAATAAACAGGGACCGGAAACGCTAACCCAGCAGCAGCAGCAGAAGCACACGTGAGGGAACAGGAGGAGCCGCAGGAGGAGAAGGCCACGCTTTTTGAGACACAGCATCCCAGGCCTTGCATGAGGAAAAATAGCGTGCGGATATAGCAATGCTTTTTGCCGCCATGCAGTCATAAATGCAATAAAGATGAGAGGTTCAATAAACAGGGACCGGAAACGCTAACCCATCACAGATGGTCATTGTTCATGTTATTTGGTTGGGGTCCAGGAGTGTTGCGTAGTCGTTTCCAATCCAGGATTGATTCATTTTAATTTGAGTCAGACGGTCTGCATTTTCTGTGGAGAGGCGGATACGCCGATCTGTGACGATGCCTCCGGCAGCACTGAAACAGCGTTTCGACATAACGCTGGCTGCCGGGCAAGCCAGCACCTCTATTGCGTACATTGCCAGTTCGTGCCAGGTGTCTAGCTTCGATACCCAATAGTTGAAGGGTGCAGATGGATTGTTCAACACAGCTATGCCATCTGACATGTAGTCCTTGACCATCTTCTCCAGGCGATCGGTGTTGGAGGTGGATCTGCACGCTTGCTGTTCTGTGGGCTGCTGCTGCATGGGTGTCATAAAATGTTCCCACTCCAAGGACACTGCCGATACCATTCCCTTTTGGGCACTAGCTGCGGCTTGTGTTGTTTGCTGCCCTCCTGGTCGTCCTGGGTTTGCGGAAGTCAGTCTGTCGGCGTACAACTGGCTAGAGGAGGGGGAGGATGTCAATCTCCTCTCTAAAGTCTCCACAAGGGCCTGCTGGTATTCTTCCATTTTGACCTGTCTGACTCTTTCTTCAAGCAGTTTTGGAACATTGTGTTTGTACCGTGGATCCAGAAGGGTATAAACCCAGTAATTGGTGTTGTCCAGAATGCGCACAATGCGTGGGTCGCGTTCAATGCAGTCTAGCATGAATTGAGCTATGTGTGCCAGAGTCCTGCCAGAATCCTCATCATCCTCTTGTGAGCGTTGTGATAGTTGTTGTGATGCATCATAGTCGTCACCTTCTTCCTGGTCTGCTTCTGCTGACCATTCGCGCTGAATTGTGGAAGTCCAACGTGCACCGCTCTGGCCCTCGTCAGTGGTGGCAGGAAATTCCTGCTCCAACTCCAGCTGTTCCTCCTCCTCTTCTTCGTCATAGCTGCTGGGGCCAGCGTTTCCTGATGCAGATGGCCTGATGTTGGTACCATCACGCTGATCGTTTTCTCCTTCAGATTCCCCCAGTTGCATCATGACAGCTGTTTCCTTGATTTTCAACATTGACCTCTTCAGTAAACACAGCAGTGGTATGGTAATGCTGACTGAAGAGTTGTCACTGCTCACAAGCAACGTGGATTGCTCAAAATTTTGGAGGACTTGGCAGAGGTCCAACATGTTGGCCCAATCGGATCCACAGAAGCTTGGCAGCTGTCCGGATGTGCCTCGGTACTGCGCCGTCATGTACTGGACCACTGCACTCTTCTGCTCACAAAAGTGGGCTAGCATGTGCAGCGTAGAATTCCAGCGCGTAGGGACATCACACAGCAAGCGATGGTGGGGGAGATTGAAGCGCTCCTGCATCTTGGCGAGGGCCCCCGAAGCAGTACTGGAATTTCTGCAATGTTTGGCCACTCGTCGCACCTTCAACAGAAGATCGGCCACGCCTGGGTATGTCCTCAGGAACCGCTGAACTACTAGGTTCATCACGTGCGCCAGGCAAGGGATGTGTGTCAGCTTAGCCAACCTTAAAGCGCGAATGAGATTACTCCCATTATCACACACAACCATGCCCGGTTTCAGGTCCAGCGGTGCCAGCCACAAATCCGTCTGTTCCTTTATTCCCCTCCAAATTTCCTCCCCTGTGTGCTGCTTATCCCCAAGGCAGATCAGCTTCAGCAACGCTTGCTGACGCATGCCAACAGCTGTGCTGCACTGCTTCCACGATCCTACTGCTGCTTGGTTAGCGTTTCCGGATGAGGTACAGCTTTGAGATGCGTTGGAGGAGAAGGAGTCAGAGAGGTAGGTGCTGCTGTTGTTATCCAGTGGGAGGGACGGCGGTGCAGCTGTTTGCGGTGTGGGCAACACCCGCGCCGTAGCAGGTGAGGAATCGCTGCCAGGCTCCACAAGGTTCACCCAGTGCGCGGTAAGGGAGATGCATCGACCCTGGTCAAACGCACTCGTCCAGGTGTCAGTGGTGAGGTGAACCTTGCAGGCAACGGCATTCTTCAAGCTTCGGGTTATTTTGCTGACCACGTGCTCATGCAACTCAGGCACTGCAGAGCGCGCAAAGTGGTAGTGGCTGGGAACCACGTAACGTAGGATGGCCACTGACATCATGCCCTTGAAGCTGTTTGTCTCCACCACTCGATATGGCAGCATTTCGCAGGCCAGAAGCTTGGCTATGCTGGCTGTTACTGCCACGGCCCGGGGGTCATTTGCTGGCAATTTCCTCTTGCGATCAAACATCTCCGAGACAGACAACTGAATCGTAGGGCTGCACACTAAAGGGCTGTTGGTTGTTGTGTTTGATGAACACTGGGAGACCTCAAGAGCACTACTCCAGAAAGTGACAGTGTCAGCGTCTGATGTTTGTGAATGTTGTGAACCACGCAATGGATGGGCTACTGCTGCTGCTGAGGCGGGTCTGGTGGTGAGTCTGGTGACCCCAAGGGAGGCAGTGTTGCTGGTACCCTGTCCTGCCGCGTTTGCCCACAGAATGGGATGTTTGGATAGCATGTGGCGGCTCATGCTGGTGGTGGAGAGGTTGTTAATACTTTTCCCCCTGCTCAGGCGGGTCTTGCACACCTTGCAAATCGCCATAGTACCATCCTCAGTGCAGTCTTCAAAGAAAGCCCAGACTTTGGAGCACCTGCCTTGCTGGCGATTTCTGTTTGCGCCTCTTTTGCCTCTCACTTGAACTTCCACGCTTGTGGTGCCTGAAATTGCGTGCCGCCTACCTTGTGGCACAAGGCGAACTCGTGCAGCAGTGGGTTCTTCAACAGACTCATCTGTGCTGCTGCTACGACGGCGGTGTTCTCGTTCACAAACAAAATCTGGGTCTATGTCCACATTGTCCATACCCTCCTCTTCCATCTCCTGAAACTTGTCATATGTCATTGTGGGGGGCCGCCGCCATGGAGTAGAGCTCCCCAGAACAACCTCTGCGCAGCTCACTCCAACGTCGTCTTCCAGATCTTGTCGGCCGACCTCCTGCAATTGCAACCCCTCCTGCCCAACTTGCTCTGGGATTTGGGTTTCCGAGTCCTCCTCGGACTCGCCTTGTATTTCAGTGCGCGGTGCATTTCCCACAGTTAATGGTTGTGAATCCGGGCACAACATTTCTGGCTGTTCCTCCATTGACCTTTGAAAGGTGGAAGTTTGTTGGGCTGGGAATAGCTCCTGCGAATACCCCATTGTGTCCTGAGGTAATTCATCGGACTGGTTATCTGGCAGTTGTGTGCGTGGTGTCGCTGCCGGTTGTGTCAGCTTTGTGCCCACTGGCTCCTTGTAACTGGCTGAGGACTCGGACCTCGTGCGTGATGTGCTGGTGCTGCTTAACCCACTGCTGGACGCTTGAGAGGTCATCCAAGTAATTATCTGGTCCTGTTCTTTTGGATTTGTGAGGGTTGTTGTCCTGGACAACATGGGCGGTATTAAGTGGGTTTTCTTGGGTGCTCCTCTGTGGCCTGTACGTGAACCGTCAGGGGAAACACCTCTTCACTTGCCCCTCCCTCTTTCACCGGATTTCTTCCTCATTTCACTTATCCTTAAAGTACACGCTGACTGGCAACAGTACAGTGGCAGTACAGAAATGCTATACAGTGGTGGGTGAGCGGTGTACCACTATTCCCAGCAGCGACACAGAGCACAATGCTATACAGTGGCGGGTGAGCGGTGTACCACTATTCCCAGCAGCGACACAGAGCACAATGCTATACAGTGGCGGGTGAGTGGTGTACTACTGTTCCCAGCAGACACAGAGTGGAAGTAAACACAATGCTATATAGTGTGGCTGAGCAAGGTACACAGAGTGGCAGTAAACACAATGCTATATAGTGTGGCTGAGTGAGCGGTGTACTACTATTCCCAGCAGACACAAAGTGGCAGTAAACACAATGCTATATAGTGTGGCTGAGCAAGGTACACAGAGTGGCAGTAAACACAATGCTATATAGTGTGGCTAAGCGAGCGGTGTACTACTATTCCCAGAAGACACAAAGTGGCAGTAAACACAATGCTATATAGTGTGGCTGAGCGAGGTACACAGAGTGGCAGTAAACACAATGCTATATAGTGTGGCTGAGCGAGCGGTGTACTACTATTCCCAGCAGACACAGAGTGGCAGTAAACAGAATGCTATATAGTGTGGCTGAGCGAGGTACACAGAGTGGCAGTAAACAGAATGCTATATAGTGTGGCTGAGCGAGCGGTGTACTACTATTCCCAGCAGACACAGAACAGTAAACAGAATGCTATATAGTGTGGCTGAGCGAGGTACACAGAGTGGCAGTAAACACAATGCTATATAGTGTGGCTGAGCGAGCGGTGTACTACTATTCCCAGCAGACACAGAGTGGCAGTAAACAGAATGCTATATAGTGTGGCTGAGCGAGGTACACAGAGTGGCAGTAAACAGAATGCTATATAGTGTGGCTGAGCGAGCAGTGTACTACTATTTACAGCAGACACAGAGTGGCAGTAAACAGAATGCTATATAGTGTGGCTGAGCGAGGTACACAGAGTGGCAGTAAACAGAATGCTATATAGTGTGGCTGAGCGAGCGGTGTACTACTATTCACAGCAGACACAGAACAGTAAACAGAATGCTATATAGTGTGGCCGAGCGAGGTACACAGAGTGGCAGTAAACAGAATGCTATATAGTGTGGCTGAGCGAGCGGTGTACTACTATTCCCAGCAGCGACACAATGACTGGGGGGATCCTGGCTAGCGTGGCTGGAGCGCGAACTACCCTGCCTGCCTACCCAAAGCTAAACCCACAGACAAATGGCGGAGATACGACGTGGTTCGGGTATTTATTTACCCGAACCACGTGACAGTTCGGCCAATCAGAGCACGTTCGGGTCCGAATCACGTGACCCGTTCGGCCAATCACAGAGCTAGCCGAACGTTTGGGGAACGTTCGGCCATGCGCTCTTAGTTCGGCCATGTGGCCGAACGGTTTGGCCGAACACCATCAGGTGTTCGGCCGAACTCGAACATCACCCGAACAGGGTGATGTTCTGCAGAACCCGAACAGTGGCGAACACTGTTCGCCCAACACTAGTTGCCACACATAATTAGGGATGGTTGGAAATGCCGGTTTCCGATTCCAACCAAATTTCCACTTTCCAATTGTGCGGTTTCCCATGGAAACCCGAATTTCCGATTTCTGGACGATGTAAACGTTTTCTTTTTGTCAATAAAGTTCATTAATTCTGAAAATTAAAAAGAAAAAGCCAGAATCCCCTATTTTTTTGGGATGCGTGCTATTATGTAGAAACTGCGTTTCCGATTGGCAACCATGGTAAACTTCTGCATTCTATGATTGGCTAATACTTCTGAAGTCTTCTGATTGGCCTAAAATGAGCACAGAAATCCAATTTCCGCAGCAAGACTTGGCATTCTCTGATTTGACTTAAATTTATGTGGAAATCCGATTCCTTTGGACCACTTCTGCATACGCTGACTGGTCCACTGCTTCCGAGTTCTGTTATTGGGCTAAAATTACCGCAGTAATCTGATTGCAGCTAAAACAATTCTGCATTCTGTGATTGATCCACTGCTTCCAAGTTTTGGGCTAAAATTGCCCTGGTAATTCAATTTTTTAAGAAAAATACTGCATTTTTTTAATTGGCCTGACATTTTAGCAGAAATCTGCTTTCCACGGAAAAATTCTGCATTCTCTGGTTGGCCCAATGCTTCCAAGTTCTCTGACTGGGATAAAATTTGCAGCAATGTGGAATTTCCACAGAATTTCGATTTCCGCATGCTTTTTTCCACCACAGTAAGCCCATTTCCGATCGTAAATCAGAATTCTGCAGAAATGTTCTGACCATTCCTTTACACAATACAATTTTAGATCTTTATTTACATCTTTAGATCTTTTAAGGAGGAATTGTACTGAAAATAATGTAATGAATACAATTGCTTACATCACACTGTGGGAGGGGTTTCACCTCAATTGCAGCCATAAAGACCCTGATGATCTATTCGAGGAAAGGTAAAGATTTCTCGGGACAAAGGAGGTATCGGCTACTGATAGGGATGAAGTTCAATACTGGGTTAAAGTTCGTCTTTAAGCCCACCATTTAAGTTAAGTGTAGTTATGTATGGTTACAGGAAGTGGGGCATAAAAGTAACGCTAAGTTAAAATGTGCCATAATTATGGGCAGCACTATATATATATATATATATATATATATATATATATATATATACATATATATATATATACATACATATATATTGTTCTGTAGTATTATTTTGTATTTACTGTAAATAGCGCCAACATTTCAACATCTTCCGCAGCACTTTACACAGTACATAATCTTGTTACTAGCTGTCCCTTACAGGGGCCCACAATCTAATCCATAGTCATATGTCCATCGTAGTCTAGGGCCAATTTTAGTGGGAAGCTAATTAACTTCTCTGTATATTTTTGAGCTGTGGGGGGAAACTGGAGTGCCCAGAGTAAACCCACACAGACACAAGAAAGAACATACAAACTATATTTTATGTATTACTAGCTGATGCCCCGGCGTTGCCCGGGTATGTATTTGGCCGCTGTTGACTCTGGCTTCTTTTTTTAACCCTAACACACAAACAGTAACAGTAGTACAGGATCTGTATACCAAGTTTCGTTGAAATCGGTCACTGTGTTTTTGAGGGATCGCGGCACATACACACATACATACATACATACACACACACATACATCTGAATATATATATATATATATATATATATATATATATATATATATATATATATATATATATATACAGATACTTACGAGAGCATTTCTTGTTGGGTTTAGGAGGTGAAACCACCTCAAGCTTAACTTTCTTTACAAGTGGATTTTGTAACCACATATAGATGAGTTATCGAAAAAAGCACCAGACCTCTGACCTGCTCCATTCAGAGGATACACATGCAGGAGCATGAGTCAGAAAACACGACTCAGAACCTTTTCCCAGAGGTTTGTAAATAACACCTGCAGGATATAATGAAAACAATTTCAGGTAATAACAGGCTATTGGGTTCAGCCCAACCACATTTAAAGTAGTAGTGACCATTTTTATGATTGAAGTACAACTCTGGTAAGGCAAATAAATATATCCCATAAGGTAACACAAAGAATCCAAGCAGAATTGGACAGCTAGCCATTGCTTGTGACCCAGTTTGCTCTTTGCTTCAAAGTGACTCCGAGCTCATCTAAAAAATAAAAGTTGTACTCACCAGGGGCTTTCTCCAGCCCAGTGCTGGTCGGGAGGTCCCACGCCGGCGTCCTGGCTCCTCTCCTTCTCCCCGCTCCGGAATGGCTGACAGGCCGCAGCCCGGGCGACACTCTCCCGAGTGTCGGGCTGCTTCTTCCGCATATGACGCGGATTACATCACACGCCGGCCGCCTCGCGTCATCACTGCGGCCGGGGTGAACGTACTGCGCATGCGCGCTTTAATCGCAGCCCGACACTCGGGAGAAAGCCCCTGGTGAGTACAACTTTTATTTTTTAGATGAGCTCGGAGTCCCTTTAACATACCTCGGGGTAGCAATTAAAACCCGATATAGATTAATACTTTTGTAAGGGTAAAATATTTCTAGACTTCTTTTAAGAATAAAAATATCCCCATCAATTATGATTATATGTAAAAATGTTCAAGTATATTAACAAGCTGTATAAATGTATTTACACTGGTGTTTCTGAGATCATTGGTTTGGAGCTCTGAATATACCACTATTAAACCTGCTTTGCATAGCTCTCAGCTGGAACTGAGATGGGAGAGATTTTTTCCAACTGGCACTGGATGGTCATTCTACCTGAATGAAATGCAAACTTTACAATACAATACAATACAATAACATTTCTATAGCGCTTTTCTCCAATAGGACTCAAAGCGCTTAGGCTCTCTCAGATTCAGTAATTCGTAGTAGGATGGAGTATTCACACAACAAAACTTTAAATTTAATAAATATCGGTGTATCACATTGACAGTAGAGATGGCCGAACGGTTAGGTTGCTCCTTCTTGCTAATCTTATTGCTAAAAAGCACTCCTCATCCTCAACAGCTCTTTTGAGATCTATTTTTTTTTTTTGTGTGTGTGTGTGTCCGACAGACACTTGTGTTGCATATACAGCCCTGTCAGTCAGTCGCAGCTGCTGCTGGGACCTTGGCCCCTTGGTAATTCCTACTGTGCCACTGTCAGGCCCAGCACATTCAGTGACTACCTGTGTGTGTGTGACAGCTTCACAATTGTAATACAATCATTGCATACCCACCTGTTCAGTGCAACTACCTACCTATGTGAACGCACACAGTGTCACTGCACCTGTTCACGGTACCTGTGTGTGTGACAGGCAGCTGCACATTTGTAATACCAATCACTGCATACTCAACTGTTCAGTGCACCTACCTACCTAAGTGAGCGCACGCAGTGTCACTGCACCTGTTCACTGTACCTGTGTGTGTGACAGGCAGCTGCACATTTGTAATACCAATCACTGCATACTAACCTATTCAGTGCACCTACCTACCTACGTGAATGCACGCAGTGTCACTGCACCTGTTCATGGTACCTGTGTGTGTGACAAGCAGGTGCACATTTGTAATACCAATCACTGCATACCCACCTGTTCAGTGCACCTACCTACCTACGTGACTGCAAGCAGTGCTATATACCAGTCACTGCACCTGTTCATGGTACCTGTGTGTGTGACAGTTGCACATTTGTAATACCAGTCACTGCATACCTGTTCACTGCACCTGTGTGACCGCACGCTGTTTTATATACCAGTCCGTGCATACCTGTTAACTGCACCTGTGTAACCGCACATTGTTGTACCAGCAGTCACTACAATCTGTTCACTGCACCTGTGTAACTGCACATTGTTGTACCAGCAGTCACTGCAACCTGTTCACTGCACCTGTGTAACCACACATTGTTGTACCAGCAGTCACTGCAACCTGTTCACTGCACCTGTGTAACCTTACATTGTATTAGTTAAGTCAGTGCATACCTTTCGCTTCATCCCCCCCAATATGGACAAAACAAGAGGCAGAGCCAGAGGCAGGCCACCTGGCAGGTCTGTTCAAGGTCGCGCTGTCGTCATTTTGTGTGGCCCTTGACCAAAGTACAGTGTTCAGAAGAAGACACGTGCCACCAACCCCAATATTGTCAGGACGTAGCTGACTATTTAACACAGAACACCTCATCTGATTCTGGCACCCCACTTAACACTCCGTTGGCAGCCATCACCAAAGTGCCATCATCACAGGGCTCAGTGGTGTGGAAATGTTTGTGTGTCTGCCTCAGATGAGAGCAATGCCATCTGTATTCTCTGCCACCAAAAATTGAGCAGTGGAAAGACCAAGACCCACGTAGGGACAACTACCTTATGAAGGCACATGATTACAAAGCACAAACTGCAATGGGATGACCACCTGAGGAAAAGCAGCACACAAAAGCGAAGCCACACACCGCAGTGGAAGATACCAGGCCGCAATTATTTCTCAAAAAAGGTGATACCTAAACTGTACCGTGATGTTGAAAGGCAAGTGGTGACATCTCTGGCACACAGCGTTGGGTCAAGGGTCCATCTGACCACGGATGCCTGGTCTGCAAAGCACG